>NC_080600.1:38964672-39298109 GCF_027887145.1 Ammospiza caudacuta | reverse complement strand
TTCCAATCCTGCTTTGCTTTGTGCTTTGGGGAGGGACATGAAGCTTTTGGGATTTCCTCAAGGAGAGGTATTTTTCATTGTCTCTCTCTCATGAGGCATGATCCCCTTGAGGAGGAATTTTTGTTTCTTTGTTTGTTTTTCACTTACTTTCAGAGGTTAGAATTCACCTTACTTTCTTGGGCTGAGTCTTTGGATCTCTGTGCATCATAAAATACAGGAAGTATATCCTCCTAGTAATCGTAGGAGTTGGATTTACACTCAGAATATGACCCTGCAGGCATTTCCAATGCTTTGAAATGCTGGATTGCTACTTCCATGTAAATAATTCAGGAGTAAGTGAATTTACAGCAGTTAAAGTAGCTTCTTTTGAAATCAGCTAATATTTTAACTCCTCAGATTGCAAAGAAGAGCTGGAGCACCAGGCTGCTGCTCCTTTTGTGTGGTGGTTGATCCTAAGAGTGGGCTTGCCCAATTTAACAGTACCTGAGGTTAGGTTCATATGAAGCCACAAATGCAATAAATGCTTCAGTGTATCTCTTAAATGAAAAGATTAAACAAATATGCATGGTTTCCATTTTTTTTTTTTCTGAGAACGATGACTGAAATGCAATTACATTGTTGTAATTGGTTTAGCTCTGGACTAATTTTTTAGCTAATTAAAATGGAATTGGCCTAATTTATTCACATGCAATCAACAGGGCAACAACTGTTTTAAAAGCTGTCAAAATATGAAAAAAATGATAATAGCTTAGAACGTATTTTAAAAGTTTGGGGCTACTTTAAGAACAGCCATGTAAAATAGCCGTCAGGAATTGTAGTAGAGGAAATTTAATTCCTCAAATATTTGATAGTTTTACAGGTCCTACAGCTTGTTCAATAAAGAGGCTTAACCTACTTGAACTGTGTTTTGGGAGACATTTAAGCCTAGGAGTCTCTTCAGCAAGACTGATGGGACTGAAGGTCTCATTGCACCTTCAGGTTGAAGACTGCACTTTATAAACCTTTTTATCTTGGATCTTTTTGCTTTAACTCTTATTACTTCTCTTTTCCTTGTCATCATCCCCTCTTTTATCACTTTACCTAGCACATAACCCACTGTGCAGGAGTTTGTCATCCCAATTGTGAGGTTAAGTAGGAACTTTTCATCTTCAAGATGGACCATTTGACTTTGATCTAGTGATTTAATTTTTATATATTCATTTTCAGCTTTCATTGGGCTTCAGAATCATCACGTGTTTCCTATATTTGGCTGAAATAGTCTTTTATTCTGCAGGTTTATTCTCTTTTAGTGAGATGACAAACTCATGTGCATGCTTTAATTAAATCACTGCAAATGTTTTGACTTGTGCCATGTAATTTTGGAGTCACTTTTGAAGATTGTATTTTGGTTTGTTTATTTTGGCCACTTCTGAGAAATTTTTAAATCTTTGTGTTACTGACATCCTTTGATTTGTACAGTGATGGCCCTGAAAAGATGGAGTGACTTTCAAGGTTACTTTTTCTGAGAGTTTATTTTACCTGAGGTTTTTCAAAATTTAAACTCAAATACATTTTTTAGTTTTTTTGATGTTTTGTTCATAATATTTCAGTTTTGGTGACCATAGCTGTAACAGTTGATTATTTTAGTGGTTTAATCATAGTCTCAGACTTGAAGTCAGGATCTAATAATGTTTATTGAGTGTCCAGTCTAAGCTCTTTCTAAAATTGTGATCAAGCTCTCAGACTTCTCAGAGAATTCCCATTTTCCCTGGTTATAGAGCTGTGTTCTTGTCATCTCACTCACACCCTCTCCACTGAAAGTACAAGTAACACAATGGCCTTTCACATCATTCTCTATTAATCATTTTGCCCAATTTTATTTAAAAGTTCACTGGGTCCTTAATGGACTGTTGACGCATTTTCTTCTAAGAAATGTTGTGTATGGTGGATCAGAAAAAGTATAGAAAAAGGTTAATAAACACTGCTCAATATTGTAAGACATATTAAGATGCATTTTAAAATATAAAAATTTTCAAAATCTTAAGTTATTTGTTTGTTGTCTGATGTTCATTTGATAATTTCAAGAGATTTCCATGCACCTGCAGGACTGGCTCTGATGGGACACTTTAATATCCATGTTCATAGCTCCATGAGAACTTAATATTATATTTTCTGTGAAAAGTGAAGTGAGGAGCTTTGAGGAGAGGGAATTGTAGGGAGTCTGGTTTAGGCCAGCAAGCTGATAAATGTTTTCTACAGCTTTAAAAGGAGGAACTGCTAGAATGGGAAAGTGAAAAAAAAAAAAGTTTTAGTTTAAAGGTTTAGCAGACCTTTAATTTAAAGGTTTAGCAGTGAAGTTTTCTATCTTCCTTGGCCATAATCACTTCTCACCAGCACGTGGAATCAGCAGAGCTCTGCTCATGGGAAGCTGGGTGTCCCAGCAGTGCAGGTCCAAGCAAAGGTCGTCACCAAAGTGACACAAACAGAAATTGGGACATTTGTGGGCTCTCAGTGACTGAAGTCTGGTTGCCTCAGGAGTGAGGAGGTGAGGGTGGAAGGTAAAACACCTGGCTGCTGTCAGTGTTTTCATGGGAACAGCTTGGGGAAGGAACAATAACACGGAAAAGCAAAGCTTGGCAATGGCAGATGTGCTCAGAAAAGAGTAGTGGGATATTTGCCTGTGTTCTATCTGCCATAAATCTCTTTATCCTTTTGTTTTCTCTCTTTTTTTTTCCTTAATCTGCATTTGTAGCCACATTTTTTAATGTGTACAGATGCCAATTAACTTCAGAACGTTCCTTTATCTGCTATTTGATTCCTTGAAGCCACTGCGTGCATGTAGCTGTGCCAAATATTTTGCAGTATTTGTTCCTTTCATAAAACAGGCAGATAAAATGCTGTGAGCTGGTGGTGCAGGTTTTTGTGGTGGTAGTATTATTATTATTATTATTATTATTACTATTACTATTATTACTATTATTACTATTATTACTATTATTACTATTATTACTATCATTATTATTTTGTGATCTTTAACTAATTATCTTTAAATATTATAACCCACAGTAACCAAAATATGTGAGAGCAATGTGCTCCTAACACAAGAGAAAATTAATTGCTAAAAATTCTTCATTTGTTTCTTTTCCTAAAGAAAAAAAAAAGGCAACTAAAAACCCCATTGTTTAGTCCTAGCATGGCTGATAAAGTTGCTTTTTATTTCTTTTCCCAGGTGATAATGCCTGTCGTGTTAATAATGGAGGCTGCAGCACTCTTTGTTTGGCCATTCCTGGAGGCAGAGTTTGTGCCTGTGCTGATAATCAGCTTTTGGAGGAAAACAGTACAACCTGCATGAGTAAGTTTCTTACAGAATATCTGAGTTGATGCTGCTGTTAAGGGATCAAGTCAGACATGAAAATGAAACAAGAAAGTGTGGCCTCCTAGAGGGTCTATAAGACAAAAAATATTGCTTGAATAAATATTCTAGTTTACAGTTTACAGAATATAAAAGCTTTCCCAAAGAAAATAGAATATTAAGTACACTATTTAAGGATAAAATGCATTGGAAAATATTTCAGTATATCTGACATGATAAAGCACTTAAATAGTTCACAGAAATCTTTTAAAAATATCATAAATGGATCCATATAATTATAAAATAAAATATATATGAACAGTTTTCACATTTTTCTAAGTATCTCAAACAGAAATCTGACATTGAAATTTTCATGAGGAAACTGTTCATAAAGCACATCAAGCAGATGTATTTATGTGTGATAGATTCTTACACAGACTGTGCAAATATTGCTGTCTTTCATCTTTTCTTTATATATCTTCATTGAAACACTGATAAAAGTTGTTCTAATAAAAGGTGAGGATTTCAATTAAAATAATAACTTGCCACGTACTACAGGTATCTCTTCTTTAAAATGTTTAGATTTGTTTTATCTTTCTAAAAATTTTCTCTGTTTTTTTTAAAGTCTCATTGATGTATTTCTTGAAATTAATTGTAACGATTTACATAAGTCTCCAGTAATAACCTTAGTAGAGATGAGCAAAGTATAAGGTTTATTTCATAACATGATGAACATTATGGAGCCTGCAATGACCAGGCAGAGCCATCACTTTTCTTTATAAAAAAGCTCTTTTTCTTTTTAGCAGAAGTTACTGGAATGGGGACTCCTCACTGGTAAGATGGGATATAGCCGTTAGGAAGAGGGGTTAGAGACTTTGAGATTGGAATGAGGCAGGTTTCCTGGATTTTTCCCAACACACATCACTGCCTGGCTCTTTCCAAGGATTTTGGTATTCCTCAGAGGGTCTTGGACTCATGTATGCCATTTTCACGTGAAGCATTCTGAACCTGATATGGAGGAGAACATCTGCCTGGGTTTATTAATAAGCTTCTAGCTCGCTACTTAACTCTACCCCAGCAGAATTTTATCCTTTCTTCTCTGCTGGGTCTGTACCACTGCATAATGCAGGTGTTTGAGTTGTTGCTTGGATACAAGAATCAGCTTTTTAGTCATCGTCTCCTATCTCTAAATGTGCACCAGAATTTGACCAATGTCTCTCAGAATACTTTCTGTTTACTTTTGATCAGGTACTGCAATATTTAAACTGATACTTTACACTGTAATAGAAACACCAATTTAAAAACCAGTTTGAGTGCCATTCTGTTCAGAGTTTTTCCATTTATTAAATGTTCATTCTTTCATCCACACACTCAGATGTGTGTGCCACTACAGGCTTCAGGTGGAATTACCTGAGATGCACAGAGTTTAGGTAAAAATGTTCTGAAGTGCAAGGACAAGAGTTGATATTTCCCTCAGTTTGGGAAGGACGTTGAGATGCTTGAGCGCATCCAGAGAAGGCAATGAGGCTGGAGAGGGGCTGGGAACACCAACCCTGTGAGGAACCACTGAGGGAGCTGGGAGTGCTCAGCCTGGAGAAAAGGAGACTCAGGGGTGACCTTATCACTCTCTGCAGCCCCTGAAAGGTGCCTGTGCTCAGCTGGGGCTGGGCTCTTTCTCCAGGCAGCACTGACACAACCAGAGGACACAGTCTCAAGCTGTACCAAGGAAATATAGGTTGGATAATAGGAAAAAGCTTTTTATGGAAAGAGTGATAAAGTTCTGGAATGGCTGCCCGGGGAGATGGTGGAGTCACCATTCCCTGGGTGTGTTTAACAAAGCCTGGATGTGGCACTGGGTGCCAGGGTTTAGTTGAGGTGTTGGGGCTGGGTCGGACTTGATGATCTTGGAGGTCTCTTCCAACCCAGTGATCCTGTGAGTTCTGTGATATGTATTTATGTAGGGGCAGTATTGCGTTCTGGCTGTACCAAGCAGATAAAGAGCTGTCCTTGTTGGATGTTTTTCCCAGTTAAAGAGGGAGAAGTGCTGCCCCAGCTGTGCAAGGCGGAGCAGTTCCAGTGCAGCAACAAGCGCTGCATCCAGGAGCGCTGGCGCTGCGACGGCGACGACGACTGCCTGGACGGCAGCGACGAGCACTCGGAGATCTGCTGTACGTAGGCACTCCCCTTCCACCCCTCAACCCATGCTCAGCTTCCAGGATTGCAAACCAAACCGTGCAGCCCAACCGAAGCAATCACCCTGCAGCCATTCCTGCAAATCTTTCATTTCCTTCTTTTCCTGTGTGCGGTAATGGCAGCCCTTTCAAATCTTGCTGGTGCACCCGTCGGATAGCACTGTGCCAGAGCAGTCATCTTTTGGGGTTGGTATTGTCATTCCTGATTCTTTAAATATTGGTGGTTTTTGCTTTGTTTTTCACTATTTCTTATATGGGTCACAGTATAGCACTCTATGGGAGGGAATGGCAAAAAGGAGCCAGGCTCTTCTTGATAATGTCACCAGCAGGACAGGAGGTGAATGGGCGCAAACTGAAAAGCATTAATTTTACCTGAACTTCTGAAAGATAACACATTTTACTGTCAGACACTGGAATAGATTGCCCAAACTTGTTGTGGAGTTTCTGTCTGTGGAGAAGCTTGAAATTTCTATGGACATGGTCATGAAAAACCTGTTCTATCTGGCCCTGCTCAAGTAGGGGATTACACCAGGGGATTTTAGCAGGTCCCTTCCAGCCATGAAAATTTCTGAGATTGAATAATGCATTTCTTAAAAAAAACATCCAAAACTCCTCAGGAAAAAAAAGAAAAAAACAAACAAAACCAAAACACCTACAAGTATTCAAACCAACAAAGTAAACAAATCACCTCCTCCACAAAACTCCCCCAAGAAAACCAAACCACCAACAAAACCAAAATTCAGATCTCTACATGACTTGGAGTATTAATGTACGTTGTCTTTAAAGTTATGGTTTTACAAGAGATATATTATTTTAGCTGTAGAGGAGTTCCACTGTTGAAATGAAAAATAATAGAAAACTTACTAATTATGTCTCTTGTCATTTCTGGAAGATTCTTAAGTAGCTTGCTTTAAAATTAGTGTTGCATCACTGAGAATCCTCTTCCTTACTCTGTTTGTCACAAAGATTTCTATTTCTGTCCTTAGATCATTTCTCTAAACCAAATCTCTTTTACTGAAATGAAGGTACAATACTTCTCCCAATCAGTTGTAGACATGAACACTCTTCTGCTCTGCAGTATCATTGAGTCTGAAAACTCTTTTCATAGTCTCTCTTTCTTATCTCTTTGAGACCAAACAACTCTAAACTGTTCTGGGATTTTGCTAGTTTTTTGTTGTTGTGCTTTGTTGGTTTGTTTGTTTTTGTTTTGTTTTTTTGGTTTTTTGGGTTTTTTTCCTAGTGGATTATGGCAGGGTTTTTTTAGATTTCATTGCTCTTTTCTGAAGTGATTCTAGGGTTTGGATGTCCAAAACTGGATGTGTGTATTTCTGCTGAGGCCTTTGTGAAGCTGGTTAGGCTGAGAGAATGTGTTTGTGAACTGTGATTGTTTATTCACCCTTGGGTAAATCTTGCCTGCTTCACATGGGCTGATTCTGCTGATACAAACTGATCCTCTGTAATGCCCAGAGCTTTTGCCATATGGCTGTTAAATGGCCAGTTTTGGATTCGTTCTGTTTCATTATTTTGGGGTTTTTTTCTCAGCATTTATGTATTTTGGTAGCTCCATGTGGTAGCCATAGCTGATTTCAGTTATATTTCAAAAAATATTTTGCTAGTTCTGAATTGTAGTGCTTACTCTCATTTTGTTTTGAAACCAGCATTTTCTGCACTTAAATTAAGGAGCTCAGCTAATAAAGAGAGTGAGAAGGAAAATCTTTCAGCAGATTTGACTTGATTGTCTTTTAAATTAGTGTGAGGAAGAGCAGTTCATTGATCAAAGCTTGCAATTCTCTGAGGATTTATACAAATATAAATGAAATAATAACCTGAACGTGATCTATAGTTTACATGGCCAGTGTGATAACATTGATCTCTTCTCAGAAGTTGCCATAGTAACTCCAATAGTTCTTTATGAGTTTGAAATATTCGCAATTATGAGTAGAATACACGTTACTAAATATATATGAGCAAAAGCTTAACGACCATTTAAAGCAGTATCTATGTCAAGTATTGAAGTCAAATTAATAATTCTTCAACTTGTGATTTTATTACTTAGATGCTCCCAGTTTTGTTCTCCAGTCACATTGCAGACTTTGGAAGTAGGGGAGATTTGGGACACCTTTCTGCTGAGGTTATTAATTAATCTGTGCTTCCTGTGCTTCTGCACCCTGCACACAGAGCAGGGTTCGTGTGCTATTGATATCACCCTCGCTCTGTGTCGTCTTCAATTGCAAGAATAGGCAGAAAGGTCAAAGATAAAAGCTACTGAAATGTCAAGGATAAGCCTGCAAGACATCCTTTCATTTTAAATACCCTTTGTTTCCAGATGTATGTTAAACTTTAAAAAAGAGCCTGTGGACGGCTGAGTAGGTGAAAAATAGCTGGAGATTATTTTTAACCCAGCCTTTGGAGCTGTGTGCAGTTTGCTGTTCTTATCTAGATCGAGATGAGCAAGATCTGCTAATAATAGATGTTATTAGCGTGAAAGAAGCAGAACATAAACACTTACTACACTTGCAAGAGCAGGCCAATAGTATTTACATAAATCCTGTGCATTCAGCTTCATCCTTTCCTTGAGAATTGGTAGCCAGCAAAAACATGTTGAGAGATACCTTGTTCACTCCTGAATACCAGATTTTTTTTTTTCTGTTAGTTTTACACCGTGTTGCATATTTCACTTTTTGACACCTACAATTTCATGGTGAGTAAACAGCAGATCTATATGTGGCCATTGACAGTAACGTGCCTCATTTTAGAAGCATTTTATGACCTGCCCAAATCCCTGCTCACTGTGGTATCATATTTTGGGTCTGCACTTAGCGGCTTGCAGCTGTTCCCCTTGGTGTTTTCCTTTGTTTATGTGCACTTTAGTTTGCAAACCTCATCACACTGCCCAAATGTGATTAAGAACGTGTTTCTTTAAGGAAACAACTCCATAAAATGCTGCTACCTTTTATCACCTAATAGAAGCGGATCCCTATATTGGCATCTTTATTATATATTATTTAATTTATGATTGAAGCACTGCAATGTTTGAATTGGCTGGTTTGCTGAACAATCCTTATGTCGTGGTAGTTATACATACAAGATAACCACACTAACTGCATCACTGGGAACAGCATTTAATGTGTTCACAGATTTCACAGCTGTTTTTCTCAGGTTATCTTCTTAGGGGGAAAAAAACCCTCTCTTTTTTTTCTCCACAGTCAATCACAGCTGTCCTGATGATCAGTTTAAGTGCCAGAATAATCGCTGCATTCCCAAGAGGTGGCTTTGTGACGGAGCTAATGATTGTGGTAATAACGAAGACGAATCAAATAAAACTTGTGCAGGTAAAAATTTGACTTGGTTATGCAAACAGGTTCTTTAACATCAGTTCCATGAATAGTTCAGGACTGATTTGAACTGAACTGAACCAAGCTGCTACTTTTAATCTGATTATTGACATTTTAAATGAATTCAGATTTTGATACCACCGAGGCTGGAATGCAAATTATATTTTACTTAATCCATGTGCTATCCTGTGCTTTCCAAAGTTATTCAGCCCTTAATCTCTCCATATGGGTTGACTGTCAAAGCAATGCTCAGGTACAAACTCTGAGGTACAAATCTTTTTTGGCAGTTAGAACTTTTTAAATTAACGTGCTGTGATGGGTGCCACATCACCAGTAAATTTTATTTAATAGTGATTTAGTTTATGCATAATTAGTTATTCAGTTTCCACACGGTGCCTTTAAAGTCTTTTCATTTCTGAGTTATTAACTGGTGAGTGGGTTTTTAAGCAAATAGCAAGATGAGGATTGTTTACTGATTCCACTGTAATAAATAATGGAATTCCCAAATCTGTCCTTTGCTTGTGTGGAAGTGATGTTTAGTGCTCGTTGTCAGAGTACTCTAAACAAGCATTAAATCTCAAATATGCAACATGCCATCCATCAATAAGCTGATGAGTGTTTTGAACTGAAGTGCACTGCAAGACAACACGCACTGTGTATTAAAATATTCCCTGTTGCCTTACTGCCTTGATATTCTTTGATATCCAACTGTTTGCTTGTAGGGTGAGAGTCTAATTTGAAGACCATTTTTTTAACCCTGTGTCAGTTGGTGATGGATCAAATTTTGTAGTCTGGTTTCTCCATTTATTCCTGCAGTGGCAAACACAGTTAATGTTTAAAAAATTACTTTGAAATATTTTAAACTTAGAATCCTTTTTTGTGTTTTGGGCTACTTCTCTGAAGAAAAAGGAAAATGGTATTTGAAAATAATAAAGGAAGAAATATTATTTCAGTCACTGGGGTCTTTGACATATCAGCCATTTTTTAAAGTGTAGAATAACATGCAGGGGAATTCTAAAAGTTTAAATTTGGAATCAAAATTTGTGTTGCTATCTGGCATTTTTATGGGTTCAAATTTTAAATAAACAAAATTATGCATAATGACAGTTTTCTATGTTAGTCTTTCAGTGACATTTAACAATTCATTTTACAATTCATTACTTTCAAAGTAATATCTGTAGCTACATAGCACAAATTTTTTAAATGATCCTTATTTCTTCAGGAGAAGGACATGCATTGATTCCTTTAATGGATGATTGCAGTTAAGTGTTTACAAAGGCAAGGATTCTAAGAGCAGTGAGGTCAGGCACATCACACACAGGCTAATTCCCATTTTCCTGTGTAAATACAAAATTCACAAGATCATTGTTCGTGGTGTGGAAAGCAGGTTGTTAATATTCCTTGGATATTCCTATTAATAGGAATACTAATATTCCAATTAATATTTGTTAAGAATCAGGCATTTTTATGCCCTGATTTTTATTTACTTCAAGCATTAGTACATATTAATTGTTTTCTTACCGCCTAGCTTTGCACAGTTACATCTAGAATTTCATGTTATTTTATAAGGAAGAAACCACTAATAATTCCACACGGCAGAGGTGAACGATGTTTATTCAGAGCAGGGAAAGGTGCAGCAGGCCAGGAGGCGCCCTCCAGCCCTGCAGCTTCTGAAATCAGGCACCCACCAAGAGACCCAATGGATCTAGTCCATTGCCCTTGTATTCTTGGAGTGCTTTGTCTTGACAGCAAGAACTTGTCAGGTTAATCAGTTTTCTTGCGGGAACGGACGGTGCATCCCAACGTCGTGGCTGTGTGACAGGGAGGATGACTGTGGAGATGGAACTGATGAAATGGCATCCTGTGGTAAGTGGATTTTTGGTTTTTTTGGGGGGGAAAGGAAAATTCTTCACTAACATATAAGGATCTCTTGTCCAATGAAATTAAAATACTGTTTCTGAAATGGCCAATAGACTTTGTTTGGCTGATAAATAGAACCCAAAGCAAATGCAGCATTTTCCATTTAATGAGTTTTCAACTACAATACCAAATATGCTGATCAATCAAGGCTTTTTTAATTTACAGCCCATTATCAAATCCTGCCACCCTCAAAAATTATATTTATCTCTGCCACATACCTCTCCAATGGGCCCCCTCAGCATATTCTAGATGTCAATAAAATCAGCCTGTTTCGAGCCTCAACAGAAGTATATTTGATCTTGTATTTTTCAGTAAAAAAATAAAAATCTTGGTTCTATCATGAGAGAGTATCAGCAGCTGCTCTGACCGCTGCTCTGCTGAGATAGTGCAGAGAGGGGTGTGCTCTCTCTAATCAGCTGCTTCCAAACAATTAAGGATTTTAATAGTCACTTGTTTTGCAGGGCACTGGTGACTGCTGTGAGTCTGAGAGCACGAGGGTCAATGAGCTGTCTGCAGATGCAGAATCACAGAATGTGATGCAGTGCAGTGCAGAAGCACAGGGTGCTTTGGGTTGGAAAGAACAACCTCAAAGACCACTTTGTTCCATCCCCCTCCATGGGCAGGGACACTTCCCACCAGGCCAGAGCTTCATCTAAACTGGCACTGAACACTTGCAGGGATGGGGCAAAAAAAAAAAAAGACATGTAGTTTTTACATGTATAAAAATAACAAACCCAAAACAAACAAACAAAACCCAAAACCACCCCGAAAAAAAAAAAAAAAAGCAAGAACTTTCTAGAAGTAACTGACAAAGTGTTATCATCAATGGTAGCTTTTTTTCTTACCCTTTTTTATATTTGAAGCAGGATAATCACTTCTGTTCAAGTTCTTTGTGTTCTCTATGTAATTTTTAAATAAAAATTATTTCATTTTAAATCTGTTATTAGATGAAGCTGGTTTGGTTTAGTGCTTCATCAGAATGTGACGCTTTTTGAGCCAAAACTGTGAGATTCAGTAAAAACAAAGTTATTTCAGTTTTCGTCCTAAGAAAGTTTTATATTTATGTGGCATGTTTTAAAAATTTACATAAATCTCTTTAGTATTTTCCCGAGTATTTAGCAATAAATGCACACATCTACCTATGTCTTTGGCTTTAGAAGAAAAGTCTGAAAAATTCAAACTATATTTAAGTTACTGTTTTCAGAAGTATATTTGTTAGTTATAGAAACACAAATTTGTGTTCAATACAGATAATTCTTTGTGAATAATATTGTCTCAGATTTCTACTGCTTTACTGGAATGCTGGGAGGAATTGCTTGTGAAGGCTGACATTTTAATCTCGTATTTTATTATCCCAATGTAGGGTAACTTTATTTCTTGGCTGTTCTTTAGCTTGGTACTTAACCTTCCCATTTTATAGTGCTCCATTTCCTGTCTCTTCCTGGCAGTGCTGTTGCAATCGGAGAACCCTTCTGTAAATAAGCACATGGAAAGCAGAGTTTGTATCAGGCATCAAGCTATAGTCTTAAATATTGGCATAGTGGGAAAACCAGCCTTGGTCTGATGGGAATATAGGACCAGACCATTCATCACAGAGGAATGAATTTCGTGCTGATGAAAAGTAGGGTTTGGACAGTATTTACAGTTTGAAGCCTTTTTATTTTTATTTTTGGTGTCTCAACTTTTTCTCCTCTCCAGATTCAATATCTGGAAGGTGCAAATATTTGCTACAGCACACTTGTGTAATTAATGCATACAGGAAGGTGACAGAATATTACTGAAGAGTAATATTAAATTATGTTTAAAAGTTTTTATTTCTTTTTGAACGCTTTCACAGAATTCCCAACATGTGAGCCACTAACTCAGTTTATCTGCAGAAATGGAAGATGCATTAGCAGCAAATGGCTCTGTGATTCAGGCAAGTATCAAGTCCTCTATATCTGAAATGAATATGAGGGATATCACATAAATACTTCTTTGATGTTCTTTTTTTCTGAGACTCATTTTGTCAGCTTGGCTTGTAAGGGATCAGAGAATAAATAAAACATTTTAGAATTACTGACCTGACCTAGAAATCAGCAACACTGAAGATTCAGATAAGGAATGAGGCATTGGATATTGTAATGGGTACAAATACTATATTATGTAGAATGAAGTATGATGATTCAGTACTTAAAAAAAAAAAAAAAAAAGGAAAGCAAAGCTATTGCTTATTGCTTATGGAAGTGTTTTCTGTTCTTACAAAACAACATGATTTCAGTGACCAATATATCAGATTTTTTTTCTTTTTGTGGACAAGTTCAGTTAACATAAATGGCATCCTTGAAGACTGAAGCCAGCAAGACTTTATAATGTATTTAGTTCTTTTGGCTGGAAAAGTACATATTTGAATGTTACAATGAATCTCCTCTCAGAGCTTGTGGTGTGGGAGTGATGTTGCTCCAGTCCTAATAACATTTGGCCGGTCCAAAGCATTTGGTGTTTCTATAATTTTATTTGTCTGACACGAATTTTTAGCTGTAAATGGACAAATTCCCGAAATTATCACAGTGTGCTGATGAATTTCTGTGCATGGAGACCCTTTAGAGTGTACCTAACATATTTATCTCCTTCTTTCCTTGATGACCACGATCAAATTACGGGAATTGCCTTAAGACTGTTGTAATGACTGCAACATTAGAGTAATGAGAAACTGCAGTCCATGATTATTTATGTGCTTTCTCCACTTTGCACTCTTGGAAACAAAGTTTAATAGCGCTGGAAAGAAATTTGTCAGGTTTTCATTTTGGTTTATATGAAGCTGTTTGTGTCTGTGATTAACTATCTTAGGTTATCACAGAGAATAAAGGAAACCAACCATGTTTGAAAGCCTGTGTTGTCACACACAGTTAAAGAAATTAAGAAAATCTACAGGCTTCTCATTCTTGCTGGTGTCTCTGATTGAATAACTGAGTAAGGGGTTAGACTATCCAGCTATGACTGAGTTGAGTGCTGTTGGTAAATAACATTTAAAGTATTATGTGCATTAGCAATAATTTGATGCCTATGGGGAGAAAACATACTACTTTATTTACTGGATTTTGTTTTTTCTTTTGCCTTTTTCAAAATGATTTTCCCTCCTTGCCTATTTCATTCGGGAACTTTTATATTTTAAAATATTGTAAACTGCTGTTTGCAGATGATGACTGCGGTGACGGCAGTGACGAGCTGGGCTGCGTTCACTCGTGCTCTGCTGATCAGTTCAGGTGTCACAATGGCAGATGCATCCCAGGGCACTGGGCCTGTGATGGTGACAATGACTGTGGAGATTTCAGTGATGAAACCAGAACAAACTGCAGCAGGGAAGGTTAGATTTTATTTTTTTTTTTCCCCAAGTGTTTAATACAGAGAATAATTTGTTATGAACACCTGACCTCCAGCCAGTGGGAAAAGAGGAGATGATTTTAACCTTGGTAAAGGCTGGAATGGGAAATATGTCAAGTGCAATGTGATAACACAGAAGTGTATCATGAAGAGGAATGCATTTGAAAACAGAACAGGTATTACAGAGAGATAAGTTTTACAGTTTTACGTCAGGGAATTATGCTAGATGTTTGTCTTATTGCAGAGATGCATGCTGTCTAGGTGAAGACACAGAGGCATTCTTTATGATATTATTGATATTTTCTGTTTTTTTAAATTTCAACAATAATACTCTCATTTTTGTGTGATGCAAGTCTTTGTGGGGTTTTTTTTTTACATAAAAGCATTTTAACAAACTCCAGCCCTATTTAAATGCCATACATTGTATTTATTTGCTCCAGTCCTAATAACATTGGGCTGGTCCAAAGCATTTGGACTGGGGAGAGAAAGAAAAGATGCTTATGGCAAAGAATAAAGAATAATCAGATTAGAATGAGGGAATGTATTTCATATTTTCCTCTTAATGATTTTTCTGCAACAAAGTGATTGTACAAAATGTTATTGGTCCCTTTTAGTTTATATTTTAAATCTTGTTGGATGCCTCATACAAATACATGAATTATCAGAATGTCATATTAATTTTATATATTCACAGTAATTTTTTATCTATTTCTGTCAAAATGATCAGTCTAGAACTGAACAACCCACTTTTACCCCTGTTCATTTCCATTTTAAACTGAAAGCCTTGCTCTAACCTTTTACAATAGAATACAAGAATGTTGATTATGTAAGGGAAAAACCCAACAAAGCAATGTTAAATAAAATAAAATAAAATGTATATTTATAAACAGTGCTATAAGAATTGATTCAAATAATGCTTCTTGGTACAAGCAGGGAAGTATAAGTATGCCATTACTTTAAAGTTCACGCAATTGTCGTTAGTACATTCTTAAATAATAGAAATACAGTTGTAATAGCTTGGGAAAAGAAAAGCAAGAATGAAATTGAAATAGCCATAAGCTAGAAAATGCTTAGAGAATTACGTACGTGATGAATAATTAAAACCTCCCAGTGATTATTGCTTGAAGCAGTCAGCCCTGATTCCAGGGCTGCGCTGAGTGAAGCCCCTTTGCCGTGGGGTTTGGAGCAGCTCCAGCTGCTCCTGCAGTGCTGTGACAGCACAAAGCAGCAGGTGTGGGGCTTGCCAGGGCACAGGGGGGACCTCTCAGGTGCTGTGCGTTAGGAGGTGGACCTTGTTGGGTAAAAAAAGGAGAAGGAGGAAGGATGAGGGAAAGCAGCTTGAGGATTAAGCACAGGGTTTATGAAACATCAGGGAGCCTTCATCGACCTTGTGCCTTATACCTCCAAACTCCTTCCTGTCTGACAGATGTGAAAAAAGTGAATAAAAATCAGTATTGAGCGTGTGCTGGAGGGGGAAGTGAAGGAAGTTAGGAGGTAAGAAAGAGTTTGTCTGAAGCTTATGTTGGAGTGATGAGTTACAGGATGGAATAGGGCATTTTGATTGTTATACTTGGGAACTCTGATTTTGGCTAGGGAAGAGGATTCTAAGCCAGTGTAGACTTGGAATGGAAAAAAAAAAAAAAATCAAAAACTCACACAAGCAAATTTTTCAATGTAATTCTTATTTTTCTAAGAAACTCCCTCTCCTGGAAGGTGCGGCGGGAGGGAGTTCCAGTGCAGCCCTGACGGGAGCTGCGTGCCGGAGCTGTGGCGCTGCGATGGAGAGAAGGACTGCGAGGACGGCAGCGATGAGAAGGGCTGCAATGGAACCCTCAGGGTGTGCGATGAGAAAACAAAGTTCTCCTGCAGGAGCACAGGTAGGGGCTTGCAGATGCATTTTCCGCTCACTTTCTGTGTGTTTGTGTGAGTTTGTGTTGTTTCATCACATATCTACTCTTTAACTAATGCTTAATACTCGTGAGGTGAGGTTACCCATTGTATTCCTACCAGGAAAATAATATTGATTTACCTGTCCTGTTTTCTGATTTAAAATATGAAATGGATGAGTTTTGAGATTACTTAAAGCTGAAACCACTCTCTATGATAGTACACCACACCAAATACTTACAGCATTTAATAGTACTCCAAAGTTCAGTTATTTTCTTTTATTTCCCCTTTCTGGCCCTAGAAATAAGTTGAATTAAACAGTATAAAGTACCTTGAATATTTGAAGAGTTACAACTACAGCACTGGAAATTTGAAGTACAGTATTGGAAGAAAAATACATTATTTGATTGTGTTTAAAACCAATTTTTTTTTTTTCTCTAAGTGTGCTACGTGCAAAGGTGGGGTAAGAATGTGGCAATCATTGCTTGAGGATAGGAAATTATATAAACAATAATGTTTAGATGGAACTTTTTTTAAAGGGAAAGCCCAGTTAAAGAAGAAACTAATATATGTCAGCACAGTACTAATATTTTTGTGATTTCTGTCAAAGCTTTGTGTAATATCAGGGCTAAAATAACTTTCACAGCAATATTTAAAGGCTGTAAGAAGTAGGACTATTGTTGCCATTGGGCAACTACAAACATTGAAGGACGTGAGAACCCATTCTAATACCTGTGTTACAAGCATGATAAATGTGTCAAAGGGGTTTGTGTGATCTCTGTCCAAAAGTATTTGCTGTTCCTTCTATTTTAAAGTTATGAAAATCATGATGCCTTGAAAAAGAAATATGGAATGCTGAATTGTGTCTAAGAAAACACATTTCCTTTTGTGTCCCAAAAGATGCGTAGAATAAGTAGCTGTTACATGAAACTTTTTCTATAGGTAAAAATGGATTATTCACTTCCAAGAGTGGTCTGTTTCCTGAAACTGAGTGATGGAAACCCTGATACAGGAAATAGCACCAGGAGCAAGTGTGTTTCCTAGTGCCTCAATGGGGAAAAGCTAACACCAGTCAAGTGGCCAAAGCAGAATTATTAGAGGCAAGAAAGGTGAATAAATCTCAATAGATGAGGTTTATTTTCATCAGCTGCATTTGGAAAGCAAATGAGACAAGATATTACTACTTTAGTTAAGAGGAGGCAGAGATAGGTTAGAAGCAGTGTGGAATACAAAAATGGAGTGTAGATTTTAGTTATTAGGCTTTGTTCCTTTTAGAAAAGCTTGCCTTTTAGGCTGGGCTTTGGTTTCTTACTTGTCCTGAATGATTTTAGATACAGAGAATGGAAAGCCCTCCTGGTGGTAAGCTAAGATTTTACAAATACAGGAAATAGCAAGGATTTAAATTCAGGATAATTGTCTGAATGAGCTGTTTTTTCAACAGAGAACTAGAACCCCATTTCAAAGTCCACAGTCCAAGCTGCATTCCCTCATAATGTACTTCCCTATGTTTGTAGTCAGGTTAAAGGAGGGCACTGTCTCAGTGCACAAGGTGAAAGGTGACTTCTCTGGCTGTCACATAGAAATACAGCAAAACCAAAAATTTTCATCAAAAATTTGCTAAATTCAAGGGTATATGGGTTTGATTTGAAGGAAAATGCAATTGTGCTTGTTTGTTGTTTGAAAACACCACTGGAGCAACCAGTTATGACAGTCATAATTCTCTCTTTTGCAATATTCCTTCCTCCTGGAAGGAGCAAAATTTGGAGGAGGCATGCAGTAATGCACTGTAGCAGAAAACAGCAAAGGCAAATAAATTTTTGTTTAGCTACTTTTCCATTTGTTCCATGTGGTTGGGACAAAGGAGTAATAATGGGCGTATGAGAAATAGTTACTGGAATGTTTCAGAAGAAGTGCAATTTTCTCTGTGCATGATTCTAAAGCAATAATGCTGTCTGGCTCGCTCATTGACGGCAGCTGCTCTGGCGAGGAGGCCCTGGCTAATTGTCCCCTCAGAGACTGCTGGGTGGGGACATCTGATCCAGAAAGTGATGGGTCTGGGTCGGAACATGTGTGTGGAGGCAGCTGAAACAGCCAGTGCTCCAGGAGGGAAGGGGCAGCTGGTGGGAGCAGTAACAGTGAGATGGCACTGCCCATTTTTTGCTGATTTCTTTCCATTTTATGCCTGTGATTAGTAGCTGCAGGGTCTTTCCTTACAGTGGCTTTTGTGGCTTTGGCTGATGTGTCACAATGCCACGGGGATGAGTGCCAAGCTCCAAAACCAGGATTTGTCAGCATTCAGCCCAAAGGGATTTTTCTGCTTACAGGGGAGATGATCTCAAGAGCCCATCATACCCAGCTCCTTTTCCAACTTAGTTAAGGATCTATGGCAGAGTGTATCCTAAAATTTACAGAGATGGCCTTTTGTCATTTGCCTGTGGTAACATTTTAACATTTGAACATTTGCACATTTCAACATTTCAACATTTTGTTCCCAACAAGTCATCTGACTCCTTTGGCTATTAAATGCCTTATGGGTCTCTAAAAGCATTATTTGTTGAATAAACAAATACTTTGCTTCTCCCCTTGCACATCTTCCATTTCTGTTTTGTGTTTTTACACCTTCATTATTTTGGTTGGTCTTGCTGGAACTGTCCAGCCTGGGCAGTCCTTGAGCTGCTGTGTCCAAAGTCAGCCAAAATGCTGTGGGGTACTTGAGCTACCAGATTTCAGAATTTCTTTTCTAAATTTTTTTTTTTTCCAAAACCATCCTATGTTTGTTTGCAGTGATGTGTGATGAAAAATCTACTAGGGGTTACACAGCAGTAGGATGTGAGAAGCAGTCATTACCTGATTGAGATTGACTACTCTTGGGCTGCTGCTAGCCAATTATTTTCTGGTTTAAAATTAGATTAAGCTTCTTTTAAATTGGACTAGATTAATTTAAATTGTACAAAGGTCCAACTTTCTATTTTAAATTCTGATTCTGTCCTCCAAAAATTATTACAGGCATGCACTTCAGCTCAATTTTATGTACTACATAAATTTATCCTTTTTATTCCATCTCCCTACTTATCAGTTAGTAGTGCTGCACCAAGACCAGAATCTGTGCAATCTCACTTAAAATGTCATCTAATTACTCTAATGATCATAATAAAGTACTTCTGTGAAGACAAATGCAAAAGAGCCATGAATACTTCAGTTTAGTAAGCAGTACATCTGAGCTGTAATGCTTATTTGTCATACTTACTGTTCTGTTTATTTTTTCAAGCAGTAGTTGATGGTATCCCACCATTTTTGTTGCTACTCTGGACTATTTTTTTATACTTTGTTGTTTTATTAGTTTGTTGTTTTTTTTTTTCTTTCCTTACATGTGATAATATATTAGAGGGGGAAAAAAGATTTTGAGGAGAAAATAGTATTGGTTTGGAATGGAAAATAAGGAACGTACATAGAGGAAATCAAATCAATGGGTGTACATCACAGTGTTGCTGGAAGATTATAAGGAAAGGAGCCCTGGTGCTGTCTGGATGGGGATTGTCAGAGTCCAGTTTAGATTTGTGACCAAAGAACCTGGAGCTGAGGGAGGCTGGGAAGGAAAGGTTTTCCAGAAACATGATGAAGAAATTGATGGTATTTTTATCCTTAGCTCATGGTCACATTGTTTTTTGTGGTATTAGCTCTCTTCTTCTTCTTTAGGCCTGTTTTTTTGCCTTCTTTTTTTCCTCCTTTTTCATCCAGGAGTCATTTTTAAACATCTGCTTTGTACTAAAATCTTTAAATTGAGAAATGACCACATTTTTGAAACAATGTGATTCAGTCTAAGTCCCATGTGTGTTCTGCAGGACAAGTGAGATCACCAACCATCACAACATTTTTAAAAATGTGTGAGGTTGGAACATTCTGTAATGTTGATGGGATGGAGATTGAATCCATGCTCCAGTTTAGGAAGGTATTACATTACAGCTTTAGGCAGTAAGAATTATCTGTAAGAGAAAACAGTGCAATTAATGCTCCACTAAAGGAGTTTTCTTCTGGTTGAAGATGTATTCAATCAAAAAACCGCCTGGCTTCAGTATCCTGACAAAAACTGAAGGGATGTATAAGTAGTTAATTCTGTGGATAGTATTTGCAGGATATAAAAAGCATTGGAGAAGCCTTTGGATCAGGCTTTCCCACATAGCTGCTCTCAGGCCTCCCGATTCACTGTGTTACACAAAAGAGCCTGGGAAAAGGGCAGATACAGCCATTGAGGTAATTAATTTATGATGGAATTTTACTAAAGAGGTTCCTGGAAACCAGAAGTGTGAGTTTCACTAAGGGACAATAAAGGAAAAATACTTAAGTGAATTTTAAGTGATGATTTCAAGACAGTCATAATATTTCATTAAGTCCATCTCTTCAGAATCTTGGCAAAGATTAATTCCTCAAAAGTATATTCTACTTAAGAACATGTCTTATCTATCATAATGAAAGATGAATCTATCATTATAAAACATATCTTCACTAAGGTACAAGAAAAGCAGGGACACTGATTTTCTCTGTAAACATTTGAATGCATTAAAGATTAAAATAACAGATTAGAAGCACTACTGGAAGCAACTTCAATTTACTTTGGGTTATGGTTAGTTTGGTTCATGTTGGTATTTTCTATTAGCTTGCATTCTACTGCTGTGTTATAGTAATATATAAAATCGATGATCATTCGGGATAATAAATAAAGAATAGGGACAGTTTTTGAAACACTTGTGATTGCATGCAATGATAAGCTGCATACATATCATGCATACAATTTTGCTTCCTCATGTCTGTGCAGTTCTGTCTTTTCAGTATGGGATATTTGGGACTTTGGCCACTAAAGAAAATGATGGAAGCTTTTCATTCTAATTGCCACCCCTCCCTGTTTGTTTTCAAGCTGATTTTGCACTGGCAAAATGATATTCTGTTGTTGAAACCTCACATTCAGTGTAGTATGATCCTGAAGTTTCACTTCTTGCTTTTCTTTACCAAAAGTGAGAACAATCCCACATTTTCCTCATGAGTGCTGCAGTATCATGTTTTTTTTCAGTTTTCTTGTTTCACTGTATTTTATCCCCTTGAATTTCTGTGAGGACATTAACTATTTTTCCATCAAAAGAAGACTGAAATGTCAAACCAAGTACATTAAACCAATCTCCAACAAATGTGTCCTTTTAAGAAAACTGAAATCTGGTATTGTGTAAGCTGGGAAGGGTGGGCAGAGTGTTGTGTCAGTTCATCCTGAGCAGGTTTGAACTTAGGAGTCTCAGGCTTTGCCAGTCAGTGTCTGAGCATCCACCAGCATTGCTGTTAATGGAACTAAACATTCCCAGGGTCTGCCTTCCCATTCCAATTGAATTTTTCTCTGCATAACTAATTCATGGGAAAAAAAAATTCTAGATCAGCTTCCTTAGCTGTGATTCTATCTGTTCTCTCTCTATTAATTGGAAGATAAAGTACATGACATTTCTGTTCATGCTCATTGTTATCAAAATTTACAGCTAAACCCTCCTGGCTCTAGGTAGCAAGTAGAAAAATAGGCAAGTAGAAAAACAGGAGCACACACACTCACCTGTGAGTGTCAGCATTCACAGTCTTGGCTCTTTTCATTTAAATTCCCTCCTTTTGCTGATTCTAATTTAATATCTTCATGATTTTAAAGATTAAAACCCTTTTTCTAATCAAGAGGCTTCCTTGCCTCTCTAAACATTGATGGTCATCATAATTTCCTTTTCTCCCTTTTGAGACATGATCTGAACACTGATTTGACAAAACTGAAGTAATTTAAGAAATTTTGTCTGCTGTAGTTTATTTTGCCTAAAAGCTGGTAATTTATCTGACATCACTGGGGAATGGGTTGTGTCTACTTTTAGAAAGATTTTTGCTTTGCAAACCCATGCTAATTAAAAGTCATATATTGAAACATTTCTTCCATGGAGGGCTGTTGCTGTAGAAGATAAAAGAAGGGAGATAAAGAAAAGCAAAAATTTAAAATAATTAGAAAATGTTAGCATGATGTGGTGTATTTAACAGATTTTGAGGTTGTGTCCTGCCTGCATGCACTTTTGTGCAGCACACAAATAAGTAGGACTGGTGTTTGGAAAATTAGATTGTCAAAAGTGCTGTGAACGATGCTTCAGAGTGTAAGTGCAAGTTGGTTTCTTTGTTCTCATCAAAGAGGAAAAAAAGTATTAATAGAAAAGAATAATAATAAAAGAGAAATCTGTACATTGTTTTGAAGGTTTTTTTCCTCCTGAAGTTTGCCTCCAGTCTGATTTGCTGTGTTTATTGTCTCTTTTCCCCAAGGGAGATGCATTAGCAAAGCGTGGCTATGTGATGGCGATATTGATTGTGAGGATCAGTCTGATGAGGATAATTGCGAGGGCTATTTGTGTGGACCACCAAAATACCCTTGTGCTAATGATACCTCCATCTGCCTACAGCCTGAGAAGCTCTGCAATGGGAGAAGAGATTGTCCTGATGGATCTGATGAAGGCGATCTTTGTGGTACTTTTTAGACACCTTTTTCTGATTGCTCATGGTACTGCCTGTTGTGATAGCTCCTGTTGAGGAAAAGGTTCTCCTACTGAAATTTTAGTACTGGAGTCTATGTGAGGATTTTAGTTTAGTTAAAGTCATACTGCGTTTATGCTTGAAGTTTTAGCTTTCTTCAAATAAAGCAAAGGAGGCAAGTATTTTGTTTTCAAGCCCCTTAAAACTTTCCTAGAGGTAAACAATTTAATGGGCATTGATGTGTAGGAAAGGACTTCAGCTCATCTGCAGCTCTTTTCAACTACAGAAGCTTGAGTTCACACCATAGAATGGTTTGACTTGGAAGCCACATTAAATGTCAGCTCGTTCTGACCTCCTGCTTAGGCAGGGATACTTCTGTTAGACCAGGTTACTCCAAGAGCCTTTCAATCTGGCCTTGGACACTTCCAGGGATCCAGGGGCAGCCACAGCTTCTCGGAGGCCAGGGCCTCAGCACCCTCAAAGTTAAAAATTTCTTCCCATTATCAAATCTAATTTGTCCTCTGTCATTTTGAAGCCACTCCTCCTTGTCCTGTCACTGCAGGCCCTTGTCCCAAGTCCCTCTCCAGCTCTTTTGGAGCCCCTTTAGGCCCTGGAAATTACTCTGAGGTCTGGAGCCTTCTCCAGGCTAAGCACTTGCAGCTCTCAGCCTGTTTACAGAGCAGGAGTGCTCCAGCCCTCAGAGCATTTTCGTGGCTTTCCCTGGACTTGCTCCAAAATGCCCCCATCCTCCTCATGTTGGGGCCCCAGAGCTGGATTCTGTCCCTCAGGTGGGATGCATTTCTCTCACAAGAACAATCTCCTCCTTTTGAGGTACAGCTTTATTTGATGCAGTCCAAGACACATTTGGCTTTTTGGGCTGCAAACTTCCAGGTCATGTTGTGCTTCTTATCCACCGACACCTCCACTTTCTCCCCCTCATGGCTGCTCTTAATCCATTATTTTCCCAGCCTGTATTTGTTCTTCTGATTGCCTTGAATCAGTGCAGGCCCTGGTATTTGGCCTTGTTGAATTTGGACGTTCAGGTGGCACAGGCATCACCTTTCAAGCCTGGCAAAGTCCTTCTAGTTCATCTTTTCCCTGCTGCCTCACTCACACAACTCTGTCTGATCAGAAACTTGCTGAGGGTGCCCTCAAACCCACTGATAAAGGTGATAAACAGTGTCAATCCCAACACTGACTCCTGAGGATCACCACTTGGACATGGAGCTCTGCTAAAACCATGAAGAGTTCATTAAAGCTACCAGATGAATGGTTGCACATCAGATAATTTTGAAAACAAGTATAGAAATCTGGTTTAGAAATATGAATTTTTATTTGCCCATCTTGGAGGCTTTTGTAGGTGTTTTAGTTGGCTTTGCTATATACAACCTGACAGCTTTTGCAGCCCTTAATTATTGTTTTTCCATGTTATTTCAGATGAATGTTCACTTAACAATGGTGGATGTAGCCATCAGTGTTCTGTGGTTCCTGGAGGAAGAATTGTGTGTTCCTGCCCTGCAGGATTCAATCTTACTGCAGACAACAAAACTTGTGAGATTATGGATTTCTGCACCAAGCACCTCAAGTGCAGCCAAGTTTGTGAACAGCATAAAAATACTGTCAAGTGCTCATGCTATGAAGGCTGGAAGCTCAGTAAGGATGGAGAGAGTTGTGTGAGTACTGGTAAGTTGAAATTTGGTGCATGTTCAATATTCAAGATGTTAATAGCTGTGATGGTAATTTATTGAGAGCTTCTTTCACTTTTTATTTTTTCCTATATATGAAATGCAGGCTGGGATTTTCCAAATGTGAGGTTGATTACAATCTAAGGACTCATTAAAACTGTCCCTATTCTTGATGTACAAAGGGATATTGAAATATTAGGCTGTTGCTAACCTAAGAAAGCTAATATCAGGTGTTTCTAGGAATGTTAATATGGTATAATTCTGAAACAGTTTGAAAATTTATGCAGTTTTTCATGTACAGTTAATATAAATGGACATATATGTATAAACACTATTTTGCATTCTATGTGCAAGCTTTAACATTTATTTTTAAGAAATTGATCAATCATGATATTGATCAGTATTGATTGAGGGTTCAGAAGGTTAATTTTGAATGTGCAATTATATGCTGCCTGTTAGCATTCAATATTTAAGATGGGTTTTTTTTCCCTAAGGCATTCTGGCACTTTTTTTTTGACAGCAGTAAGAGCTTGCTCAGCTCACTAATTGAGGTGAAAACCAACATGAGCCAAAACAGGAGAGGGAAATTTCCCTCGTTGTTCACTCTTAATAAGTACTGAGGCATCATCTGGAAACCATGTTAGGAGTGTGTTTTTCAGGTGCAGTGTTGTGTGTAAAACAGAAACGTGCATGTGCAATATAAACTGTTATCACACTTCTACCTCCCTGCTAGAGACTTAAAAATAATATTGAGTTTGCTTTCTAGATTTTCATAACTCAGTTTTCTTTGGTTCAGGATTCTTTGATAATTTCATTCTATATTATCTCTATTCTTTCATAGAGTTTTAGCAATTCTAAACAGAAATATTTTCCACATTCTCTTTTGCTTATTTGAATATTTCACAATTCAGTAAATATGATTAGGATGTTCTCTGTTTATTTTTACTCTGCAGTGATTGCTGCCAAAGTTCAGTGCTTTGGTCTGGTTCCCAATGATTTTTGATCAATCTGATTTGCTCTATTATGGACTCTTACAGTAACTGAAAAAAGTTCATTCTTATTGGGTTAGGGAAGAGAGAGGATTAAAGGAATTTAAGGCAGTGTTAGTAACTCATATGAGGAAAGCCTGAAACAAACTTTAAACCAAATCAGGTGGAAATGACTGATATTTGGAAACTAAGTGGGGAAAAAAGTGAAGTATACTCACTTGTGGTATAAAATAAGAAAAGTGAGACTACAGTTTCTTGGGTTTCTTAAGCCCATGAGATATTTCTACCTAATGTTTACTGGTGCTGGTGAGAATCTGAAGTTACAAATTGATTTCTCCAGATTTTTTTTTCAAAGAATGTAATACTAAATATATGATCTGAGACCTGTGGTGTCAGCTGATATAAAGAAAAATGATCCTTTTCTTTACAAACTGTAATGATGCTGCCCTAATGCCATCAAAGCTGTGACAAAATTATTCCATATTAAATATGGCACGTGCTTTTAGAGGCACAAATCATCTTGGCCCTTTTCAGTTTATTTAATTCAAAAGGCACAGGAAGTTCTCTGGAGGACACATCCTCTGACACTTCACTTGCTGACTGTGTGAAGGGCATTTTAGGAAAGTGAGAACAATTTTGGTTTCTTTTGTGAACCTGTGAGACTCAAAATGTCCCCATCATCTGAGTCTCTGAGCATGAGATCCTGAATGAACTTAGAATGAAGAAAAAACTTTTATATTATGCTATTAGAAATAAAGTTCAAAGTGACCTAATGAAGACAAGCTGTCCCCCAAATGCCAAACTACTTTTTCAACAATTACACTTGTTATGAAGTAATTCTTAGAATAGCCATGGTGATTTAAGATGCCTTGAACCAGGTGTGTATTCTATTAGAACAGTAACTTGTAATCTGTTTTCCAGAGGAAAAAATAAATTACTCAGAAGAAAATGAGAACATTGCCCTTTACCTTTCTTTTCCTTTCTCTATCTGAAATAGCATTTTTCTACGTATAAGAAACATTTCCCAAGTACACAGCAATAACATGTGGAGTTAGTATGCAACATGTTTTCAGAATGTAGTAAAAACATTTATTTGTGAGCCCATTAGAAGGGGAATATGAGTGCTGAAAATGCAGGAATTATGTGATTCTATCTTTTTTTCCTGATTGCATTTCAGTATCAGAAAGTGTGCTTGTCAGGGGAATCAAATGAATTTCCAGAGAAATATAATAACTTACAGAATAATAAGTATATAGAACTAAAATGCTTGAATTGAGCAGTTCTTCTCTTTCCAGTTTCTTTTTCCAAGCCTTTCTCTGTTGTATCTCATTTCTGCATATGTTGCCTTAATTTCTTGAGGGTTTTAAATGTTGTCTTTTTTCTCCTCCAGACTTTCTGCACTTTCCATGCCTGTTTTCATCTCCTTTGCTTGTTGCTGTTCTGGCATTGTGACATTACTGACTTCCCAAACTTTAAATGTTTCCTTTAGATTTAAATTTGTATTGATTGAACTAAGAGTGTGTTACAGAACTCCATTATTCAGATGGAAAGTCAATACAAATTATATGTTTTCATACTCATGGTCCTGGTTTCTCTTAAAACACATTTCAAAATAGGTTGTGCTGATATATTGCACTTGCTCTTTTAAATGATAAAAGCATTCAGGAAAAAAAAAAACAACTGAGCTTTAAAGATATTTATATTTCATGTTTACATTCAACCTTTCAGACTTGGGTATAGTAAATGTTAGATGAGCTCAGAAACACTTAGGCTGACAATTAATTTTAAACTTTCCTAAGCAGTGGAAAATGTTATATCACTTTATATATATTTATTTATTTATTAATAGAGGATGGTGTGTCTGACTATTTGATCTGTCTTAGCTGGTTTGAAACTCAATTTTGTTATAATTCCCAGATACCTTTCAATACTAAAATGGAGAGGGGAATACTCCAATCCTCTCTGAGCTTAGCCAAGCTTTTAATTAAGGTCTCTTTTCAGAATCTTTATCAAGTTATTGTTTTTCTTTGAGGTAATTTTCATAAAAGTACATTGTAGATTGCTTGCTGTGCTGTTGTTGTTAAAGGGAGCTTCAATCAAACAATCAGATTGAATCAGAATTTTTCCTAAGAAAGAATTTGATATTTAACCCACTGAAAAATGTGAGGCATTATTCTTTATAGAAGTTTTTGTTGGCATTTGTGGGCAGTTTTCTTCTAGCAGAGATTTTTTTTTACAGTTTTTCATGTTGCTTATACTTTGTTTGCCTCATATATTTTATATCCTAACCTTTGTGGTAAAAAAATTCGAGGCATTTATGAAATCAGAGTGCAGAAATGTATGATTTTTCTCAACAAATTGATAGCAATTAGTTTTCCTGAAAGTTTTAAAGAATGTGATCAATAACCATGGTATTGATTTGAGACTTTACAGAAATTCTTTTAATCAATTTGCAGAATGAAAATTTCTAGCCGATGAATCAGGAAAATAACATCAAATTTTGGGTTTATTGGGTAATGGCAGCATTTTTTTTTTAAATTTATTTGATTGAGCCAGAAAATCCCAATTGCCTGTAATGTAGCTGATTTTATAGAGCCATTGAATGATCAGGTTGGATGGAAGATCAAAGCCCAGCTAATGCTGCTGCTGTTTATCTGCTTTCCAAGACCTTCAGGACACCTTCAGTGCTAAACTCCAAGTTTCCCAGGGGTGAAATATTTTGTCGACTCACTCTCCTGAAGAATTTTGTTTTTCTGGGCTTTCTGAGTCTTCCTGGTCCACTTTAAGCCTTTAATCCTTGCCCTACTTGTTATTTATACAGAAAACAGGATTTTTCATGTTTTCAATTCATAAGCCTTTTATGTCTTCAGGAAATTTTGCGCGCTTCCACTCGTCTTCTTATTCCATTCTTTTAGACTAAGCAGTTCCCGATTGTTCATTCTTCCCTTGCAGGCCATGATTTCTGGGCCCCTTGGAAGAGCTGCTCATTTCCCCTTGTATTTCTGTACTGATTCGCACTCCTCTTCAAGAGCTGTGCTCAGAGGAGGGTGCAGTGTTGCAGGCTGCTGTCAGCCAAGGTTAGGGTTTTGTTGTGTTGATTTCAGTTGTAAATACTGTCAAGATCCCATTGAAATTTAATCCTTCGCATAATTTGCACTGTTGGTTATTTATCTTAAACTGTGTTTCCTCTACCTTGAATGAAAAAAACACAATCTAACATAGCACAGATTTATTAGGGTTTTTTTTTTCCCCCCATTGTGTTGTTAATTGGTGAGAAATACAAAAAAATCTAATAGTGAGGATTATGATTTGTGTTCTTATGCATTGGAATTGCCAAAAAACCCCACAGATCAGTATCCTCCTGCATAACAGCTGCCAATTTATCAGAATTTGGGAAGTGCAATTAAAGTGTGTCTCAAGTTCAGATAGCTGGTGCTTGTGAAACAGCTCCTAATGTCAGTGATCCTGTTCTGCACTAAATTATTTAACCACGGCAGAGCTTTGACTAATTTGCTTTGCAGAAAGTCATCCATTGCTTTAACAGATGGGAGGGTCATTGGGAAAGTTCAAGGCAGGTTGTGAACAAGAGCAGCAACAGCTCTGCTGAGCTGCTTGATTAGCCTGAAACATCACAGATAATTTAATGTGTGTGTGCAGTGGGCAGGAGGAGAAGCGGAGCTGCAGGAGGAAGTGAGCAGTGAAGTGTTCAAGGGAATGGGAAGGGATAAACTGGGTATTTTGAGAGTTCTCTTGAGAAGCAGGAGTATTGCCTGTGGCCATAAACTGCGATTAATATTTTAGATAAAAAAGTTTAATTGTATGGAAAGCAAGGTTCCCAGTATAATCTGTGCTTTACTCTAGGAGAAGGAACTCGGAGTGTTTTGGGGGCAACAACTGCATCCCCACAGAAAAGGCTTGCTGGGAAAAAATATCTTTATCAAAGTGGATATGCTCAGTTGATTCAACAGTTTATAGAATCCAAGTTTTTGTCTTTCTTGTTTGTTTTATTAACACAGCTACTTGCTTGAAAAACTTTTCCTGATCTATGTAAGAACTATAACAAAAAAATCAATTTCATAGTATGGCTGACCAATGCCGATCATGTTTACAGATATTTTTATGCTCTTTGATATCAACTCTTTTGTATCACTTTGGCACAAATCATGCAGCATTAATTCATTAACAATGGAAGGAGAAAGTCATTGGTAGCTGGATTTGTGATGACATGACATCAAATGTTCATTTTCTTGTTATTTTGGCATAAGAGTTTTTTTATGCACTTCAGTTGATAACACAAGGTACACTGTATATTCAAAAGGTACTTTACGTATTGGTAAATGGTTTCAGCTGATTGGCTTTTGAAACAATGGATGTTTTAATGGTTTCATTTTTCTGAACCTTTTGAGAAGCAGATTTTAAATTTGATAATGTGACTTTTTAAAGCTCTAATTATGGGCTCATAATGCTAGAGCTACAAAATACAGTTCAACAGTTGAGTCTGATATTCCCAAATTTAATGTCTAATATCTCTAGTTGGGATCAAAGATAATGCTAGAAGGGAGAATTAAGAAGTCTGTTGGACTGAAAAAGTAATTGAAAGACTCCTTATCACAAGATGAATTGTTTTAATCATCTCTTTCTCCTGATAAAGTATTCTGTTTTTCACCTTCCATTTGTCATTTATATCAATTTGTAGCAATATATTTTTTTATTATTCCTTTGAAATGTTTAATCTTCATCTTCCAGATCCATTTGAGGCTTTCATAATTTTTTCTATTCGACACGAGATCAGAAAAATTGATCTTCACAAGCGTGACTACAGCCTCTTAGTCCCTGGTCTGAGAAACACAATAGCCCTGGATTTTCACTTCAGTCAGAGTTTACTGTACTGGACAGATGTGGTGGAGGATAAAATTTACAGAGGGAAGCTCTCTGATACTGGAGGTATGGATTGGATCTTTATTTCCTTAACAGTCGGAGCGCCTGCAGTTACAGGGTGTGAGACCTGGTCAGTCGTAACTGAGCTGCCTTTCTCAGAAACAGAATTTATGATGGCATTCTGCCTTTCACAAGGGCTATATCAAGCTTGTACTTCATTTCCAGACAGAAGAAGACTTTTGTTATCAAAGTTTCCTTTTGCAGTATGCTCTCTAGAGGGAAGAAAATGGCAGATGCAAAGAACTGGTGTTTCTTCCTGGTCCAATGAGTGCAATATTGATTTATTTCATTTTTTGCAGTTTATCTTCACCTTATTAAGAAAATATAAGAATTTATCAGATGTATGATAAATTAGCTCCTCTCACTAGGTGAAAGATTCTGCTTTAAAATTTTATAGCATCCAGAAAGACTTATTCTTTGCTCTGGTCACATACTGATGGCCAAAAACGCAATATAATCTCATAGTATATACAAAAGAGTTTCTACAAAATGTTCTTTGTTGAAGTGTATGTTCCAGTGCTTTCATCTAAAAGGCAAACCCCAAATAATCCAGAAATTACTCCAGGAACATCTGATAAGCTTGTATGTCCGTGTTCATTCTACCAGTCTCTACATCAGTTCTTTAAGAATCTCTTTTCCTCTTTCTTATTTTTTTTTTTTCCTTCTTTCTAATTTTTAACTTTTTCTTTAAGGTGTCAGTGCCATTGAGGTCGTGGTGCAGCATGGCCTGGCCACTCCTGAAGGTCTGACTGTGGATTGGATAGCAGGAAACATTTACTGGATAGACAGCAATTTGGACCAAATTGAAGTGGCAAAACTCGATGGCACTTTGAGGACAACATTAATAGCAGGAGCTATGGAGCACCCAAGGGCTATTGCTTTGGATCCCAGATATGGGTAATTGTAAAGTATAAAAACATTATTTTTCCTTGTTGCAAAGTATTTTGAAGATGCTTAAATATGATATGTTTTATTTCCTTTTTTGCTGTGAGTTATAGTTGCTAATAATCTTGAAAGTCTATTGTGAATAATAAAGAATCCATTAATAATGTGTTTCTTCTAAGTGGAAAGGATTTAAAAATGGTAAATCAGGAGATACAGGTATGTTTTTGTTAGCAAATACTTGTCTTGCCATGTTGTTGTTTTATTTCTTTTTTTTCAATGTGGATGAAAACTGGAATGTTTGGTCTAACATTTGTGTGGTTAACAGAGAGATTTAGGTGATTCTTCTCGCTTAGAGACCAATTTTTTGGTTTTATTTTGTCTTTTTGTGTTTGTTTGTTGGGGGATTTTTTTGTTGTTGTTGGCTTTTTTGGTGGGATTTTGTTTTGTTTTGTTTTTTTGGGTTTTTTTGTGGGACTATAAAAATATAGCTTACATGTTACTAGAAGCCTAATAGCTGAGTGAAGTAAATGCCACCTTTTGTGTTTGGTTTTCATCTCTAAAGTGGAGATAATGCTTGCCAGCTCCTGTCAGTATTTTTTCTACCTATTCATTAGGGATATGCTATAAATCAGAATATTATGTATATTCAATAGCTCCATCCTCTTCCTAGAATTATTACTCTTTCAGAGAGGGGGGAAAAACTCCAAACAAACAAAAACCTTCAAAAAACACAATAAAATCTACAAGCCACCAACCATAAATTAAATATGGCCAAAAACCACACCTGACCTGTTTTCAAAGTCATGATATTTAATTTTGTTTAGTAAATTGCTATGGTCTGTTATGTGTCTTCACTGAATATTTCTCTCAGAAGCAAAGCTCTGAATAAAAAAATAAAGATTGATAAAGGTCCCAAGTTCTGGGATCTAAATTGTGAATTAGGATGTACATGCCTTAATGATGAAGGCTTTTGCCCTCTCAACTGAGCTGTTTGAAAGCTTATTTACAGAGTGCATTGCTTATCTATAAAATCTTTAAAAAGAGGCATCCTGTTGGCAGAAAAATTGGCAGAGAAGTTGCTCAAATTAAATGGTTGGGAGGGACAAAAAAAAAATCAAACCACCACTCTTCTTGAAACTGAAGGCTTAATCTGCCTTTTGAAGAGCCAGAAGCAATTGATGCTACATTGTGTTAGAAGTCAGGAAAGTAAAAAAAAATCTTTAAATATAGCCAGGAATAGCTCCTCGTCCTTTCACAAATAAATATGAATATACACTGGTGATTCAAGGAGAAGGGGTTGTGTTAGGAGTAAACAAATCCTGTGTCCCAGGGGGGGCAGAGCTGGTGTTCTCATTCCACACCCATACAGATGTGTGCAAAATAAACATCTGTAGATAAACACATCCCCTGTGAAGCTCCCTGGCTGCTAAGGCTGAAGGACTTTTAGTGAAAATACAAAAACTTGTCAGAAGTTTTGTTCCAGTCTGGCTCTTTGCAATTAACTCTTTACAGCTAACCACAAGTTTTCCTGTCAAAAGTATAATTTTCCTTTAACAAGTCTGTGCATTGTTGAAAATTCAGTAATCTAAGAACAGAGTTTATTTCTGTCTTCTTGGTGATGCTGCTTCTGTTAATTAACAAGCCACTTCTTTGGTTATAACAATGAAAGTTCTCCTTATTAGAAAAACATTAGAGATGGTACAAAACTGAGAGAGACAACAATAAAACCCATCTTTGAAGTTTTCTTAGCAAGTCTAATCTGTATAAAATTCGTTAGTGACATAACAAAATCCAGGGATCTTCATTAAAACACTCTTAAGAGCAGCTGAAAATCTCTTGTTTAGCCTGTTCCTTGATCCCCGCTACCTCAAATCACCTTTCTTCCCATTCTCCCCTCCCCATCCTTCTCATCCATGGATTGATTTCAAAGGCTCTCATTGTAATTTCTGTTAATGAGCTGGGTTTCTAATTATAGAGGGAAGACAAGGCAAGCTGTGTAAATGGACACGGAAAAGGGAATGCTATTAAACCCCTAGTGTTTTTTTTTTTTTTTAAAGTTCTTTATTTTCATGATAGCTCTAACTAATAATGAAATATATGGAGACCCAAATTGAACTATGTTTAATCCTTTCATTTCAAGTATGTCAGTGGTTCAAGCTTTTTTCCAACTGTTGCCTCATAAACCCTATTTTTGTTTCATGCTTTAATATTTTCTTCTATCCCCCTTTCTTTCCCTTTTCCTCTCACCAGAATTCTGTTTTGGACAGACTGGGATGCAAATTTCCCTCGCATTGAGTCTGCATCCATGAGTGGGGCAGAGAGGAAAATCATCTACAAGGACATGGACACTGGAGCCTGGCCCAATGGCCTCACTGTGGATCACTTTGAGAAAAGAATAGTGTGGACAGATGCCAGGTAAAGTGCTCACAGCATCCTTATTGGCACTCAGAAATGCTCATTCCTCCATGCAGAAATGTGAAGTGCATTAAGTGGAATGTAGTTATGGAAATTATGAGTATGGACAATACGGACATGAAGAGCCCTGGGCAGGCACATGTACGAAATGTACATTGATTTAATTTCCCTGCCAGCAGTGGGATCACCCATAGTTCTGGCTCCCTGTGCCTTTCCATGTGTCCTCCTTGACACTCATCCATGCAAGGCCCAAGATAGTTCATTATTTTTAACGTTCATCTGAAAGAAAAGTGGATTTTCTGTTTTATTTCTCATGCATTGAGGCAAATTAAAGCATTATACAAACAAGTATTTCAAATGTCTAGTTAAATTAATAATATGAACTCTATAATCTATAAAGTTAATGATTGCACTGCAAAAATTCTTTAGTCTTGCCACTCTTACAAAGTAAGTTTTGTACACATTTTGCCCCATGTCATAATGGCTGTGTGATTTTTATTTTATTTTTACATAATCTTAAATTTGGGGTTGTCTTGTAGATCGGATGCCATTTATTCTGCATTGTATGATGGAACCAGCATGATAGAGATTATTCGGGGTCACGAATATCTTTCTCACCCTTTTGCTGTTTCTTTGTATGGGAGTGAAGTTTATTGGACAGATTGGAGGACCAACACCCTCGCCAAAGCCAATAAATGGACTGGCCAAAATGTCAGTGTAATACAAAAAACAAGTGCTCAGCCATTTGACCTCCAGATTTATCATCCAAGTCGCCAGCCACAAGGTGAATATGTAGAGAATAATTTATTACTGAGGGGGGAAATGGTATTCTTTTTATGTATAAATATCTGGATTATTAATAGAATAATTAATTACCCCTCCTTTGAGGAGGGAAATCCATATTCTTTTTTATATATAAATGCCTATATAAATAGCTGTGTATTATTTTGTCTTGAATTGTTGTATTCAGCACTGGATGAAGTCAAAACCACAACAACCCATGTGGCAGAAGTTTTTATTTGCTACATATATATATGTATGTATAGGTTAGGATGTACCATGCAAAATAGGAATGCTAAAAAAATATGAATTTTTTTGGTGAGATATAACAAAATACAGCAAATATTTTATAGCTAAATATTGGAAAGTGAAAAATACCTCTGGAGGATGAGTACCAATTAATTACAGAATTTTTCATGTTCTCGGGACAAATTTCAACTTTCCTGGCAAGAAGTTGATGTTAATACAATACAATTTTAGAAATTATCTCATTAATACTTGTTATTTTCCAATTTTTTTGATACTGAGAAATGATATTTTGTTTTCCTGCTCACCCAGGGTTTGTAGTCCTTAGTAAGGAACTTAGACTTTTATGTTAGTAGGTTGTGAGCAATCTTGATTTGAAGATTTCAAATCCTGACAATTTTGGATGGCTGTGTAAATATATTGGAGCCCAGTTCTGCATTAGTTATCCATAGAAAACTATGGTTAAAGGTCTAACATAAATGAGTACCAGCAGGTAAAATTCTACAGCACACCAGAAAGCAAAAGATTTGAGGAATGCTTTCACATGGAATAAAGGAAAAGCAATGAATACATATAATTTTTGGGTAGTGTTTCCAAGACTGGTGACAACTGTGACCTCTCAATATGTGACATAAAGTGTCAGGATTCATTGTTCTGATGCTTTATTTTAAAATAAAAACGAATGTATATTGAAGATGAATGTTGCATGCTTTCAGTGCATGTCAAGTCTCTTGGACTTCATCACTTTCTGAAATAAGCCATTTATTTCCCTTATTCTTCAGAATTTACTTTTTGGGGCAGGGTTCTTAAAAGCTGTCTGACTTCTACTGAAGATAATACGTGTGCTCAGGCAGTTAAAATAGGGGTGGAGTAAATATGCATCTCTGCACACACCTTTCAAATAAGTTTGGGGGTTTTTTTCCTTCTTTCTTTTGTTTCAGGTTTTTGGGTGCTTTTGTTTGGGGGCTTTTGGCAATTTTCTTTTAATTTCTTTAATTTGGCAATTTTTCTTTTCATTTAATCACTCATAACTTTGGGATTTGAGGAGCAGTGTTCCATATCTGATGTTTCTAGAGCAGCAGGAGAGTTGCTATTTGCCTTTTCTTGCTCTCAGAAAAAGAACAACTCCTTTCTGCTTGGACTGGGGCCAGACAGCATCTTCAGAGGGATTCTGTAGCCTAGGGAGACATCAGGCAGTATTCCACAGTCATCTTGGCCCCCAGGCAAATAAAAGCTGTAGAAAAGTCTTCAGTTGTTTTTTGCCAAAATCAAGAAGTTCAAGGATCAAGTTGTGTAATTGCAGCTTTTATTTTATGATGTACAAAGCACTGGATTCTGATTTATGTTTGGCATTCTGGGTTTGCTCTAAATTACTGTCTTCCAGCAGGAGCAATTTTTTTTCTTCATAACTGCAGTACCTTTTTATTTGAGCTGAAGAAATGATGATACTGCCTGATTACTTGTTAAATTTTCCTTTGAATTTGTAGCTATTTTGCTATAAATGAACAAGACAGTGTGCAGGTTAGAATCCTAAAATAAAATTAGGAGTAGATTTACACTGCAAATTGTCAGCATGAGCAGAGCACTGCAGGATGAAGATTTTGCATTTTCATCTCCATCTGGGTCATCTACGTGGGTGAAAGTTGATTAGCTTTTAATATATATATCAAGGAAGTTATTTTGATTGAAATGAAGTAGAGCAGGCCTAAACAAACTCTCCTAGCCTAAAGCCATTTTATTTGAGTCAGTCTAGGCCAGATGCTAATTCAAGGTAGCAAAGTTAAAGTGAGATATTTGTAGGGATGATGATAAGTTCAGCTCTCAGCAAACCACAGGGATTGGGGAAGCTTTTCCCCTAATGCAGAATATTCTCAGGAATGTGAGCTTGAGCCCCACTTTTCTTCCCAGAATCAAAGCTGTGCCAGGAGTGCTGGTAAGATGGCAAACACAGGGCTTCTAGGAAGATTTTAAATATTTTTTTCAACTGTCATTGTCTTTTAAAAATCTACCTGCTGCAAAGAAAAATGTCTGTTTTATTCACAAGAAGTTGTAGCAGTACGCTACTGAGGATGGTGGTAAGAGGGGCGATACAAGCATTGGAAGGATCACAGCTTGAAAACACAACACTGAATTTCTCACATTTCCCCCCCTTTTTTTTTTTTTCATTTCTCCAAGGTACTAATTTGAATTAAAATTAAAAAGCAAACGTGGCTATGACGTTATTTTTCTTTCTGCAGATTAAATTTTCATTTAGAAATCAGTACAATAAGAAATATAGTATATTGGTGCCACTGGGCTCTTTTTTAATTAATAAAATGAAGAACATTTAACTTCATAGCACTGTTTTGTTACAATATTCTATTGAGGCCCAGATTGCCAGCTGTTTAAACTAATAAACTCTTACAGAAATGTAGCTAAAGATGAGGAGAACTAAAATTTTTATTACCTAAAGATCTTATGTCAACCTTGTATATGTTTTTTACTTCAAAATGAGCAGAAAGTTTGATACATGTATTATAAATAATGCAAAATATATACACCAATATATATTATTTAACTTATAAATATATATTTATATATGATTAGTGATATTATAAATATATATTTACTTGTGTTATTTTATATGTATATATAATATTTATATGATTTTCAAAGCTTTATCAAGAATTGTGGTGTGTTGCTGTTTATTTAGTTTCCCGGTGAATATGTAATTTTTTCTACTAATCTTTGAAATGAAAGATTAAAAACTGAATCAGAGTGATTAGAGGAAATAAATATTTACTTTAGAATTTCCACATCTGATCCATCCTAACCTGCAAATTTCAAAGATCGGTCTTAAAATAATCAGATATAATCAGACAATATAAAGATTTACCTTGGCTGAGTACTTTGGCCTTAGGAAAAGCAATTCCATTGGAGGTATCGACAGTGAGCAGAGAATTTGATCTGTAACTGGTTTTAAATATGAGTGGGAATCAATTGCTAGCAATTTGAAAGCACCTTTTGATTTGACTGTAGTGCAGATATTTGAAGGATTAGGCAGAATTCAAACATTTTTAGCACTGTTAAAGTGTAAGATCAAAATTTGTCTCACTAAAATCTGGTGCCACGAAGGGACAAGCTCAATATGAAGTTAATGCAGGGGATGAGTTGGCCATAGGAAGTGCATATTGAGAGGCTGTAAGAGTAAGTTTTCATTTGTCAGCTGGTGATGGCATGTCTAAGGAGGTTGTTTTTAAGGGTTACTGGTCAAGAAAAATAATCATTTTGTTTAAATGAAGTTTTAGAGAGCAGTCAAGAAGCAACGTGACAGCACTGACATGTGTACACCTGTGACACAAACAGATTGACAAGCAATCAGCACTGGAAATCAATCAAATCATGAAAAAGGCTGTCCAGTCAAGGAAAATGCCAGATCTGTGCCTTGCTGTGATCAAAAGGAAAATAGATTGGTGGAAATGATTAGGAGAGGAGTAAAGCAGCACAGGTAGTGAACTGTGATGCTGTATAATCCATACCACTCCCACAGCTGGAATACTGCATACAGATCATATACAGCACATCAAGGAAGCCTCAAAGGCTGATCAAGAGTATGGGATGGGTTTTGCTCTGGGGACAGGTTGGCTGATGCTGCTGGAAATATCATTTATAGACAGGCTTCTGTATGGTGGCAGTCTGTGAAATCATAAATGGCACAGAAAAGGTGAGTAAAAAATGCTTATGAGGATATTCACAATAGAAATAGAAGTGTTAGAATGAGCACAAGAAAATAAAAAAGCCAAATTTTTGAGAGTCAGAGCAATAACAGTGTGCCCTCAGGAGAATTAGTTTTTATTAGGAAATAAAGAACAGGCTTAGCTGTTATTCAATGAAAGCAGTATGAATATGAAAGGAATCTACAAATATGTGTTGCTAGAAGTAATGTTTAGATCACGGTACTTTGCTCCTAGAGTTGTGCACTCATGTGGAAACAAACACATCTGCTTTATAACATTTCTTTTCCCACCAATTTTGTGTTCTGTGCAATATGGAGGGAGTTGGGATGTGAACAGGACACAAATTGCACTGACTGCTTGGTGGATGCTTGGAGCACACTTGAGCTACAACACTCTCTTTAAAATAATCATTAACCACCATGCCTTTAATTTATTCTCTTCTGTCTGTTGTTCTTTTTTAATTCCATCCCATAGAGCACTACTTGCATGCAAAGACAAAATAAGGATTAATTATTCTTAGGCGCAAAGTAAATCCTTGTCACAGATGGTTGTGTGCATACAGAGAAGTTGGAATTCCACAGAAATTGGCAAATAAATGAAAGGAAATTCTTCTCTGCAAAACTCAGGACCAGATTTTTACAGTCTTGCAACACCTGTGGAAAAAATGCCAAAAATTTGGAGAAAGTTGAATCTTTACCTGGTGTCCTGATATCCCTTACAACATAAATGATTCTGTGATCTCCTTCACAGTATTTTCAAAACTCTAATTTGTGTTTTGTTCCTGAGGTACACTTCATGGGTATAGGTGACTTCTTTTTACTAATAGTTAATTAATAATTGGAAATGGTCCTTGAGCCTTGTAAACTTCAGTGTCTTTTCTTCAACTTCACATTTTTTTTTGTCTTCCACATGAAGTTGTTACCTTATTGCAAGAGATCACCCAGATTTTATCTGTTTTCCTATTGATACAAGAAAAGTGATGTTAAATAAACATTCTTCTTTTTTAGTTCCTGGCAAAGGCTGAGTGGCCTCCAGTGCTCAAAAGGGGCAAATGATTTTATAGAAAAAAGTAAAAGCCTGGTTTGTGTGTTTTGGTGTTTTAGGTTTGGTTTTGGGTGGATTTTTTTTTTTTTTTGTTGGTTGGTTGGGTTTTGTTGTTTTTGTTTGTTTGGTTTGGGTTTTTGTTTGTTTTGTTTTAATAGAAGGATGGCTACAATTGTAATTAACCTGTTTTTCCAAAATTTTGAAAGCTTCTTTCTTCCTACAGTACAGGCTAGAGAAGTAAGTAGTTAAAGGATTCAGGAACTGCTGGATAAATTTAAGGAAGCAAGGACTGGTGGAAAAAAAATGGTTCAAGGAAGCAGATTTTGTCTTCAAATTTTAGTGCTTTAGGTTGAGCTAAATTTATTTTTTGAGGAAATTCATATATTAGATTGCTGTGGTTATCCAATAACTTGTACTGCAGTCTAGCACAATGTTAGAGGAATATATTCTACACTCACTAACTGGTTTTGTTAATTAAAAGTTTGTCTTCAAGTCAGTCAATCCCACTTCCCTTTTTCATCATTGCTAATTTTCAAAAGTTTTTTTGTTGTTTGTTTGTTGGGTTCTTTTTACAAAAGGAAGAATCAGCATTATTTCTGTTTATGCTTGAAATGTCTCTTCAGCAGTGCTCTGGAGCTTTGGGGTTTATAGCAAGGAATGAAGATGATAAGAACAATTTCCAGGTTTTGTAAGACTAAGGGGATTCTCTCTGGTCAGCTTGCTCCTGCTCTTTAAAGCAATTTTAGCACATCTTATTCAATCACTGAACTATAGGAAGCAACTTGTGAAAACCTACACATAGCAGAGGTTTTCTTTGGGAAAAGCAGAAATACTTTTGTATGTTTTTGGGTTTTTTGTTTTTATTTTTCTCTTTCAGATTCTCTTTCTGTGTTAGATTTCCAACTAATATTCTAGTAAGGAAATCTAATTGAGAGGAAAATTGAATTTACCATAGTTCATCTCATAATCTAAACTTTGACTATTGCTTTCACACAATTAAATCTGTTTTTCAGGTCCACATGATATTGACATTTTTTAAACCCATGTGCCTTGATTAGGGGTGTAAGATTTAAATCTTATTAAAAGGCTGCAAAATTAGTATCTCTGTGAGAAAATTATATCCAGTGGCTTCCTAAAATTAAAATTATACACTTTGGCTGTATTAAAAAGCAAAAATTGCATATGTATAGATATATCTAAAGGTGTTGCTATGGGACAAATATATTATATCTATAGATATCTATATATAGATGTATATACCTACACATAGATGTCTATGGATATAGATGTCTATATATAGATAATATATATATTTATAATAATATATAATAAATACATATATAAATAAATATATGTATTTATTTATAGATACAGATATATTTTCTTGGACTAGAGTTAAATATTTGCCTATAAGTTGAACATTAGCCTATAAGAAATTACTAGAGCAAAAGCCCAGTTAATCACTTATACTGGCTTTGTCTTCAGACAGAATTTTCACTTTCTCAAATTTTCACTTTGGCAAACCCTGATTTTTAACAAGTGTTTTTACATGTCGTGTGTTTCAATGATTCTGTTTCAGCTCCCAACCCCTGTGCTGCCAACGAGGGCAGGGGTCCCTGCTCTCACATGTGTCTGATCAATCACAACAGAAGCGCTGCCTGTGCCTGCCCACACCTGATGAAACTGTCTCCAGACAAAAAAACATGTTATGGTACGTTTTCCTCCCACAGCCTGGCAATTGCATTGATTTTAGAATCAACGGGCATATTAATGTTAAAAATAAGATCTGCACAGTGCTTTTTAAAGGTGTGTTTTAAAGGAGAGGCTGCTTGTTGAGAATCGATGACTTATTCTAATAGTTGAGGTCTGTGGTGCTTTGATATTTGCTGCCACAGCTGTTCCTTTGTGCTGCTGCTGTGTGTGATGTGTTCATAAAATTTATCTCTGCAAAACAGAAAGCTTTATACTGAAATGTGCATCCTCCCAACATTCTGAGTCAGGTAAGGTGAATAACAAAAAGATGCTTAATACCTTAAATCTCTACCTGCTCTGGAGTTGTCTTATTTTCATTTTCAAGGATTAAAAAACAATGAGTAAATATTAGGAGTGCATCCTTGCAGGGAAGTTTTATAAAAAACTGCAATACACACTTTTAAGCTCTAAAAGCCCTTGAAATGTCAAGTAATTGTGTGTATTATCTATAAAACCTTGTACTAAATTATCCTTTTTACTATTGATTAATAACATTCAAGAAATAGAAAAGAAAATAATATTTTGGCATGTCAGGGATATTACAGGGAAACAAAGTTACTTTTATTGGAGCAAGCATCTGCAAACAAACAACCGTTAAGAATTTTGAGATTAAAAAGAGAGCTCTGCTTTGCCATTAATTTATCATCCCTTTTCACTATAGGAGGTGTAAATTAAAACAACCAATTTGCCCTTTTTGTTCCAACTGTTAGCTTTTCGCACACAAACATTTGCTGTTTGCAAAACTTCCCTTTTTCAGTGAATCTGATACCCTGAGATACCAAATGTTAATATCTCTTATGATGTGCAGGTGAAACAGGATTTATTTGAGTGGACTAAAGAGAGGAAAATTTTTAAAACAACATTTTCAACATTTTTTTCTTTCACACTCATATTGATTTAGAGGTGTGGTGACAATGTCCAATATACAGAATTCTTATATTTTTTCTGTGATTTTCATGCTCTATAACATTATTTCTCAAGTGTCACTAGGCTGCAGGTTTTCTGGAGATGTTTAATCACATATATAAATGTCATCTACACATTTGTAAAGTGCTCTCAAGTGAATGACTTTGATTTCTATTAGGGATATTGTGAAGAATATGAGGAATGACATTTCCCTTTTTCTAACAGAAAGAAAGAAGTTTCTCCTTTATGCAAGGCGTTCAGAAATAAGAGGGGTGGACATAGAGAACCCATACTTCAACTTCATCACAGCCTTCACTGTTCCTGACATTGATGATGTGACAGTCATAGATTTTGATGCTGTTGAGGAACGTTTATACTGGACTGATGTGAAAACACAGACCATCAAACGTGCCTTCATCAATGGGACTGGCTTAGAAACCATCATTTCAAGAGGTAAACAGCACAGCATTGAAGTAAAAAATAATTCCTTCTAGGTAAATGAGCATGATAAAATAGGAACATTGTTGATATGTGTAACGTGCCCTGGTATTGGATAATTGATCTAAACAATAGGCCAGCAGAATTTTCTTTAGCATATCAGTTCACTTTATTGGTTGATAATTCAATTGTATGTAAACAAATTGAGATGTAATTTTGCATTGATTTTCTACAAGATTGAAATGTGTAGCAAAAAAAGGAAGCTAATGTCTTGAAGGTAGAAAGAATAAAGATAAAAAGCAGGAGAAGCACAGTGTACTGAAATAGCTTTGCACTGAGGAATTTCCTGTGTCCTTTGGCTACCTAGGCTGACCTAGCAATGAAACTGGCTCTGTCAGGGTTATTTGCTCTTTCCAGTCCATGTAGATCTCCCAGCTTTGGGACCATTAGTGAAACCACAACATGGCAGCCTGGTAATTTTGGTGATACTGGTGTAATGTAGGTTTTTTTTTTTTTTTCTGTACTGAATACGTACATAAGCACAGAAACTTAATGAATATAAAGTCTATATCTGATTGCTTCAACCCTATTTCAGTAGTCCTGGTACTGAAGTGAAAACCATTTTTTGTCCCTGGTAACATTTGGTTTGTGTTTCCAGAGGCAGTTCCTCTCCTGAAAGCACTTATTGTTCTACTTTGTAATGAACCTATCTGCTTGAAAATAGGAAAAACTGATTATGTGAAAGCAAATTTTGCAAACTCTGGTTCCCCAACAGTTAAGGAATGTTTGCTGGGGAAGAGAAAAGAAATAGCTCAGTTGTGTAAGATCAGACCTTTTCTGACTTGGACAACAAATAAACCATATAGTGTATTATCTGGGGACTGTAGAAAAGAGTTCAAGCTCTCGCCCCTTGTGTCACCTTAGACGAAATTTCTTCTGTGTTAGCACATTCTGGGAAATGTTTGGACAAATATGGCAATTTCCCCATTTTCTAGACTGTGAATGCATTTTTTTTGCATAGCTATTTTTTTCCCCCTGCTTTTTCAGAGATAACTTTATTAATAATCAGATATGTTTTTCAGTCCCAGTAATGAGAACAAGGCGTAGAATGCCTGCTAGAGATCTTTATATCAGGTATTCAGGTGCCCCACAGAGGAACTTTTTGCTTGCTTTTTTTCAGAAAGTAGTAGAATAAAAAAGCTGTTTATTATACAAAAACCACTGAACTTGTCAAGGAACTTAATGAAACCAAAAGAAATATGCTATTCTTTCATATTCCTTTTATTATGGTGGTTTCTGTGGTAGAGTTTTTGTGGTTTGTTTTGATTTTTTTTTTTTTTTTTAGTTCCAGATGTAACTTTTTTATCATAAGTTTGAGAAAATTGCAGTGTTCTGGCACATCAAAACATTGTAAAGACTATTTATTATGTGTAAAGTATCTCATTTGCTTGCAGTTATACTTTTATACTTCTTATAAGAACATAAGAAGCTTTGTGAGCACATCCTGCTGGGCTTCTCGTTGGGTGAAGTCTCATGCCAGTGTCACAAAGATGCCAAGTCATACTTTAATCTTTTTAAGAGTATAAAATTATTATTTTCTATCCTACAAGCAAAAAAAAAAAAAAAAAAAAAAAAAAAAAAAAAAAAAAAAAAAAAAAAAACCAGAAGGGCAGGGGAGCAATTTAAAATGGGTCAAGGACTGTGTGTTTGGTGTTCTTTGCTGCATTCTGTGATGTTGGCAGACTTCCTAATGCCCAGTCACTGCTCAGCCTCATGGACGTGCAAACCTGTCCTCAGCCACTTCCATGTCAGTTTGTCAAGGGCAATAATGCTGTCAGGGCAAATTACCACGTGGAGCTGACAGGAGATGTGTATAAATGATGAACTATAATGAATCATTGGATCACCCTTGGCCTGTTCCCTTCTCCACAAAGATGCCAACCACTATTAACCCAGGGTATGTTGGTACCTAGGATGGAGCAGTGACTTTCCACTCAGTATTTCAGGCAGATTTTAACACAGATTGACATTTATTTAAATACCTTGCTAAGGAAGACCATCAAGTTACCAAATCAGCCTTATCATATTCCTGTTTTGCTGCCTCAGGTAATAATGGTGCTGTGACCCTCAGCTCCCCACAGCTGCTCCTTCATGGGGAAGAGAATCAGAAGGGTAAAAGTGAGAAAAGTCTTGTGTATCTTATAAAAAACAACTTAATTTGAGAAGTAAAAGCTATGAACGGCAAGAAAGCAAAATAAAGAATTCATTCCCTGCTTCCCTTTGGCTGACGGATGTTTTGCCATATCAAGGAAAGCAGGGCAGTAACTTGAAGTCTTCAAAGCCTTCAAAAATAAAACCAGTGATCTTCTCCAGTGACACAAGTACTTAAGAGCTACAGAACTATGCTCTAGACCAGTGGTTTTAATCCAGAACCTCTGCACTGAGCCTTGTGGAGCTGAAGTAGGAAGGAGGCTTTTAAATTTCAGCAGAGCACTGTTTTAGAATGCCGCTGAGCAATAAACACTTTCTGAAATAGAAAAATACAATGCAGAAGTTCAGCACCTCTGATTAATTTTTTGGGATAATAGGTTTCATGCTGTGAATATTCAGCGTGATTTTCATGTTCTTATTGTTAGTGTATCAGGCCCAGGAAGAAAAATAAAGATTATTAATTCTTGGCAACTAGTTAATAAATCCATCTGAATAGAATATTTCACAGTATTGTTAACAAACTGTAGAATAAATTATTCTTGTTTATTTTTTATCCCTAACACTGACAACAATCCAGAAAGAAAATCAAACAAACTGCTTTCCCTTTTTGCAGATATTCAGAGTATCAGAGGTCTTGCAGTGGATTGGATATCCCGTAATTTATACTGGATTAGCTCAGAATTTGATGAAACCCAAATTAACGTGGCACATTTGGATGGTTCCTTGAAAACCTCAATCATCCATGGAATTGATAAACCCCAGTGTCTTGCAGTTCACCCAGTAAAAGGGTAAGGTGTCCATGATTGTGATAAATAAACTGCTGTAAAGCTCATCAGAAGGTGGCTCTTCATTTATATTTTAAGTTTGGCCATTCTGTTTTCTTTGAAACTTAAAAGCATGAATTCTAAAGATTTTACTGAAAATATCTTGTCTGAATACTTCCTTTAGAAGGCTGCTGATTAAATAACATAAGTATTATTTTACTTATTATTTATTAGTTGTGCACTTTGTCTCCTAAATTGATGAATGTTTTCACTACTGACTCATTGGAAACACTGTGAGTACAAAGCAATATTGTAAATAATTAAATTCTCCTCTTCAGGAAGCTCTACTGGACGGATGGCAACACAATCAACATGGCAAACATGGATGGCAGCAACAGCAAAATTCTCTTTCAGAATCAAAAAGATCCTGTTGGTAAATACCTTTTTTCCTGTTTCTTTTTTAACTGAGAGTGTTTTATTTTGGACATTATCTTGAATTCCTATTTAAATGTACACTGATGTTTTTCATCTACAGTGATAAGAACAGACATAAAGAAATGAACAACACTTGTGTTACTGTTGTGTTTCACAATTTAAGATATTTTTAGCCCATTCAAACTGAAATCCACTGTAGATTTAGTGGCGTAATATTGACTTTTAGGACTACAGTAGACTGAAGGAGAGCCCACCTGTATTTCTCAATTTTTGTAGCATGGTTACAAAAATGTGGAGGTCAGGGTTTTAATAAGTCATGGATATTTGTGAGAGGCTTTGACTGCAAATGTTGATCCTTCCCCGGAATCTCAGCTACAGAATCAAAATATAGACTGGCCTTTAACTTTTCACACAGAGGAAAATGCAACATTGAAGCATGAATTTCATATTATGACTTAACCTCAGTTTTAGTATTTGAGGATTCACATAATTGATAAATTATGGCACTTAAAAAAAAAAAAAAGAATAGCTTTTTCCATGTGTATTTTTTTGTTTTGTTCAAGTCTCTCTTTGTAGATAATTTCATTTTTTAGGGAGTTAAAGTAGTTATGTCAATTGTTGCTGCCTTATTAATGGCCCACCAATAAAGTGATTTAAAAACATTTTTTTTTTACAAGTGAATGCATTAAGCAAGTAGAAGTGAAAGTGATTTAAAGAATTCAATAAATTCGACATAAGAGCAACATGACATGCATTTTACAGCCTAAATTCAATGAATTTTGTAGAAATTACTTGATAACTGTTTTACTGTTGATGAAATTATCTGTCTATCCCCTTGAAGAGACAATTACCTTTTTATCTGAAGAGAAAAGAGTGGCAAACCCACTACTTTTAAGGTGAAGAAAAAACCACTTTTAATAACATTAGAACAATATTAAGGACTGTGTGCAAAACTTTGCTCTGAATATTTTGTGATCAGAAGTCTCAAGGCCCTAAATTGCAATGCTTAGGGTTTCCAGTATCAACCTCTTAAATAAAATAAATGCAAAATACCAGTTTCAATGGTTTAAATATTTTTTTCCATCAGCAAAATACAGTCCCATGCTAAGAACAATGAAATCCTTCTAAACATTTAGAAAGCAGCAGTCTTAAAACCTTAATTTAATTCATTTGTGCTCTGAGAAAACTGTCTTTTTCCTTAAGTGAAGCTCTAGTTCATGCAGTGCTAATTTTGAGTGTTTGGGGAGTTCTCAGGTAGATTGCTGAAAAAGACAAATATCTGGTTTATTAGAGTTGGATATCCTGGAAATTGATGGGATGTTCTTGATGTAAAATTTCAGAATTTGAAAAATAAGAGTTTTCCATTCTGTGACCTGAATTAAGCTGATGGATTTGTTTCTCCTATTTGACCTCCGTCAAAACAAGGAGACAATTTTTCAATTATAGTATTTTCTGTTAGTACCAAGAGTATTTTTAGTTTGGAAACTTTGGGAACTGATACTCTGAGAATGACAGATGATATAATTTATTTTTCTCTTAACTAGTACAAACTAGTTATGGTTTGTTGGTCCATTCTGCAGTTCTAAAGTCTACAGTGCTAACACATATATTTGTTGATAGAACTGGTCATTGGAGTGCCAACAATCTGTGTTCTTAGGAATTCAGAATTCCTGCTTAATTTTATACTTTGTTGGGAAAATCATTTGCTCATTTGAATTCCCTGAGAGCATTGTCCAATTCTCACGTTCAGATTCACTTTAGCAGTTCATAAGGTTTAAGCCAGTCAGTTACATTTGAATTCAATCGTTAATATCTGCGATGCTTATGGCTAATAATCCACTTGTTTTCATTAGTAAAGCAGGACAATTTCTGAAAAAAAAATCTATTTAAACATGCTCTGCCTATTTTGCAAATACTGTATTTTTGCAAAGGTTGGTAATAGGTAGAAAGTGTTTGGGGGAGAATAACGCGCTAGACTTGAGTAGAAGGAGACAGGAATGTTTTTCATGTCAATTGATGGTGTGTAGTTGGAGTGCCTGTGTGAAGAAGCACCAGTTGGATATGTGCAGTATAAACCAGACAGGACAGGGCTGTAACTGCTGCTCAGCTGGCCCTGGCAGAGCCTCACAAACAGATCCCATCCGGGGGCAATCTGTGAGCAGCAGCTCGCGGGCAGGAGCTTTGGCAGATCCCAAATGCTGCTCATCTCGGAGCAGGGGAGCCTTCCTGCTGGTGTATTCCCTGTGAAGCCACGCTGATATTCCCAGGGAAGTTCCCTGTGCTGGGAATTGCCTGTGCTGTGCCCGTGTCCGGGACCCCTGGTGCTCTGTGTTGGAAGGGAAGCTGGTGAGGATGTGACACTGGGAGACGAGTCCCTCCTGAATGCACTGCCCCAGATTCTCTCCCCAGCATGTGATGTTTCCTCCTGGATAATACCCTTGCAGAGAGGTGGAAGGAAATATCAGTCCCTGCAAAGGGATTGGAAAGGTGATTTTTAGAAGCTCAGAAAGCAGACACACCTTTTGGCCTTCTGTGTCAAACGTGCGTGAAGAAGTAGTGACACGATGGCAGCTGTAAGGGCTGCAGCTCATGGCACTGCTCTCTCCTGTCAGGGTGTCCAAAACATCTTTCCCCACGATGGAAAAGATTACAGTACAATATCCAGAGCTTGACCCATGCAGTGAAATACACTATTTTTTGGCAACTTGCTGCTGGATACTTAGCATGAGTTCTGGGAAAGCTGGAGCACTGAAGCAAATTGTTATGGCGGGTATTGTTGCCATGCCAAGAATATTTCACTGTGGAAAATCTCCTGCTGCCACTTCTTGAACATTTTTAAAGGATTACAGAAGTCTGAAATACATTATCTCCTAGTTCTTTGCCCTTACTTTCAGAAAACTCTATACTTTATTCATTTAGTAGCTTATTTTGCAAGTCTTTGTGTTGACAGTTCTCTTGCTTCAAGCTCCAAAGAACTGATTATGAGGTCTGTTCACGATGAATCAAAATGAAAAGTAATACTATAAATTTATCAGGAGTTTGGATTAGATTTTGGTATTTCATCATCCTAAGCGGGGAGAGAACAGACTTTTTATAGTTCTGAATCACAAAAAGTACCTTGTTTACCACCTCCCTGTGTAATGATAATTTTAAAATATAAATGATGGCTTCTGGTTTGCATTCACGAGTTGTTAATACCCTTACTTAGGACTTCAGCTTATTCAAGTAATTCCTCATTTCCAGATAATGCTCTTTCATCAGTCAGTCACTGGTTTTCGTAAGTGCTGAAAGAAATAAAAGAAACTCCTCTTTCCAAAAGCCCGGGGTTTTTTCCATAGGAAATGACCAAGTTTAGTTTTCGCAAATTATTTTTTTAATGTGTAATGCACTTTCATAATGAAATCAGTTTAACAATGTATATCATCCATTAAAGCCACAGTTAAAGTTGTATGTGTTAATTACAGGTTTATCAATAGATTATGGGGAGAACAAGCTTTACTGGATCAGTTCAGGAAATGGAACCATAAGTAGATGCAATTTGGATGGTGGTAATCTCGAAATAATTGAATCAATGAAAGAAGATTTAACAAAAGCCACAGCTTTAACCATTATGGGTAAGTCCAGTGATAATATATTTTTTAATTATTCAAAGCTAATTAATAATGAAATATAAGAAGCTTAGGGAAGTTATTGTTGGTTTTATGTAAATAATGCATACAGAGCATTCACAAGTCAGACTGTGTTGTCCATGAAAAGTTCTTTATGTTCAATTGAACAGTTTGCAATTTCTGTTACAAGGATATTTCTAATTGTATACTTGCATATATATATATATATATTTCTATAGAGGAATGAAGGTAACAAATTGATGGCTTATATGTAAAGAATTTTGAAAGGGAAAGGAGCTTTTACACTGTTTGTTACACAGAATTATCCATTACGTGTTTCCTCTGCTCAATTCCTCCTACTTAATTCAGATTATTCCCAGTTATTTGGATTGCCTGGCACTTTGGGAAGACTTCTTTGGGGTATGAATTGATGATTGAGGATTTGGATTTTCAGATGTCTGCTCATTCCATGTATTAAATTGACTGAAAGAAAAATATTCCATTGGTTTCACTTGGTAAATAATGTTTAGAATGTTCTTAAACATCTATCAGAAAAATCAAAAGAAGAGTAGCATAAGGAAAAACTAAAAAATCAGCTAATTGCTGATCACTGAATATTAGGAAAATATTGCTTCAAATGGACTTTTTATCATATGCAGCTCTTGATCCTTGTTGTAGCTGGGACAGAGTGTAGTAATAAATTCCAGGTTGACTCAGAATTTACATTTATGCTTCTGCTTTTTGGAGGTGACTTTAGAGCTTTCCATATTTCCTGTAAATTACTGACCTTTATTCTGGTTCACTTAAGAATCACTTGTATTTATCTTGGATATTCAAAAAAAAAAGTTCAGTTGATTAACAGACTTCTGTTGGGATGAGTGGGTTATCAACTGCCAGTCTTTTTATGAAATATTTTTCTATTTCCTATTAATTTTTATATTGCTTATATTTTTTTGTGATTCTTACTATTTTTACATTTTCTTATTACTGTTATTTTTTTCTTATTTTTAATATTTTATTATTTTTTATATTTCTTTTTTCAAAATAGTTTATTTGATTGATTAAATAATAATTACGCACATATAGATGATGTGGTAGTTAAAATGAAATAAGATTAAATTACTTTTCTGCACATAGGTGTAAATTATATCATATTTAAAGTGGTGATTACTAAATTAGATTTAGTATACACCCATTTGGCCAGTACTGAACTCTAAATGCTGTCAGTATCTGTTGGGGGTATTATGATTTCATATGCGCATTCATAACCACGAGCAGGTTTGGTGTCAGAAGGAATCATGAATGTTAATTTGGACAAATTGTTTTTCATTGATTGGATTGTGACTGGATGTAGACCGAATAAATGACCCTTACTCTGGGGAGCTGTTGGAAGCCTTTACCAGCAGGTGTAAAGTGTGTTTTGTTGGTTCATTCTGTCACTGAGCTGGTGGAGGTGCCAGGTCTTCACCTGCCATCCACAGAGGCTACACAGCAGTGAAGATCCCTTTGGGACAGGGAATAAAGAGTTTAGAGCTGCCATGGAAAGAGGAGTGCATCAAAGTAGTTGAAGTTTTGCACATCTGGAGGTGGAAGAATTTCTCCTATGTTGGTGTTATCACATTTACCTCTAATATTAATAGTTTGGGATGCTTGGTTTTTATGGGTGGTGACAATTCTCGCTCCTTTAAAAATGGTGTGTGATGGTGTTCACTGGGGTTCTTGGATTGGGGAAGAGATGAGGATCTGACTCCATGTTTCAGAAGGCTTGATTTGTTATTTTATGATATATATTACATTAAAACCATATTAAAAGAATAGAAGAAAGGATTTCATCAGAAGGCTAGCTAAGAATAGAATAGGAAAGAATGATAACAAAGGCTCCTGTGTTGGACAGAGAGTCTGAGCCAGCTCACTGTGATTGGCCATTAATTAGAAACAACCACATGAGACCAATCAGATGCACCTGTTACATTCCACAGCAGCAGATAACCGATAACCATTGTTTACATTTTGTTCCTGAGGCCTCCCAGCTTCTCAGGAGGAAAAATCCTAAGGAAAGGATTTTTCACAAAAGATGTCTGTGACAATGGTGAACAAAACTTACAAAGAGTTTGGAGTTTTCTGTTTGTTTCGATTTGGGGTTTTAGAGTCATAGTTGTGCTAAACTTCATTTTGGCATTGCAGTGGGATTCCTCATAAAAATCTGCTGGAGGAAAAGTACAAGCGCATACAGTTTTATCACAGTATTGTATGTGCTGATTGAAAAAAGTGAAAAGTTCCTGCATTCATTTCTCCTGTAAGTTTCCATGTTGTGGAACACACTGTGGTAATATAAATGCCAATTATTTTCCTAAAGAGTGAGTGGATGTTCATCAGTTTCTTACAAGCAGGCTTTTGTGCATGTAAATTGGGTCAGAACAGAAAACCCAGTGCCATATGAAGCAAGATAAGAGTTTATCTAATTGATAAATGGTCATAACTAAAAATATATAAGTAAAGAAGAATGACTAATTTGTTTCAATGAAAGATTTAATGTGGTAGGGTATGAAAATTTACTACCCCTGCTGATCTGCTTGTCTACAAGTTTAATCAGAGGTTTAAGCAGGTGAATCACAGTAATTGCAATGTTTATTGCATCATTTTTGCTCCTATTCCTAAATTTTCTTGACTGTTTGTATCTAAAACCACAGTAAACAAAATAAAGCATGAATTAAGTATTTCTCCTCTTTGTATATAATGAGCTATATTTTTTTTGTACCATTTGAATTTATCAGTGACTGAAGAGAGAGATGATACCTGTGCCCAAACCCTTTACTGTTTTGTAGAATTTAATTTCTGCTCAGTGCTGGAGAGTTCTGTAATCTTCAGAATTAATATATAATAATCTTTTGCATTATTCTGTCTTTTGCATTTAGTGTTTTCCCAGATAAAAGCGGTGTTTTGGACAGCTAATTTTCTTTGTTGGTATGTTTTACTATATGACCTTGTCATGTTGTTGGGTTATGTTTCCACTGAGCAGAAAAAGGAGATGGAGTTTGGTATTTTGGAACTCCCTTTTTTACAGTTGTGTCACCAGGTCACAGAGTTGGTCACTCGTTGATCTCCAGGACCTTTCCTGGACTGGGGAGCTGGAACAAGGACACAGTGAGGGCACCTCAGTGGGCAGAGGGGACGGGCAGTGTGGTCTGAGGTAGCCCTGGCTGCCATGCACCCATTCCCTGCCAAGGCTAGGTGCTCTAAAGGAGGAAGGATCTTCTGAAAAAAAATTAATTTCTAATAAATTTACTACACCACTGGTGTCTCTTCAAGCACCTCAGCTGTTGATTTTGAAAATTTCTTTAGTGTTTGGGAGGCATCTTCCCCAGCCATCAGTCTCCTTGTGAGAAAGTGTGATCTCAGAGACACCAAAAGAGAATCCCACAGCCTGTGTCAAGAGCTAATGCCTTCCATGCCATGTCTGGACAGAATTTTGCACAGAAAACTCATAGAACTGACAGTTCCCAGTGGCTATTGCTGTATCTTATACTTCACGTTCCAGAAGATTTTTCAGAGCTATAAAAAAGGCAATGACTGGGCAAGGCCTGGCCCAATCAAGAATTCTCTGGTTTGCCTTGGTAGTCTCTGTGCTGTTCTGATAGCTTGAGTTTCTTGATCTGTGATTCTGTTAGTTTCTGTATTGGAATGGAGAAGCAGTTAGGCCCTCCATGGTTGGTTCTTTGATTTGAGCTCAATGGACACTGCCAGTGAAGTCAGTAAAGGTTTTGGTTTGCTTTGTAATACAGTTCATGGAGTGGCTCAGAGCTTCACCAGCAATGAGGATTCTCCTTTAGCACGACCCCTCAATCTCCACATTGTTTTTATTGCTTCCAATTCCTCTATTTTAGCATTGCAGTTTAGCTGTTGGAAACCATTTGGAAGTTACCACTTCTGTTTCAGATGTTTGCTGTTGTTTTGTCCTTTCCAGGCTCTGTTTTACATTTTCCTACTATTGCATTCTTTAGTGGAAGCTTATAGAATGTAATGATAAGATATAAAAAATAATGTTAGCAAACAAGTTGGTGCCAAGGTAACTGTCAGGTTTATCCTTGAGGGGAATGGAAACAATATATAATTCACATATTTCTGGGTTTTGGGTCTTTCATTTATTGGTTTTCTACTCAGCAGTGTCAATCTTTCTTTTTCAATATGCTGAGCAAAATTCCTAGTCTTTTGGTGTCTGCTTTTGCTAAATCTTTTTGAATGTGTACATATCAAATGGAATATTATTTTCATCCTATTTTATGGGATGAAAATAATATTCCATTTGATATGTACAAAATGGCTGTTTTTCCATGCCTTTAACCATATCAAAAAACAAAAGTGTGCTGTTGCCATTCTGTATTACAAAAAAGTTGTTGTAAATCCATTAAGTCCTACATGCTTTCCCACTCTTACCACTTTTTCTTCAAATCCATATTCACTCTGTGAGATGTCAGTGTATGGAACATCAGCCATTTTTAATTAATCTATCACTCAAAACCACATGAATGCTTTGTCTAGTACCTCCCAGTGGTTATTGTCTTGCATTTGGTCATAGCAATTTTCTTCTCTGACTATGTAAACTTGACATTTTATTTTCTTCAAAGACCTCTGCTGATTTTTTTTTAGTAATTTAGAAGCTTATAATTCACAGCACCCTGTGCCCTACATAATTTTCAACACCTGCTGCTGGCACAATTTATAAGTTGATATCAAATAGATTCCCTGTTCTGGTATTCAGCATGTTCCATGTGAAAGAATCTTTGAATGTCTTATACAGTACAGCAGAATTCTTTTCAAGGAGAATAAAATGCATTCTATATTTGTCTTAAAGTTTGAGTTTAATCTACCATTCAATATCTGATTTTAGCCATTTTCCTGATAGCCAGTGTTTTCAGTGGGATCAAATGATAAAGATATATTTGGAATTCTGCATAAAGTCTCGTTTCCTGCCTTCCAAGTTACTTAGTGAAAACGATTCATTGGCTGTTATTGAGATTGGTTAGAAATTTTCCTTTGATGTGAGAGCTGTGTTTCTGGGTTGGGGAGCAGAGTCATTATTTCACACAATCTGAGATGCAGAGGAGCTCGCAGCAATATCTGACGTGTTTCCAAACTGGTGTGTTGTTTCTTGAATGACAAATGACTCTGAATGAGAAACTAGAAAAGTATTGATTAGTTACTGTAAGTCTGTAGCTGAGGAGAAAGGGATGCTGAAGGATTCTGTCAGCAGTTTTAGTGGTTGCATTTGATTGGATTTTGTATCAGGTCCTCACAGAAATACAATTGACACAAAGCCACAACATTCAGCTCATGTCTCTACAAAATAAGAATATAATGAGGATATAATTTGTTGTGCATTTGGTCTTTTTTTGGTATAAAATAGAGTAGCTCCACATAGTGAATGATTTTATGTGTAAGGGCTATTTCTGTTGAAGTTCATATAAAAATATTCAATCAGCAATACAACAAAATCAAATATACATAATAGCTTTTCAATGGGCATGCAGATATTAGAAGGACAATTTTTTGAACAAAAACTGTATATAAATATAGCCATCAAGTTGTATTATCAAGCCATCAAAACTGAAAGAAACAATTATAGTATTTCATTTTAGACAGAAAATGTAGGTTAATATTACCAAAATATATTCATGCTCCTGTTAATTTTCGTCGTGCATTAGATGGTATATTGGTCATTTGATTTATGTTTCATCCTAAATAAAGTTTCAAAGCTAACACCAGAATGCTTCCTTAGCAGCCCAGATGCTGTGACTTTGCTGTATCTGTTTGCAAAGTGAAAGGGGCTGCTCAGATCAGGGGACTTCAAACACACACACACCTTAATTTTCCAAGTCATCAATCTTCTAATTGCTGTAACACCATTCATTACCTTAGCATTAATATATGAAATATATCTAGGCAATTTGCCCAGCTCTAAGTGCAGTACATAGTTGTCTTCCATAAATACTCAAACCACCATTAATGAAAACTAATTGCCCATCGAAATTTGCATTCAGAGTACTACTTGAAGTCTCCAAAGGACTGTCCACAAAGCCAGGGTAGCAATTTTTGGCATCTGAAGTTGCTGTTTCCCAATATGTTGCTGTGCTTAATGCTAATTACCCAGCAGAATGGATAAATACAACAATTTTAATATATATTATAACCCAGTTTCAGCAACAAGGTTGTAATTAGTGATCGAGCAACATTCTTGTTAGCATAATCAAGCAGATAAATCACTTTAGTTTGATGATTAAAGGTCCAAAACAGCATTTTTTGTCCCTTGTGTGTGAAAGCAAGTTGTCTTTATGCTGAAGTAGGTTTTTGTAAAATAATTTACTATATTTTAATATTAATATAGAAATAATTGGTCAATCTTGAATAGTAGACATCATAAATGAGTTGTCTACTGACATAATATCAATAATGCAGAGAGAAGTAGTCCAAATTTAACTTAGAATTATGGTCAAAAATAGACATGTAATTGTTTTGGTTTGGTTTTTTTCTTTACTTGAGACTGCAGTGGTATTTGTTGGTCACGTAGCATTTTCTAAATAATTGAAACATTTATTTCTAAGGTTTTAGGGCATAACTGGCAAGTGTTTGTAAGTCATAAGAGGTATGACCTCAAGGAGTCTGTACTTCAGAATTTGTGTGTTGATTTGTTTGGGCATTTTGGTTTGTTTTTTTTTAAGATTGGTGGATTTTTTATTTTATTTTATTGTATTTTTTACCTTTATTTTTAACTATACTAGGTCAGGGTTTGTATGACCTTTCTCCTTTAAATCCCCCTACTCTATCCTTGTCTATTTCTAAAAATCATAGTGTACCATTCTGTGTAAGAGAAGAATAAACACTAGTTCAGTAATTTCAAAATTACACATTTATTTAAAGGTTTATGCAGGTTTCACATTAACAAGAATGAAAGTGGAAGGTAAAATAATCAATTTGAAGAGTATTGTGATAGCTCACTTGTGAATTGTTGTGATTTGTCCTTTATATTGGTGTAGGGGTTGTAGGGGACTCCTCAACCTCTGCAGGCACAGTCGAGTGCCTTAGGATTAGTAATGAGTTTATGAAGTGTTGTTTGTGTCACCAGAGGAGAACAACTCCAGGATCTGATGAGTCTGACACCATTGATGGAAATTGTTCAGACACTCTTAACTGTTCATGGAAGCAGATGTGGTCTCGTTGAGTACCTCAATAAACAAAAGAGGTACCTGGTGGGACATTCAGCTGCTCGTGTAAAAATGGGGTTGGCTCGGGACTTGTTATCAAAAGGGAGAAATGAAAATATTTGTGGTGTAGATCAAACTTCTTGATTAAGTACGTGCCATGTGTTTATCTCTTGGTAAAACAATATGACAAGTTGTTTATTTGGAGTTTTTGTTTCTTTCCTTTTCCTAAGGAGACCGGCAGGTCAGCCAAGGACAGGTTTGGGAGGTTGTTGAAACCGTAGCCAAAGCTGAGGTTTTGCACAAAATACTAAAGGAATGACTAAAACAGTTTGATTGCTTGAACTAAAGGATAAAACCACCAAAACTAGATGTAATTTGCTTTCTTCCTGTACCCCAGTCTTACAAAACAACTCATTTTTTATAAAGGGATTTGGATATGTAAAACAGTAAGTTCATGTTACTATGCACAAAACACCAGTTGTTATTTAATTTGGTTAATTTAATTAAATTGACCAAAATTATTTAATGGCCCTTTCTGATTTGTGGTCACAAAGAGAATGTGAGGAACAAAAGCTCTTTGTCACATAAAACATTTCATTGAAACTGTTCACATAACCTTTAGGATTGTGGGTCATTATTGAACAGGAAAAAAACGAACTCCAATTCCCAATATTTCATATATGGATTATAGCACACAGTCATATTAATATTTTTAACTTTCATGTGCCTTTTTGTTATAATTGACATAATCAAAATAGAACACAGGCATTTCTTGTTCTAAGGATTTTCTGACAAAAGTGTCTTTAGATGTAAGCTGCTGTTTATTGATTATTATTGTATGATAATGTTTTGAATCAGACAATTTTAGACTGACTAGTCAATGCATAAAATTACAGGATTTCTTTAAATTTTATCCAAAATTAAATAGAGAGTTCCATTTGTGTCTCCAAATTGTGATATTTAGAATGTTTTTCATTCCACAGATTCTGGTGTTATCATATACTGGTGGAGAGTATTTATATCTAGGAAAAATATTTTATTTTGTGCTGCAACTTTTTACAGTTATCACAGTGAAAATTATTTTTTAGATTTGCATTTCTTGACACAAATCACTCAGTTGTGATTTATTTGTTATTTAAATATTAAAACTGCAGGGTAGGCAACAATTCTTTTAACTGAAAAGGGAATTAACTGAAACTGAAGTTAATACACAGTATTTTTTAGGAAGGCAGTGTTTCTGAAGTTTAAAGGTTTTCAGCTCAAGGTTTTACTTTTGGTTCCTTTGCAGTAATTATCCGTTCTATCTAAAATGAAGAACCCTGAGCCCATCTCATCATTCATCTCTGTGGACTCAAGGAGTGAGGACCAATTACAGGGACAATCACAGGATTGGCGACAGTTTTCAGTCATTAGTTCACTCAAGTTTGAGCTTGAAATCAAAGCAATTAAAATTATATTTCTGAAACTTTGGGAGGCAGTGCCTGTTTTTCAATTTTTTCAGGATTTCTTAGTAACTGATTGTAACTTTTTAAAAGAAAAGACTTAGTTTAATATTTCAAGCAATTTTGTTTACTTGTGAAAATGAATTTCTCCCCTAGGGCAACACTAGAATTTCCACATATATATGAAAAATGAAGCATTGTTTCTATGCAGGTAACCTTAAATCAGCAGTTGTCTCAGCAAGAGTAAAACTGGTGAAAACTGCTTTCATGTCTGCTGAATCTTAATAACACAATTCCTTCAGATTTTCTCTATAACCTCTTTAGGCAATTTCCCTTAAAACTGATCTCAGAATTAACCTCAAAAGCTTTTACCCACCTCAGGTCTCAACCGCATCCAGTTTGATAGTGATCCTCCTAATTTCTGAAATTAAATTTTACAGATAAAAAGCTTTGGTGGGCAGACCAGAACTTGGCTCAGATTGGCACCTGTAATAAAAAAGACGGAAGAAACCCAACTGTCCTTAGAAACAAAACTGCAGGTGTGGTTCATATGAAAGTGTATGATAAGGCTGCACAGCAAGGTAAGTCACATTTGAAGGATGTTTAACCAATTTTTAGAGGGCACAGTATCTTTTCTCACGTGGTTCTCCCAATGTGAAGAAAATTTGAACTTGTAATCAATTAATTTCTTGAGTATCTTAGTGAATTTAAATTTTTCTTCATGAAATTTCTAATTTCTGAGATGTGTTTAGTTTACTGTGTATAATGTCTATTATAAATCTTATTAAAATATATTTTCTATTAAATATTGTAATAATCAGGTACTTAGGAGCATGGATTTGAGGGAGTATGTCTTAAATATACTAAAGACTGGAATATATTAAATATAAAGACTAGACTATGTATTATATATACTCTAGTCTTAGAGTATGTCTTAAATATAATAAAAATGGCTCATTCATGAAGATAACAAAACTAATATAATATTTGATGAATGAATAGTATATAGCCAATGATTTGTTCCTGGTCTAGATCAAGACACACTAATGTCAGTGAGATTTCATCATTAACTCGACATACAATGTTCAGGTTTTTTATATCCTTTAAAATGGGCAGATTTTTCAGAAAACAGAATTATTTATGTTCTGGGCGGAAATGTGGGGTTGAAATTCTGCATGAATGTGCAGGAGTGAATGCATGAGTGAAGCATGGAAAGGTATATGAATTGATGAAATTTTATGCATATCTCAATTTTTCAAATCAGTTATCTGACCAAAAAATTGGAAATAATAATAATATATTGCCAACAACACTTACTTTTCAGCCAGGGTTGCGTTGCTCAAGTTTTGGTTTCTCTTGTCTCCTCTCCTGTCATGCCATAGGCAGCAATTCCTGCCAGTTAAACAACGGGGGATGCTCCCAGCTCTGTTTGCCAACGTCAGAAACCACCAGAACTTGTGTGTGCACTGTGGGCTACAACCTCCAAAAGAACCGCATGGCCTGCAAAGGTAAAATGGCTGCAGCATCTGTTTCAGCCAAATTAACTTCCAGGGGAACATTGCAATGAGTAAATAAACTTAATTCAGTCATTTTTAGTTAAGTAACTATACTTAATATGCTTGATTTGAACAGTAACAGAGAAAAGTCTGTAGTGGTCAGGGCAGAATTAAATTTAGCTTTTCATTAAATTATTAAAAAAAAATTAATAGTTCTGTGGTAACTTTGATTTTTTTTTTTTTATATAGACAGAAAAGCAGACCATATGAACCATCATTTATAAATATTTGTTCAAGGTCATATAACTTATCTTTAAATTACAGACTACAAATATCTGAATGGTTGGGTATCTCTTCCTATTGTAATGCTCTTACTATGAAATAAAACCAATTTTTTTCCTTAGATCTTTTTCTTTTTTAAGTTGGTAGAAGTCAGAACATAGCTCACAGCCAAATTCTTAGTCTTTGCCTGAATAATGCAAAACAACTTTATGGTCAAGGCGTCTTATAGCTTTATAAATTCAATATAATTTATGACTATTAATTAGGACTAAGTAATTCCTGAGAATTACTGTGTAAGAAGAAGTCTACACAGTAGAATTCATTCCTACTTAATAGGTGCACTTGGAATTTGATTAATCTAACACAAAAGTAGACATTTAAAATGCATCACGAAATCTATGTAATTCTCTCTCTCTGTAAAAGAAATGTACATAACTGAAGTGAGGTGAAACCTGTACCTCAAAAGACAATTTACTTTCCTGTTTTCCACAAACTCTTTAAAATTATCTCTTGCTGAATACATCCACAAAGCTCAGATGTGCACTGAAAATATTCTTAAATGTCTCATAATTTGAACCATTTTTTTTCTTAAAATTTAATTTTAATTTCTGCTGAAATTGAATTAATTGAATTAATTACCTGATTATAACGTGGTGTTTGACATGGACAGTGATTCCCTTCTCTTGATGAAACCACATTTTTAATTTAATTAGAACCTCACTATAATGATTCATGGATATCTTTTCAGAGATCTGGAGTTGTCACTGAAAAACTGTGGAGCACTTGTGGAAAATCATGTTTAATATATGTTATCTCCTCTAGTCTTGGTTATTTGGAAAGTTTTCTCTTTGCTCTCATTGGCTGCTTTATCTTTTCCTTAGGTATTGAATCATTTCTCATGTACTCTGTCCATGAGGGAATTAGAGGAATTCCTCTTGATCCAAATGATAGAATGGATGCTTTAATGCCTATATCTGGGGCTTCATTTGCTGTGGGCATAGACTTCCATGCAGGTAAAATATAATATATAATTTATTGTATGTATGGTTAAAATCATAAATTCTTCTCATAAATGAAATAACCCCTTGTTCTCAAACCTTCTAAGAAATTACAGCTGTGTTTAAAGGAAATGGATCACGTCACAGAGTTAAACTCTACCTTTAATATTTACAGTAAATAGGAAATATTGTGTACAGCCAATTGCTCTGGCAGCAGCAGCTGCTCTCTTTTGGCAGGGTCATCACTGAGAACTTGAGTAGGAAACTGGTGGTTTTAGAGAAAGTGTGAAAAGGCTTGTTCCTGCTATGACACTCTGTGTTTCCGTGGAATTTTCTTAGTGCTGGGTGGTGCAGTACCTAGCAGGTGGCTTTGACAGCTGACTGGGATGGTTTTCCAGCTCAGCCACATTCCTGCAGGGCACAAGCCATGTCTGGATCTGTCCCTTCCTTCTGGAAGGAGCTCTGAAAGCCTGAAGGAGCATTTCCACCTGGAGTACACGACATACTTTCCAATGTATATACAGAAATAATTTTTCATTTACGCAGCCTCACAAGCTTCCTATGAAATTAGGAGGTTTCAGTTCTGCATGCATGTGAAAGAAGGTGGGAAAAAATTAAAGATCAGATTCTAAAAGTGACTGGACGATGGTGGTGTTTGGATATCTTCAAACATGTTAGCAAGTTTTGACTAGTTTTTAAAAAATAAATAATCTGTGACCAAGTAGTGACCTGAAAAATATCCTGTGTCTCTGTATTTTTCTCCCATCAGTCTTCCTTCCATACTCATTTTGTTGCCTATTGAGTTTCCAAACTGGCAGTCTTGAAATAAAATCTTAAGTTACCTATATTATATAAATACAGACATTACCCTCTTGCAGCATACAATTATTTTGCCATACTCCATTGTTTTTTATTTTGACATGGATTCTGCCTGGGAATTCACCATTTAGAGATCCGATTTTGGTTTTTTTCTTAATTGTATGTTGATATTTGTCTTGGTATTGAAATCAGACCTATTTCTGTTGGCTCTGTTGGACTACTTCATTACACAAATATCACTGAAATTTTTTTATCAGGTTGGAAGTTAAGTTTATTAGATCTTCACTTCTTTTGACCTGATTCTTCACTGATGCTCTTGCATCTCTGAGTAGCAAAATTTCAAGTTCTCTCAACATTTTGCAGCATTAATAGTTGGATATTTTACTTTCAAATCAGTGGCAGCTGATGTTCAGAGCTTTTCTCACATCATGGGTATAGCTCAGTTATAGTCTCCAGAGACATAAAAATCACTTAAAAGCCAGAACCTTTGTACACATACCTGAGGTGGAAAATCGACTCTGTTAAAGAGATTTAATCTATTCCTGGAAAGACACAGAGAGAAGAGAGAAAAGTGGTGACCACATGTATTCATTTCAGAGACTTCTAAGAAAATGCAATAGGGTTTTCTAGGGATTTTAATTTTTTTTTTTTAATTTAAATTAGAAAAACTTTACAAAATTGTTGCATCTAACACAGAAGATTAAAATTTGACCTTTTCAATTCAAAATAACATTATTGTATTGACTTTTATTGGTTTTATTAGCTATTTTGCATCTCGTTTTTTGGTTTGGGATTTTTCTTTTTTTTTACAATAGTCATATGATATGTTAACTCCTACTTTAGAAAGGTTTATGTGGACTTAGCTAATAAGTATCAAATTAATATTTTGGAAGAGTGAGATTTTTGTCTTTTTGGAAAAAATGAAATTTGAGGCAGAATGAAATTGAGGTTCTCCCACTTGGCTTGATGTAGTCACAGCACAGGGAACATGACTAGAATTGGCAGTGATAAATGCATTGCAAAGATAAATGTAAATGGTGTGCAGCAGGGAAATCACAAGGGGATAGTGTGTTATAAAAATGTTACAGCTTTCAACTGCATTTCAGCTTCCAAAACATCTGTTTTTCTCATTTTGATACCTTACATTCAATTGTATAAATTAATTTCTAAAACCTACCTATATCAAATGTAGCACAGAATGAAAGTGGAGGTAGTTTCAGATTTCCTTTTTTTTTTTTTTGTTTTCCATTTAGTGAGTGGTGCTTTCATTTCACTCTTAATCATGAAGGATTCCCAGATTTTGCTGTTATCGTAATTTAGGTATGCAAAATGGATAAAATATTTACATATGCTAGTAGTATAGCATATCATAATTAAAAGTCTAATGACAATGTTTTTGCAGAAATTACCAATCTAGAAGATGCATACACCCTTTTTCTCCCTGTGTTTTGATGCTTCTAACTAAATTCTAATTAGTGAATAAATAGCAAAATGCACGATTCTCATATTTGTTTTGACTACTCAAAGTCAGAATTGCCATTTGTTTAATTGGAGGTGGGGTAAGATTCTTGAGCATACCAATATTGTTTGGTCACAAATAACTGTCTTTTTTTATAAATATATCTATCAATCTACACAAATATTCACACACACATACATATATATAGTTACATGTGTAGATATGTAGATATGAATTATTTATATTTATATAGGTCAAATCTCTATGCTTTACTAGAAATATATAGTCTATACATGCACTCACACTATTATGGAATTAAAAGAAGGTTTATAATGTATGAGAAAAATAATGAAGGAACAAATACTATTTAATATCTCTTTGCAAAACATCTCGCTCAGGAGGTCATCAGCCCATTACTTTACAAACAGAATGTTGTTTGCAGCTTATTTACAGAACACTGTCAATGAAAATAGAGACAATTCTGCTCAAGGGATGTTCTCACTTCATTTGCCCACCTCTTTTTTGAGGTTATTATGTGCCACAGAAGAGAGTTTATTTCTGTGCTTGAGCCACTTCAAATTCTCCATCTGGCTGTTGAGTTTAAATGGTCAAGTTGTCCCTTTTTTCCACTTTATGGACAATCACTGCAGCAGAAAAGCTGGAAAGACAGCTGAGATGTCTTGAAACACCAAACAAAAAGACTGCTAGTGGAAGCTTGTCAGGACATTTAAAATAAAAACTGACTTGTGGATGGAATATATTTTTTTATTCTTTTGTCAGCATATCACTGTCAAATGTCACTTTTTATTTCCCCAGTTAATTTTTTTCCCTTACACTGTTAAAATTCAATGTGTCTGATTACTGAAGGAAAAGTCTGTATAAGCAGTTTTACACTGTAGCTTTTCAGACTCCTGAATATTTTGGAGTGGTGGCAAACAACATGATATGTTTTTGAAGCATTTATTCCATTAGGGAAAAGGTAAAGACAGCATATTTATTGTCATTTCTAACAGAGGTAGTCGCTTCCTGTCATAGCCCGATTGTGCTACATGTGCTGTACTAAACAACCTAGAAGTCTGACAGAATGATTTTAAACAAAAATTCAAGAAAAGGCAGAGAAATGAGGAATTAATGCTGATAATTTTGATACTTAATACATGTTAAAGGTATAAGTGGCAATATTTACAGTTGCTAATGCAGCAGCTTGGACTGAAGACAGTGAATTAATCTGAGAGTCATTGGCACGTGTTTTATAGGAAATGATACAATCTATTGGACAGACATGGGTTTCAACAAGATCAGCAGAGCTAAGCGAGACCAAACCTGGAAAGAGGACATTGTCACAAATGGTCTGGGCAGAGTTGAAGGCATTGCAGTGGACTGGATAGCAGGTAGGTCTGAGCCTGCTCCAGGATGTGTCTGCGTGGAGAATAAATCACACAGGACTCCATTTTCTACATGGTGGAAAAAGCCTCATAAATATAAATATATTCACATAAATCCTTTTTACACAGGTTCACAGACCTTGTGTGGGGCTCCAATTGCTTGGTAGTTTTTTTGCCAATTACTTTTGCTTAGTAACAAGCTGTTACTCTGTATTGATTGGTCACTCAAACTCTCTTCTATATGTGCATGGAAGTTGTTTGTGAAAGGTAGTTTCCATTTTTCTATCTAAGGGTGCAAAAACATGTTTATACAGGTGCAAGCTGTTTTTTACCCAGGAATAGATTGTTATACTAATGAGTTGCTCACAACAGGATTGCTTTCAGATGGGAACTTGCAAAATGCTAGCTTTCACAAGGCCAGCCACTGATTCCAGGAGAGCAGGCTTGATTTTATGAACCCTTTCTCTATGATTTTTCTACCTTACTGCAACACGTGTCATCATTTCTGAGAGTATCATTTCTGAGGCTTGCCTCTTCAGCCCCAGGTTAAATAGCTTTGATTCCTTTCAGCTCTAATGTCTAGTATCGTAAATGTCTGGAAAATAATTTAATATATATATATAATATATGTATAATTTTAATTATATATATATGACATATATAAAAATTATATATATATATGTAGGATGGTACTTCCTAGATGAACAGTTTCAATACCAGTTTATGCCATGAAAAGCTGGCTAATACTACAAATATAAAACCTATGCAAATGAAAATATAGCAGTTAGTTTCTGGTTCTGACTCAAGCAGAAGTAGTCTGTTTAAGTGTTGGAATTCAGGACATCCCTCTGGCTGTCCTGGATTGCCAGGACCCCTGCCAGGGGGCTCAGAGATCCTGGCACAGAGCTCAAGACACCTGTGATTTTGATTATGACCCATGGAGCAAGTTACCAACCTTATATGAGGATCTGCAAGCCACAAAATTTTAAGTACAATAACAATTAGTCTGTCATGGGGTGAAAAATAGGTTTTTTGGGCTTTTTAGAATGGGGGTTCAGGGGGCAAGATGGAGGAATCTGGGCGTTTCCAGCCTTTGTCCTTCTTCTTGGCCTCCGTCTTCTGATGCGATGTTGACACTTTTGAATTGGTTTTGAGTAGAAGCTCACTGTCTAACATAGGTGGTAGGTATTGGAAAGTAATTGTAAATATTGTACACCTAGTTTTTAGTATAAAAAGATAATGCCACCCCAGGGGTAGGCAGAGTGCCTCTGACTGTCCTGCTGGACGGACCTCAGCAGGACAGGAGAAAGAATTTTATAGATAAGATATAATAAACAACCTTGAGAATGAGAACTGAAGAGCCCTGACTCCTTCTTCGACCACTGAGCTGGATAAGAGATTTTCTAATGCATCTCAGGGTCACTTTGACTAGCTAAAATCCCAAGATTTAAGTAGTAGTTTTCAAGTAGCCTTTCCTTCAAGCAGTGACTTCAGGGTATTTTTTCCAGGTAACATATACTGGACAGACCACGGCTTCAACCTGATCGAGGTGGCGCGGCTGAACGGCTCCTTCCGCTACGTGGTGATCTCCCAGGGGCTGGACCAGCCACGCTCTATCGCGGTACACCCAGAGAAAGGGTAACATGTTATTCCTAACGTACACAGAGCTCTTGCCCTGCTCTCTGTAGCCATAACATGCTGCAAGCTCTCTGCAAAATGGTGTTAGTTTTCTGAGGAAGCCATTCTACCAGAAAGTTAGGCATTGCTTGGAAAACGGTTCAATTTGAAGTGCCCAACAAATCCAAGGAATTCACGTCAGCTGATGAAGGATTTCATGATGAAATCCAAGAGCAGTGCAATCCTTGGTAGTTATAAACTCCAGGATCATGTAACATCCCAGTGCAGCAACCAGGGAGAGTGGCCAGGGTAGCTGAAAGTCACATGAGATGAAGGTTGTGGATTGGAGAGTAACAGCTGGCAAAAGTGACATCTGTATTCACCCAGATGATTTTTGAGGGCAGGGACTACCCTGCAGCATTGACAGAAATAGGGAGTGAACCATCCCCTTCTGCTTCCAGAACTCCTTGTGGAATCCTCATCCCTGGAGTTGTTCCAGGCCAGGCTGGATGGGGCTCTGAGTAACCTGGCCTGGTGGAAGGTGTCCCTGCCCATGGCATGGATGGAGACACATATATTTTCTGGGACCCCCACACATAGGGGTTGTTTAGGATACTTAAGGAGAATTAGAGGACCACAGACTACTGTTTTGGGCGTCTGGTAGAACAGTGTGCCTTCTACAAAGGAAGGAAATCTTCATTTGTTCTATAATATTGTGATAACTGAGATGTCTCCACTCAGTTCCTCCATGAGGAGCACAGCACCATTTTGCTAGGAAAGCACAGGGCTGCCTTTCTGTGCCAAGATTAAGGCCTTTTTGCCCTTTGCATTATTGTTAAATCTCTTCCCCTTTTTGAGGTAAAACTTTCAGAGGTGTTCTTCCCTCCCCTTGGCCTGACTTCACATTCTGCATTTGTCTGGAAGCTGGAGTTGACAGCTGTAAGAATAGAGAAGAAAATAGCAGTTATTAGAGCTCGTTGAATCTGCCAGTTATGCCAAGATGGGAAGCAGGCAGCATTCAGCTGCTTGGTGACATTATTTATTGTCACTGACGAAAAAGTGAGGAACGTGTAGTCCTACAAAAGGGTGACTTTATCCCTCATCAAGTATATTTATTAATATAATATTTTTTGGCAGCTGTTTATGATTTTCTTTAGAGAATTATAGATTTATTTAACCTGCTAATTATGGCTTGGTTTAAGGAATATTTGGGTATAATGAATGTCTGCTTTCCTGTGGTCAACATTTAGTTCATACCTATTTAGAAAGTCTCAAATAACTCTCTGACCTCTGACCAGAAGCCTTAAAGCAATTTTAGTTGTTTAGCAGTGCTGTTAATGATCTGGTTAAAATTGCATTAAACTTATGTGTTGATTGTTAAAATTCAGTTGATTAATACTGCCTATTTTGGCATTCCTCTACATATTTTTAATTTAACTCACATTGCTGTTCTGTTTCCTAGTCCACATGAGTTTTTTTTTTTTCATTAGTATAAATGGTATTGTTTATTATATCAAGAGCTATGAGAATAGATTCATTTTTCCTGGAGCCAGAAAGCTCTACAATGAGAGCCAAAGTGGGCTGTTTCAGAAGCTGAACTTGATGAGCAAATTATAGAATTCATATTTTTTTCACCCTTATCACATTATTATCCCTCATTATTTCACATATCTGCAGTCATCTAGTCAAATACAGCTGCTTAACCTCAGAGTGGTGTAATGATGTCCCCACACACAGGGGAGAACTGTTGAGTAATGCCCAGAAGATTTTGTAGTCTTTAAGGTTACTCTTCATAAAGGAAGTGCTCCATGTAGATTTTTGGCTCCATTTTGCTATAGCCAAAGCAACAGACAGAGAAGTTTATCAAGGTACAAGTTTGACCAAGAATCTTATTCCAGATTAAACACGCAACTGTGGTAGTAAGTATACAGAAACATGAGATTAGATAAGTAAGATTCAGATTGTTCCCATGATGCAGTTGGCAGAATTTGAAAAATATTTTCTTCTCAAATAAGGTGGTCTAATTTCTCTACCATTTCCCACAAGATTTCTCACTACTTCATATCTAAAACATTTTAAAATTAGGTATCCCTTGTATTATCCCAGCATTTGTTAGTGATTAGATGCAAGAGCCTCTGTTCCAGAATTTATTTTTAATTTATTAACTTGCCTTTTTTTTTTTTTTTTTCCAAGAACAAAGCTGAATTCTTTATGGAATAGAATTGCATATGGACTCGTGGAATACAGTTTTAAGAATTTCCTCATATATATATAATTTGAAAACAATATCTTAACAAAGTGTCCAATAAGCAAGTATTATGATACATTTACCTTCTTAAGATTATTTAGAAGCATGAGCACCATATGGTATTTTTTGATATCCATTTAATGGTAATAGTTCATTTTGTTTGCACTTTTAATTGGTTATTTCTACAACATTCTAGGTATTTATTTTGGACAGAGTGGGGACAGAGCCCTTGCATAGGCAGAGCACACTTGGATGGCTCTGAGAAGGTTGTCCTTGTGAGCCTGGGGATTGCATGGCCTAATGGGATTTCCATCGATTATGAGGTTGGTTCCTCTGTCTTCCAGCATATCTTAAAACATGCAGTATTTGTTATGTTTCATTAAAACCAGCTGGTGTTCCACCTTGATGTAATCTTAATAACTCTTAATTAAATACTTGGACAAGCCTGTTGACGTTTCCTTTGAAATTAATCTTTAGGAAAATAAATTGTATTGGTGTGATGCTCGTACCGACAAGATAGAAAGAATTGACCTTGAGAGTGGAGGGAGTCGGGAGATTGTGCTGTCAGGGAGCAATGTGGATATGTTTTCAGTTGCTGTTTTCGGAGCTTACATCTACTGGTCTGACAGGTAATTTATTTTTTCATAAGTATTTTAAATCTCAAAATGTTGTTTGGGTGCCAGGTGCCTCACCTTTGTAGGATTAGCCGTGCCTTAGCAAGGTTGCAGGCGGGATCGCGGAATCCCGCGCCGTTTCCAAGGAGAGGGAGTTCTGAAAGATGAAAAGTTCCTCAGTGCCGTAGATGAGAACAGGCTTCTCCACCTCCTGTTAAGGGAGCTCTCCACTGCTCCTCAGTCATTTGTTCGGTGTGAATTAGTTGAGGATTGTTGATGAGACATCTTCAACTTTTTTGGCAGAGCACATGCAAATGGCTCTATTAGAAGAGGCCACAAGAATGAGGCCACGGATGCTGTGACCATGAGGACTGGCCTTGGGATAAACCTGAAGGAAGTGAAAGTCTTTAATAGAGCACGAGAGAAAGGTTGGCTGTTCTTAAGGATGCTATTGATTGTTTTAATATCACCTGCTACTTTTTCTGTATATTAAAGCATACCAAAAATTAAGTAATCAATGATTTTATCACCACTTTTTACTCTTGAAGTATTTTTTTTTTAACTAAAATTAATGTACTAAAGAAAACATATAGTACAAATCCTACTAAAATTCTTGGGTGTTTCAAAAAGAAAACCTAAAGCCAAAACACTTCCTATCATTCCAGGTTTGATGATTTTTGTTTTGTTTTACTTAAAAGACAGTCTTAGGACTAGGAGACCTTCACCTATGCTTTACAGAGCAGTAATTTCAGGAGATTCAGATTTCTATTGGAAAGCAAACCAGATTTTTTTCTTATTAAAAATTCCCATCCTCTGTGTCTCAATATTTATTTGCTGACATTACCTGGTTTCAGTCTCTTTGTTTTTTTTTTTCCTTTGCTCTTTCTGTGGAAAGAGACCTTGTAAATAATCAGATTTCCTTGTTATTCAATTAGTTTAGCAAACTCAAGAGACAAAAGTTGTTATAGACTCTCTGTGATTTATGGTTCTGATGGTTAAACTTTATTCTCCACTACCTAAGAATATTCTTGCTATTTAACCATCTTTTTACTTCTAAAATTCTGGTTTTGACAAGACCTTGAAAAACTTGTTCTACTGAGAAAAATTTGTTAGATGTCTACCAAAAATTATGATGATTTCCTCAGAAAATTTTGTCTGGATTACCCAGTAGCAGTTTTTTCTAGAAATATACTCAAAAGAGAGTAAAGAAATAACATTAACAGCATTATATATAAAGTTTTTAATACAAAGATATTTACAGTGTTATGCAGCATTATATATCCAAAGATTCTGTGTCTTATATTTAAATCTCTCCAAATAACTGCATTATATATATTAACAAAATGTATACATATTAAAAAAATCTGCATTTTGAAAGGAAACATATTTACTAATTAATAAAACACTTAAAAAAAATTAAATATTTTTGAGAAAAAATAATTTGTAAACATATATGCATAATAATTTTACTATGGATTTCTGCATGCAATTTCATATTTTGTGAATAAGAATAAATCCACACCAAAATCCATTTCTTTTAACTAGGCTAGAAATTTTTAATGTCTGCTGGCTTGGAAGGGCTTTATATTATAGAATTAGGAAAATAGAACAGTGGGATAAAACAGTGCTTCTTTATGTGTATTTTTTATTGATGGATTTATAGACTTGATCACATAAGGAACAGGAGAAATGGTTACTGAGGCTAGAAATCTACTGATGCTAGTTTGAAAAACATACTTGAATGATTTTTTAATACATTTTTCAAATTTTACTAGGGTACAAATGGTTAATGTCATTGGGAGGGGATGTCAGTGAGCCAGAAGGACAAAAGGGAAAAAACAGGTGAAAAATGGTTTTGGAATGTTTTTCTATCTCACACTATTATATACATATACATAATTTTTTAAAATTTATTGAACTAGAAGTAGTTAAGTGTTTAAAAAAATCCAATGTAATTAAATAATTAAATAGTTTGCTGACTTTTGTTATTCCAACAACCCCCCCGAGCAAAAAAAAAAAAAAAAAACCCAAACAAAAAAAAAACAAACAAAAAACCCCCAACACCTCAATGAGCTGTGCTGATTGTGATTGATGCTTTTTTTTCAAACATCTCTTTTACCCTTTCTGATGAATCCATCCTGCAGTGGGACTTGCAAAGATTCCCATCCTTCAGTGGATTTTACAGGTGTGCAAGGATATGCCCTGACTGCCCTGGCGTCAGAGCTGGCCATTTTTAAAGATGTTTACAGCTGGTGAACCGTGGAAGCATTGAAGTTTTCCAAGAGATTTTAGAAGTTTGAGGATCTATTTAATGTATTTTATTTTTTTCTTCTTCTTGACCTCTCATCCTTCCAAACAGATATTAACTTTTCTAGCCTAATAAAACTTTTAAAGTATCTTTTAAGCAAATGAAATGTAAAAATGTCCATACCTGAATCTCCACGTGTTTTACATAACTCCAGAGGACTAGCTCATGGAATTTTTCCTAGGAGAGCAAAATTAAATATTTCTTCTTTAAAGAACAAATTACCTCTCATTTGCCATGATTTTTATCTTGAAAGGATTTTCAGCTTGAAATATATCAGTTAAAGAATTCAATCAACAGTTCTTTCAGACACTACATCTTCCCAACAATTACAGTTTTGTACCTCAAAACATTCTATTAAAATGTTTTATTCACCTTCATTATGTGGAAAATTTTCAGAAATGGGAAAATTACTATACTAAAAAAGCTGCGTTGTTAGGTGGAAAGGGCTGTCAGAAACAGAAACTGAATTATCTCAACTAGCTATAATAGTAATTCATAGATAGTCCAAAATAAAAAAGACAAATAGCTCCCAATTATTGATGATTACAGTTATTTTAAATATAACTTGTAACAGTTGTATTTCCTAATTTGACAGTGATTCCTTAATAGTGTGCAATTGTCGGGGAGTAGGTTTTTGAAGTCAGGTTTTGAATTAAATTAGAGCAACATGTTGGGAAATGTCTTCATTAAAAACAGGGAACTGGATTCACACAGTTTTTTACCAGTCAATACATGCATATTTAACTTGGTAGAAAATACCTTAAAGCAGTACTGGATTCTGATTGTAGCTAAATTTCACTTTCTGCCAGTAACAAGTGTTTAAAAAAAAAATTAAAGCTCAAAGGATTTGAAACATTTTGTAAGTCTTAGCTGCTTTTGGAGGAATGACCCATTTTATCTTTTTCTATTCATAAAATATGTGCTGTTGTGAATTGAAAAGGAAACTAATTGTATTTCCTCATCGATTGTATTTTTTAAAATTATCTTTCGGTGTTGTTCAAGTTGCATTATTTGCTCTTTTGACCTTTTGTTTTCCTTGTGAACATAGCCCAAATAATTCTTAAGGGGAGAATTCCCAGAATACATAAAAAAAATCATTTCTGTTAAAGTTAACGAAGTATATTTCTATTTATAAAAGACAGGATTTATTATGCTCTTTCCCAGGTACCAACGTGTGTGCCAAGAACAACGGTGGGTGCCACCAGCTCTGCCTTTACCGCGGCAACGCGCGGAGAACTTGTGCCTGCGCCCACGGCTACCTGGCAGAGGATGGGATCAGCTGCCTCAGGCACGAGGGCTACCTGCTCTACTCGGGAAGGACAATACTAAAGAGCATCCACCTTTCAGATGAGACCAACCTGAATTCTCCAGTGAGGCCCTACGAAAACCCAGAGTACTTCAAAAATGTGATAGCACTGGCCTTCGACTACAGCCTGAAGGGAAGGGGCACCAATCGCATCTTCTTCAGCGATGCCCACTATGGAAACATCCAAGTTATTAAAGACAACTGGACTGGCAGAAAAGTGCTAATTGAAAGTAAGTAAAACAAACAAAAAGAATTCCCCAAATGCCTGTTCTTTTTCAATAAGCTTTGAGTGAAAAGTTGGTGATCACTTGGCTTTATAGATAAAAAATGTCAATGAAATTTTACCATAAATAATTCTTATATTTTATCTTATCCCTGTAAGATATATTTAAACATTAACCACTTCAAAGTAATTTCTTTTTAAATGGGCTTATGAGGTGTGAAGCATATTACTAGAAAACAGAAGTGATGGTGGCAATGCTTAATTTATATTACTGTGATTTTAGGAGCTTTACTGTTGAAACAAAACCTCACTGTGAATTGCTGGGAAGTGAAACTATTTGGTTGTTTATCTTTCTGGTTAGTGAGGGTGAAGTCTCTGGTGTAGCCATTTCCCAGTATAAGGTATTAGGACCTTGGTCAGCATGTTCAGTTGATTCACCCTTCTTGAAGTGAAGCCCAAGAAAGGATTTATGCTCATTGATAATCAGAGGTAAATTCCAACCTAGACCTTCCAGCCTTTGAAACTTCACGCTTTGCACTATCATCAAGAAATTTCTGCCAGCATCTTCACCAAAGTCTTCAGGATTAGACAAACCATATTTTATATCTGAGGTCTCAATAAAATCTCAACATCTGGCAATGAATTATCAAGCAAGTCTGACACAACTGTAATATGAGGTGGAGGAAGGTACCAGGTTAGTCATAGGAAAATCTGAATTTGAGGAAAATCTGAATGTGAATGCATAAGGAATACATCCTTAATGATAAACATCATAAACATACATGACAAAAGTGTTAATTGTAAACACTTCTATTCTCTTTCATTTCTTTTCTGCTTAGTTTTTTCTAAAATATGCAACAAACCATATTCATCTGTAGTCACTTATCAGATGCAGATACTTGTTTGTTCTCTTGTCCTTATTTCAGTACTGGTGGTTTATTTGAAGGCTGCCATTTCAGTAATTGTTTTCTAAAATGTCCTATGTTCCATGCAGCATTTATTCCTTAAGATGTGGACAAACCATCCTGTGTTTTTATATGATCCAAGGTGTTGAGCTTTTTTTTCCCATTGATTTCCCACCTGTGGATGTCTTAGAGGAATTTATGGCATTTGTATTGAGATATGTTGAAGATAAACTAAGCAATGTTGTCAGGATGTTCCCATTACTCCCAGAAAAGCACCCAGGGATTCAGAGTTGAGCTTAGCTGCACGAGAGACAGAAATGTGCAGTGATGATGTGGAAGCACAGTTTTAACTCTTGTTTTATAAGAGATTAAAGTATTATATGAAAAGTCACTGGAATTTTCAACATTTAAAACAGACAAAGAGGAGAAATAAATACTGGTGAAGCACTAATGCAGATAGAAATTGGTTTTTAAAAGAACAATAAAGTATTTCTCATTAGTTCATAATAGGTTGCTCTACAAGAGCTAAAGACATTCCATAAAGCATAGCTGGGAATTATAGTTTTAAGAAATTGTAAGGAAGTGTTTCTACTTGCAGCTTAATATGCCAGCTTTCATTTTTCATTAGCAGAGTCAGCACTCTGAATAATTGAATGTCAGATGAAATTTTGTGTCCTTGTAAAAGCCTTCACTGTACACGCTTGAGATATACACATGAACTGTGGCGTTTTGTAGGAATGCTTCTTTGTAAGTGAGAAGGGACATAGCATACATGAATATATTTATTTCTCTCTTTCATGTGTTTTAAACTCCTTCAGTTTATGGTGAGTAATTCTTTTTCAGCTATTTTTGTAGCCTTCCATACCACAGTCTGCACGTGATTTTTCTCACTGTAAACAGCAGGCAGTTCATGAAGCTGCTTGATGTAGGGGAGGTATTTGTTCAACCTCCACCTATAAGGAGAAAAGCCGTGGTAAGATTGGTTGACACCAGTCATTCCACCCACTGGAAGATATAAAATTCTAAAATTTTCTTATTTCCACATTAAGAATATGTGATCTAGAAATTATTAAATGGAATCTCACTAAGAGATTTTAGTAATAATGTTTCATTTAAGTATTGAAAAATTATGTATTTGATGTTGATTTTTGCTACTTTTCCTCGAAAATTATTAGAATGCATCTTTAGGAAGTTTTCCTTTATTAGGAAGAGATTCAAAACCCCATTGGAAATACCTAGTGTGGTTATATCAGTTCCACACTCTTTTTCTGCTTCATTAAGTTGAAGTCTACAAATTGTGAAAACCTTTACTCAGTAATTGACTTTAATAGAGAAAATAGTGTATGATACATCCAAGACTCTGTTGTCTCAGATTTTTATTCCCTGAATGTAAATCTCCTCATAAAGGATCTATTTTCAGATGGATCTCTCCCTCCCTGATATCAGAGGTGCCGCTCAAATCTAATAGATCTGTGAACTTTTCTGCACACTAAAAACACTTAAGACTCATAGAGCTCTTGGTAAAACAGGTTTCCAGCTCACTAAAAACAGATTTACAACTCACGAGCAACCCATTATCTAACATGTTTTTAGCTCACTGAGAACAGATTTACTACCCAGAAACAATCCATTATCTAACATGTTTCCAGTTCACTGAAAACAGATTTACAACCCATACGCAAGCTATTATCTAACATAGTTCCGACTCACTGAATATTGATTTAGAATTCATAAACAAGCCATTATCTGACAAATTTTCACCTCACTGAACAGATTTGCAACTCATAAACAACCCATTAGCTAACACGTTTTCGGCTCAGGGAAAGTAGATTTACAGCGTATAAACAACTTTATCTACCTTGTTCTGGTTCACTAAAAACAGATTCCAAACTTGCCAAGATTCCTGTACCTGGTGGGGTCCTGTCTTCAGCAGGAGGAAACAATGACAACAACAATAAAACAGTCCAGGATGTGCACAGTGCCATGCCCTAACACTTTTATTATTGGTGCAATGTAAGGGGTTTTTTTGAGGGGATTTTTTCATGTCTCTAAACTCTCTGTCAATCAGAAGTGGCTTTCTCTTTATTTTTTTTTTCTTAAGTAACTTCATCAGGTTAATCTTTCTCATTCCCACTTTTTAGAAACAAGAACCTTGTTCTTGTCTGTGATTTCCCACAAAATATCTTTTGCTTGATCTAAACTGTTTCAAAGCTTATGTTTATACCAATCAGCCTTTTTAGAAGTTAGTTTCAGTTTCTAGTCCATTAGTGGTTTTATTTATTTATTTTATTGATCACAGGGAGAAGTTTGAATTAATTATGTCCGCTAACCAAAGCCTGTCTCAGTGTATCTAGAAAAGCAGTGCAGTGTTCCAATGAGTTTACACAGTGGTACAACAGTAGACAGAAGACCAATGAGCAAGTTAAAAATTACAGAAAAAAGGTGGAGGCAAGGAAAAACAAAAAAATCAAATGAGAAAGAGGGAAATGTATTAAGATGAGATACACTCAGTGAGCTGTTTATTCTCCTGCCTGTGTAAACCATGGCACTGAGACGTTTTGCCAGTGTAGCGTCTTTCGCAGCACAGAAAAGAAATGTTTTGTGAAAAATATGTTCCTGTTTTGAACCTGAGGCGCTCATGCCCAAGGAACGCAAAAATCTTTTCACTGCTAACGTAAAGTGTCAGATCCTGTGATTTATTTTAAGGCTTTTTACAGTCTGAATCTTTTAAAGATGTTTCAATGTGTGCTGCTATTCTTCCCAACTAAATGGGTCCAATTTAACTGTCAAAAAGGCATTTATGTTCCCATTTCTCTTACAGAGCATTACATTTTGTACATTGTATGAGATCCCTTTAGTTTTGGAGCTTTCTTCTCCAGAAAAGAACTTTTTAATCTGCTAAAAATAAATACTTGAATATTGCCGTTTTTCATTTCATAACCGAATGGGATTCATGACAACTGCGTGTGTTGGAATAGAGGTCCAGTGATTTTTCACTTTTTAAAGGAGGGAAAGTGAGAGGCTGTTGATAAGTCGAGGATATTTAAATAGTAAAACATAATATTTATTATTAAAATGCCAACATTGTAAGAGGAAAACAAAGTGTCTGGTATGTCAATGCAATTTTTTAATGTATGTTGCTGCATAATAGAGAATCAGAGAATCACTGAGTGTTTTGGTTGGAAGGGACCTTTAGATCATCTTGTTCCAAGACACTGCCAGGGCAGGGATATCTTCTACTAGACTAAGATAATAAAATTTATGAGTTGCTGTTATAGGTGGATGAAGTTTACTAATTTTATAGTAATATTTTTAAAATTTTCATTTGGAAATGTGTATTCCTGCACTTTTCATGCTTAGTTTAGGTGTCTGTGGTGTGAAACTCTGAAATATATTCGTGATGGGAGCTGATTGCACTAATCTTTTAGTTTGGGATGTCCTGAGCATTCCCAACCTCATTACTGAGAAATGGTGTTCCTGCCTATTGCATTTAAAGGTGTTTCTGTCTATTGCACTTGAGATTGTTCATGAAGAATAAACAAGGTTTGTGATTTATTCAACTCTAAACATTGCCCTTAAATTTATATTGATGTACATATTTGCTATTTTTTTCCATCAGCAGATGTCATTTAGTTGCATAAAATGTAACACTTTGTTTGGTGGATTGTCAGGAAAAAGCTGCAGAAGACCATCCCTTTAATTTAATTGGGCTTTTTCTAAAGGGTAATGTGATCTAGCAAGTATTATTAGATCATGGGGCTTTACTAGGCTATTCTGTCATTAATGCCTCAAATAGCTCTTTTTCAACAGCAGCAATAAAAGTGTATGATTATACACATTTATTAGAAAGCTTATTAGGATTGTTGTGATATTGCTCTGAAGGTGGTAAGGGTGAAGAGTTTTGAGTTTTTATAGACTGCACATGCAATGCATAAAAAGATAATGAGAGCTCCTGTAATTAGGAAAACATTTCTTCCATGAAAATGGTTGAGATTTTTAATAATCTAGTAAAACACTTCCATCTTTATGTGTCAGCTTTCCATTCCAGATCTCTTTCTGCTTGTAAAACTTCTTTTATATGGATGTTTAACTACATTGAAGTTACGATATCATAACACTCGCTAACTAGTAATGATTCGTTGAAACATCCTTGGAGGGTTCCATTTATAAAAAATACTATTGACTGCCTAAATTGTTGAGTTCCCTGCATTTTCTTAAGTTTTTATAGTCCTTCGCTACATTACTCATGCTGACCCTAAGACAATCTCTTAATTTATTAAAGGAGTAAGTTATATCTCAGATAATGAAACACAGAATACTGCAGGATTACATCTCTCTTGTGATTTTCCTTGATAAATAATCAGAGAACATTTGTAGAAAGACTATTTCCATTGTCTGGGAAGGAAAAATTGGAGGTAGGTATAGATTTTGTCAAAAAGCTGTTAATGCTTTTGGCAGACACCAAATGTTTTGCTGTATATGATATTTCAGTATTACACTTTCCACAAAAACAAAAAAAAAAACAACTAAGCAAACAAAAAGCAACAAAAAGAGTGAGGGATTTTTCTGCTCTTAGAATGGTCTTATATTTCTTCATATCATTCCCAACAAATGTACATTCTTTCCAATATTGTCTCAGGAAGTTTGAGTAGTAGGGTTGTATTCATGGAGATGTTTGTAGTGTCTAATTCAAGCTACTTGTAACCTTGAAGAACCCATAGCCTTTGTTCCTACTGTCTTATTGCATTTAAAAATATTCTGTGTGGGATAGCTTATAGTATGGGTTTATTTTTTCAAGACAGAGAAAAATGGTACAGATATTTACTCATTTTTGGTATAATTTTAGCAGATTTTACATCTGCTCTGATGCTAAACTATATTCGCAGGCTAAATAGAATGATGTCATAATTGGTTAATGCAGCTTATTATAAACTTAGTTTTTTCTTAGAACTATTGCCTGGCAAAGGCTTTCTGGTGCTCGAGGAGCAAAGTGAGGGTGGGAATTATGTGAAGTTCTGGTTGTGCAGTCAGTGAGAGATGTGAAAATAAACACTTTGCTTCAGGTGCTCGCGAGGCTTTGCTTTCAGCCCAGATCAAACAGTGACCACCTGTTACCTGTCACCAGAATCCTACACACACAGAGTGACAGAAACCACGGCCCCCTCCTGTGCCCAGCCTGCTGGAACCATCCACAGGCTGAATCCTGAAAGGGAAATTGCAGAACTGAGCCGGAGAATGAATACTGATCGTGAAAGCCGTGGCCAATGTTCTGATAGCAAAGTGCTGTTCATGCTCAATTTTATTACTTTGATGGCTTTTCAGTGTTAAAAAAAGATGGTGGCGTTGATGGTTGTTCTTGCTTTACATCCTTGTTAAAGAAAAGGAGCTGGTTGAAATAGGAAATTAAAGGAACAAGGTACTTGCAGTGGTGCAACTGGAAAAGTCCTGACTGTAAACTTTCTAGATGGTTTCAAAACAAAACATAAGAGGTAAAAATCTAGTAAATGGAGAACTTGTATGTGTGTATGTATATATATATATATAACCAAACTCAACTATTATTGGATAATTTAAACTTTGCCCTTTAGTATTTTTATTTTCTGGTTGCATTAATAAGGGAGCGTATTCTGAGTTCTTCAGCTATTGATTTGTTGCTTGTCTGTTCCCCGAGAAAGTCAGCTGAAGATCAGCATGGCAATATTTATAGGCTGCATCTCATCTGTGGGATGCAATCTATCTTCGTTAACTTCAGTAAAAGTGATAGATAGCATTTGGCAACGTAATGATGTGATCACTCTGGCATTGCCTTTGTAAATCATAGGCTGTTGCATTCTCTTGTGTAGATATTTAATCAGTTATACACCCCATTACTGATTTAATTCACAACGTCAGTGGCAGGTGAATAATGTGAGTATTTGTATATTAATATCATATTGTATTAATGTTCTTTTCATTTAAGTATGCTATTCATGTGAAAATCATAAACTGTTGCTTCATGGCTAGAATAAATTTAATCAGTGCTGTAGGCATCTAATGCCATCAGTGTTTTAATTCAATATGTCAGCGAAACAAATGGGATTCTTTTCATTTCCAGTTTCTTTATGCTTTACCAATTCAGAATATTACATGATGCTGCAGAAATATGAAGCTTAGAGTAAACAAATTGCTAATTTTCAACCTTGGGACTAAATCCCCCAACTGTAGCACCAGAGAGGCTGAGTACATATTTCTGATGTATTTTCTAGTAACTGAGTATGTAATGATAAGTTAAATTTAAGGAAAAAGTGCTCTAGAAGATTCTTTAAAGGGGTATGAAATAAGTAAATATAAATTATATCTATGCAAATCAGTAATGATATAACACTGCTCATCAATCTTATCTAGTGTCCTGTCTTTAGAAATATAAAGATACTGAAATGTTTCAAGGAACAGCCTAAAGTCTGGAGAACCTTTTCTAGGATAAATCTGTCCTTGGTCACTGTTTTATCACAGATAAAAAGATTTACAGGAATTTGGAGAGTCATCAGCAACTAAACAAAAAAACAAGAGAACCAAAACAAAAACACAAACAAAAAAACCCAAAAAACCTAAAAACCAAACAAATTTAATCTAGAAACATATAAATTAGCAAAAAAAGTGCTTTTCTGCCATATCCAGCTCATACCACATGCTAGCAAGAACGAAGTTACTTGTGTCATCCTTTGTAAGAATTTATCTAAAAGTTGTATCACTCTCTAAATTATAGCCCTTGACTTTAAAACCACCTTATTTATAGTTTTTATAGTTTTCTAAAGCTATTAAATGAGTCACTTTGAGTTGTCAATTCCATAAGTACAGGACATGATAAAACTAAAAGTTTATTAGCAAATAAAAGAATGTGTCAGGTGTAAATCCTTTAGAAGGAATGCTTTTGGTGGAGTTAAGAAAATGCATTTCATGTGTGTTTGTAGCAGTTAGTTTTCTTTTTTTTTCTTATCTTGTAGCAATTAAATTCCTCTGATTTTTTTTTTTTTTTTTATGAACAGCATGTTTTTTGACTCTGAGTTTTTCTACTTCAATTATGTATGAAACAATTTGTATGGCAAAGGTTTTTTTGCAAAACTACCTATTTTAGGTAATTTATTAACACATTTTTCCTCTGTGTGCTAAATGTTTGCTTGTCTCCATACATGCCATAACCTCCCATGTCGCTGTCGTCTAAAAATTTAGAAATTACCATTTTATAAACAGTAACTTGAAATGAAATGTTCTTCTGTCACCATTCACAGGCCTAAACATGGAACTGCAGTATGATGTAAGAAGGGGAAACTTTGCTTTCTGATACCCCTGGGAAAATTGAGTTTCCCTCTTTAGTACAGGAATTGCTCATAAAACAACAAATCTGGTATTGAAGGGCAGTTTTGTCCCTGTGTTTGAGTTGATCGCATCTTGCTGTGGCAGGAAGAACGTCATTATTTTTTGTCTGCTACAGAAAGAGTTTTGGATTATGTTCTGTAATCAGTTTGCTCTCAAATGTATTGACAGATTCGGACAGGAAAAAATTGATAGAAATTCAAGAAGTTACACCAGGAAAACGATTTTTTAATAGAATCACAGAATATCTGAGTTTGAAGGGACCCATGAGGACCATTGAAACTAAGTTTCACAGAGAAACCTAGTAGTTAAATCATATATCTAAGAACATTTGTTTTAGTTTGGGGAATTGTGTGTAGTTTTGAATTTGTATTCAGCGTATAAATTTAAGGGAAATCTCTGTTATGATATTTAAGAGCACTGATTATCTTTGTATTTCAGTTGGTGATTTCTAAAGCCTTCACTATATTTCAATGTTTTGAGTTACTTGTAGATGAGCTGAAGGTACTTGGGGTTTGTTTCATAAATTCTGTTTCATAAGTAGGCAAACTATTTTTTGCACATATTCATCTCCCTTTAAGGAGTGTCATCTCATTTATTTTTTCTGTTGTTTCTTCTTGAATACAAGTCATTGTTACTTCTCCACTGGTATTTCACAAAATGTGACATCAGAAGATGGCCAAATGCATTAACAAGAAAAATATAAAAAACTGATACATCATTATTGGCCTCATAGTTTTGATTTATGTGCCTCAAAATTTTGAGTCAGTGTTTGCTCTTTCACAGTGATTAACCAAAAAGCCAAAAAGTTGGGACTTTTTGTTCTGTATATGTGAATTGCATAGTAAAAATTGCATTTTTCAACAACTTGAATGTAAATTGTAATAGCCAACATATTATAATCCTAATGATATTTCTAGATTTTTGCCTTCTGTAGCTCATTAATAAACTACATGAACCTTCTGGTCTAAAAATATTTGTTTCTAGCAAAATAATAAGTGAAGTTATCAACACACATATTTCTGTAGTAATTCACAAATAGTGGTAGAGAATGATTATTCCTATTTCTCACAGTCTGTCACTTTTATATATTGGGATTAAGTACAATTTATCTTTTCAGGGCATTAAATATATGTTTTAGCTGCTTGTTAATATCCTTTTTTTTTCCTAGCTCACAGTTTTTTGTGTTGAATAAATGAGTGTGGTGTCATGGCTTATTAAAATTATATATTGATGCTGAGACCTTCAGAGCTTGTATTTTTTTAGTAATTTTCAGGTGTTTAGCAAAAGCCAATACAGATGTTAACAACAAGGTGCTTTGATCCCTATTAGTATAGCATGTCAGTGCTACAAAATACTTTGAGAGATGGTGCTAAATAATACCAGTAACTGTTGAAAAAATGCCAAGACCTGGTTTAAATGATATTTGAAGATGAGGCAAAATAATTATTGTCTGGAATAAATGTTTGTTATTTCTAATGTGTTATCTGGGGACGCTATAGCGGTAATACCAGTTTAATGCTTGTTAGAATTAATAAATATAGTAAAGTGTTATTGACAGTGGTCTTGCCCTCTGTGTTTTAATTTAAATTTATGAAAATGATAAGATTTTGGTTACAATGGAAATAAACAGAAGAAATTATAAAGATATTAACAAGCTGAAATAACTGAACCCTGCGAGTCTGCAGGATCACCTCTGAGGACAAACAAAACCAAGCCATTGGCAGGAGTTTGATTTGCCCTGTCTGTCACGGTATCTTGCAGATGTTGGGTCAGTGGAGGGCCTGGCTTACCACAGAGCTTGGGACACCCTGTACTGGACCAGCTCCACCACGTCCTCCATCACCAGGCACAGCGTGGACCAGCGGCGCCGCGGGGCCTTCAGCCGCGAGGCCGTCATCACCATGGCTGAGGACGACCATCCCCACGTGCTGGCCCTGGATGAATGCCAAAAGTAGGTGTTAGATCACTCCTGAAAATCCTAATTCTTGCCTGGGGTCAAGCAACACTTCTTTCTTTCAGTCAGCCAATATGGCTGAACCCTACGGAGGTTGGTTAGGTTTCTCCGTTTAGGAGGCAAATGTTGACATGTTTTATTGTTGATGTCTTTTGTTGTCTTGCTCTTATAAAGAAGTTGCAGAATTAAGATTCAATATTTTATATGTTCTTGCGCTTAAGATCAAATAATCATTGCATTTTTACGGAATGTAAAAAAAATTAAGCTGTTTTTCTTAAGAGTTAGCTAAACACAAATTATTGAGTGGTCATTTTCTCAGATATGTCATAGATGTCTCAGGTTTTAGCTTTTATATTTTTCAGATTCTGTGCTGCTTTAGTGTGAACTTCTGAGTTTCATATTAGGGGACAGTGAGCTCTCTTCACAGAGTAGGGAGACAAAACAATTCCTTCTCTAGCTGGGGACCAAGGATAAATGATCCAAATTTCATCCCCACGACCATAAACAACATGGGCTGAAGAGAGAAAAACAAGCAGGATGGGACTTCATAAGCTAAAGCTGTAATTGGATAATTAACTCCAGTATGCAAATGGACCAAACTTCCAAAAGTGAGAGACCCCATGACCAGCTGTGCATTTTGAGAACATTTTGGTTCATCTTTGTTGTAGCCCTGGCTGGGCTCTTGTGCTGCCCAAGGTGGATCCATGGAAGCCTTTTAATAAATCCCTACTTTATTCTTTAACTCCATCTAGCCTCTCTTCTAGGTCAGCCTTCACAAGGCATCGTCATTCTTACTGCTTAAGTTTAAAAAAAAATTCCAAAATTAATTTAAGCACTTCCAAAAAGAAGTCTGAGTTTCTTGTGTGCAACATAGAGGTCGATGTGTTTATCACAGAAATCAGAGTTGTGTAAAAGTATGAAACAGTGGAAAAAAATCCTGCAAAAAAGTCTTAGTTCCTTCCTGCCACTCTCAAAAATACTGTGTTAGTGAGAGGATTTTTATTTTTACTTCAATGCCTTACACATTTGAGACACATTAATTTTTTTCTGATTCTAGGAGAAGGGCAACCTGCTTTTTCTGCTTCTTGTAACTGTCTTTGTCTTTTGGGGAAGCTGGGGAACATTTCTGCCATATTAAATTCTATTTGTAACTTATGTTAGCTGAATGTACAAAGCTGTATGAATAGTGGAGCATATTTCCATGTGTGACTTTATGTCCTGTCAATGCAAGTCAAGAGTTTATGCTATGCTATAAAATACAATTACCAAGGTACCACCAATAAAGCCCAAAGCTCTGATGGAGATTGCAATGAGAGGAGGGGCAGGTTCTGTCAGTCCATGGATCAGAATTCCATCAGCAGGCGCGTCCATAACATTTTCTGTCATTGGTAACAGCAATAAGGGGCTGACTGAGCCTCCTGTAGAGCACATTGAGGTCCTTTTCTTCCCATTATCAACTCTCTGCACACCAGTCCTTGGGTCTGTATTAGAGCTCTAATATGGGAGAAGCTGCAGATTAATTTCACTGTTAAATATTACTAATATACACATTAACTGAATTAAGTTTATATCATTACACAGCTTGTATCTCTCTCTAATGGTAAATTACTACAGAGACAAGATCAGGATTGAACAGATCTGTGAGAGAAAAGAATTGTACTCCTATGCAAATTAATGAACTGCAAAACTGTTATAATTTATATATATAATTTATTTATAGGCTGTTGCATTTTCTTATTCATTATGGATTACCACAATTATTTATAGTTGCCATTCAGAGTTGTTTATGAAGGCATTTTTTTTTTCTCTGTTGTTCATTTTGTAGAGAATTAAATTATAAAATGTATCTTATGGTTTTGTTTGTTATTTTGATTTTAATACAGCTTAATGTTTTGGACTAACTGGAATGAGCAGCTCCCGAGCATCATGAGATCCACCCTCTCAGGCAAAAATGCCCAGGTTATCATTAGCACTGATATTCTGACACCAAATGGACTCACCATTGATCACAGGGCAGAGAAACTTTACTTTTCAGATGGCAGCTTGGGGAAAATTGAGAGGTGTGAATACGATGGATCACAAAGATATGTAAGTAAAACAAAAATTCTGTGCATACCCATTGTATGTTTGTTTGCTTTCATTACCGTCTTCAAAGGGAAACTGTTACAGAAAGATGAATAATTGCCTAGTTTTCTCCTTGTATTAGTTGTATATTAGACTTTTAACTCTATTGAAATGCAAATAATGCTTTGTTTGCTCAGAATTTCTTTTGTGTAATGCTTGAGTGTTACTCAAATCTTATTTCTAATATTTTCTAACTATACATTTTCAGATATTGAACTGCTCTCAATTAGTCTTTCATCATAATATATTTTGCTCCTTGAACACTCTTTTAGCTTCAGCTCAAGCAGATCTTTTACTAGGACTGTGCTGAAGGCAGTTGATCTGTGCTTGTGGTTTTGTTACAACTTTAGCACTACATTTCTCGTATTTCATGAAATCTTCATTTCAGGGACTTTGTACCCTCCAGAGTTCAGGATATAATGAATGAAGGGCATGTTCTGGCTTGTATTCAATTCCCAGCTTTGCAAGAGTGTGCATCATCTCACTTTGATAACTATCAACTTTTTAAAAGTGCTTCATATGCAATATACGAACTTTGAAATATTTTTTTTCATCTTAAATGAAAATTATATGGCTTTTTGGAATCTTATCCAGTAGTTCCCCAAGCTATTTTTAGACAATTTTTTTTTCAGCATAAAATAGGAGAGCCAAGCTTGTAAGAGCAGAACTGAAGTACAATCAGCATGGATAGGCATGTGCTTTTCCTTTTTGTTTTCCTTCTATAAAATTGACCACAGCTCACTAATGCTTTCAGGTGCAATAACTGTATCAAAAACTTGGCAAACCAACCAAGTGGATTCTGAAGCTTTCAGTCTCTGACTATATACTTATTAACACAAAACAGAAGTACAAGGTAACTAGTTAAGTACAAGGTAAATAGTAGGTTGTGATTAAATAGTTTAACTTCATCTTTGCATAGGGTATAACAAAATAGGCATCACAGACATGAAGTAGGACATGATGCCACTTAGTTACAGAAACCATACTGAAATACTACATTTTTAATCAGGTCATTGGCTTTCACTTTGCAGCAGCAAGAAGAAAAGGAGCATTGAGTTTTCTCAGCAATTGAACATTTAAATTTCCAATTTTTCTGAGTACTTTGCCTCTTGGTTTGACTTTTTGACTATTTACCTCTTCTTCTCCATTCCAGTAAAAAAAAAAAAAACCTCCTGGACACAATGATCTGAGTCCAGCACGCTCTTCTGAGAGGTTTTTGGGAGCTCTGGTGTGTTGCACCAATACCTGCTGTGGGATAATCAGCTGATTCTGTGTCAGAAGCACTGATCTGGGTTCTCACTCTTGCTGCATTGCTTAGATGAGGATTGTTATGGCAGAAAGAAAAGCCCAGCAGGCTGCTCAGCCTCTACAGCTCTTCAGCAGACTGGCTGATCATGCTGTAGATCATTTTTACTTCTTTTTTACTGACACAAGCAATGCCAGAACCCAGCCTGTTGACTCTATTAGTAACCTAGTGAAAAGTAATATTTCCAGGGCAGTTGTTTTACTTTGCTCATGTGCTGTCCCGCTGGATGAGACCCCTGATTTCTGTGACTTCAGTGCAAGTAATGATTGTTCTGCTTTTCTGATGGTCTCAGATTCTTTGGGGTGTTTCAGTCCTCAACCACCTGTCAAAAATTGTTTGGACAGATTAGCCTTTTCCCCAGTATCTCTGCTTCATTGCTCTCTGGTTTCAGTTGGGTTAACAAGGGTAGAAATTGGGTAGCAGAACATGAAAGGCTAATGGCAATGTAATGAATTTCCTTCCAGATTGCAGCTTCTTCCTTCATTCTCCTCACCGCAATAATCTGGTGCAATGAATAATAGAAAATCATTTAGCAATATTGAACTGACTCTTTAAAGTGGATTGTAAGGGTTTATTGATTTTTGTCTTGAGCTGATATTTTAATACCGGTATTTGGTTTCAAGAATGCTCTTTCAAGTTTGGAAGGTTTTTTTTGTCACTGTTGTTCCTTCTTATTACTTAAAAGATATAAAGTTTTTTGGGGGTTGGATTTTTTTACATTTTTTATTCTGTTCCGTCAAATCTTCTGGTTTACAAAAGTGGCATTTTTTATTATTATTCTTTCCCATTTTCTTCTCTTTTTTCTCCTGCCCTTACTTAGATTTTATATTATGGCTACACCTGGTTTTAGCTGCTCAGTGCCTTAAATACAACATTTTTTTAAATAAACACAGAAACAGAGCCTTCAGCAAATAAAGCTAATTTCAAGTCTTGGTCTTATTTTTCTAATAAATTATGAGCTACTTTGATTTATTTTTGCTTTCCTTCTTCAGTGTGAAATATTTTGTACCATTTTATGTGTGAAAAACTAGAAACATCATTAACTTCCTGTAAACAGTTAGTTTTTTAAACATCCAGGAGGAATGTTTTGTTCTCACTTATAATTTTGAAGACCTATAGGTGCGATTGTTAAAATCAATATGGGTTTAGAGATATTTCTGGTAATTATAACCTTCATGTAATTGCAACCTGCCAGTAATTGTAACTTTCATTTTCTAGGATGTTTTTATTTTTATTCTGTTGAATTCCTGTATTAATGCAATTCAAGAAATTTCACAGTTGGTATTCCAACTTCTGTTTCATTCAATTAGATTTTATCAGATGATATCTTCAGTCTACAGCAGAAGTGCAAGCTTTAGGTTTGGCTGTGCATTTATGAAAAAAAACAGAGAAAGCAGAGAAAAATTTTCATATATTACTTAAAGCTTGAAATATCTTCTGTAACTGAAGTTTGGAATAATTTAGAATTAAAACAGGGAATGTACTCTTGGATGTGTCTGACTTCCACTCTTGCACATGGAAGGGATGGTAGGGATGTCTTTTCATGATTCCTTAAAGTTTTAAAATTGTACTTGGGCTGTTGCAAGTTTAAGTATAAATTTAGATTTAAAAAATAGAAATAAAAAATTGTCACAACTTTCAGTGTTACTATATAAATTTTAATGAGATGTAAAGGTGGACAAAAGCTGATAGAAATATGAAGTCTTTATTTTGGTTGCTTGAATAAAATCAATGCCCTTGGATAGGGCTGTGACATAATACAGAGACTCCAGGAAATGAAATACAGTGAACATAGAGAAAAAATGTTTGGTTTTGTGGCATTGTATTTGGATCTCAGCTCTCCCAAGGCTGAACAGCAATGATCAGTTCTGTAGTGAATTTGCATTCTATTGTTCCAATCTGAGATAAATTAGGACAGTGCTCCCCAGCACAAAAAGCTGAGCAGGGCAGTGATTTAGTCTTGGTTTTAACAATAAAATCTTTCCAACTGGGACAGTTTCACACTATCACAGAGAAGAATATGGGGCTGCAAAATCTGCATGGCTGGATTTCATAAGGATCTTTCAAAAATATAGATGATTTTTAATTTTTTCCCCCCTGAAATATCTGAATATGAATACTGCAAGCTTTTCAGAGCGTATTACGAAAAGTGTCTTACTGAAAATGTGCACAATTAGAGAAAAAATCTTTTACCATTAATTTATTCCTATTTATCATTTAATACCTTTTATTCCAGAAAAATGTTGGGTAGAGAAAAGTTGTCCTCTTGGGATATTTATCACTGGGAAGAAATCTTTACTGGGTAAAATGATTCGCTGTCCAACCCTCTTTAAAATATGCAGATATACATGATGTGCATAATGAAGCAGAATTTGTTATAATTATCTGATTAATGTAAGCAATTTTGACATTCTGTCTAAGTGAATTTAAACATGGACAGGAATGCTCCTGTGCACAGGACTAGAATTATTTATGTTAGCAGGTTATTGAGATACCCTGAACTGGCACAGGTGGGAGCAAACCTGGAGCATCCCTTGGTATTGAATCCTGCAGAATTGGGGCACCTTCTTATTCTCCAAGGCTTAGCTGTAGTATCAAAATTGGGGCTTTTGTTTCACGAAATGAAATTTGGATGTCCTCTATAGTAGATGCATTTGTCATATGGAGAAAAACTTCCTACACATCCACAATTATAAGATTATTTAATAATTAAATGCAGATTGACTATTTCTGCTCTGTTTTCATCCCAGCATGTTTTAAAGAGCTGCCACACAGCATCCCCTTGCAAGCACAAAGGATGGCTGATTCATGGAGATTTCCATGAAATCCCATCACTGTTATACACTCCCTCTGGGAAAGGGGATAAAGCACATGAAGCAGATGGAAAACCATGATGATCTAAGTACATGTGTTAAAGGATATTATTTTTCTAGTTTTATCCCAATTTCCCTATGATAAGTTGCACATTGACACAGGATTTTTATTTTTTTTTTTCATAGCCTGGATGAGACCTGTTCCCACTTTATAAATATACATAACTTACTATTTTTTCACGGAGAAACCTAGAATACAATTAAATAAAAATAGTAAGAGTATTATTTATATCCATTGTCTAATAGAGACATGTTAACCCCCTTGCAGTAATTCTCTTCAGCCAAAATGAAACTTTCAACTAAAAAACTGATATTAATTCATCATATTCTTCAGAAGAGAAGCTGTTCATGTGAAATTTTTAATTCTGATATATGGAAAGAAAGAACATATGCAAAAATTTTACAGCAGCCATGATTTGGATTGAGATAAAATTCATTGTATTTCTAGAATTTTTTTCAAACCTTATAGTGACCTTATAGTGATAGATAGTTTTTTCAAACAACATAGTGACCTTCAATTCATTTGTTCGTTCTAGGTTTTAAATTAGTTATTACTCTGGTGAGATTGTATTTTTTTTTCTGATTTGGGAAGCCTGAAATATTTATTGTCTAGTGTTCAAGTTTCTAGTGTGCTGATATGGTGAGTACTCTTCAGTTCTAAAACTCTTTAGTTCACTTTGGTTCCTAAAGACTGAATTTTTAGACTTTCAGCCATGCTGAAAGAACCTCTCCTCTCTTCTGTTGGAGCTATTAAGCAGGTAAAGTGTTGAGTAGGTGTTTTTACAGGCACATTTAGATAAACTGTGATTTTTTTAATTAAGGAACAGATGCCTAGTTGTCTGGAATTTGGATGCCGGTGGCATCCTTTTAACACATTTAAAGTGCTGTTATCTCGTTTCCCCAGGTGCTGCAGGTATAAAAGTATTAAGTGTTTTTCCAAAACATCATGGGAGTCACAGTTTGCACTTTAAAATCCTCTCATTCAGTGACAGCACTTCCTCTCCTGTGTCTCTTCTGCATTTTTGCATTTTAGGTCATTGTCAAGTCTGGCCCAGGCACCTTCCTGAGCCTGGCTGTGTATGATGAGTACATCTTCTGGTCAGATGGAGTGAGGAGAGCCATCCTGCGTTCCAGCAAATACACAGGAGGGGACACCAAAGTTCTGCGCTCCGACATCCCGCACCAGCCCATGGGAATCATCGCTGTCGCCAACGACACCAACAGCTGTAAGCTACAAAGCAGATTCCTAATGCCAAAATCTTTCATTTCAGGGATTTTACTTGGTTTTAGCTGAATTAAAAGTGTTTCACGGTGTTTCATAAATTCTTTCATCACTAAAAGATGGGGTATAACCTTTTCCCAAGTGTCTTGGTTTGAAAAGACAGGTGTCTGCTAAGGAAGGCAGGGGCTTTCCTTCAAATGTAAACCTCCTCCCTCTAAATTATTATAATTTTGAAATTAAGGGACTCAGGAAAAGATATGGGAATAGGAATAACAGTTCTTTACTAGGAATATTAAGATACAAATGCAATAGTACAAACAAACAAAAAAAAATCCACTGACTGAGTCAGAGTAGGACATGACCCCTGTGGGTCAGGGTGGTGTCCCAGCCCCATCTCATGGTGGCTCAGCCCTCCTGCAGTGCCAGCTGTGGCTCTGTTGGAGCAGGGATGCTGCACAAGGGGGGGAGTTTTCCTCTGAAGCCCCAGGAGTGCTGTAGATGGGCCTGGGCTCCTCTGGGAATGCAGTGGAGAAGAAAGCTGCTCCTCTGGGAATGCACTGGGAAAAGGCTGCTGTGGTGTTCCAAACCTCTGATTGTGTCCAAGTAGGAATCCTCCCCCTGGGTGAAGCATCTCCCATTAGGATGATGGAATTTTATCAGCCATGCAGGGACACTCAACAGTGTCCTGGCCCATTAAAAGAATAAATTTTCCCAGAGGGAGGATTGATTTGTGGAGAAGATAAAGGAAACTGCCCAATCAACAGAAGGTGATTGCCCCACCTCTCACAGATGGCAATAGAATACACGCATATCTTGCAACCCAGGACACCAAGTAAATAAGCATTATGTGGAATGTTCTGCTATGGGTGTTGAGCTCAGTGGATAGCAGCTAAATACTTCCCTGTCAAATTTCTGTGGTTTTGAATGTTGCAGGTTTTTAAAATTATTATTTTCCAGGTGTTTGTTTATCTTTAGCATGCCAGCATCTGAAGGATGCTGACGTTTTCATCTGACTGATAAAACCCGAATCAATTGCCCATGAATCTGAGATATGGTGACTTTTGCTCCCTCAAAGACATTGGCCACTGAAGCAAATTTAATAAATTCGAGTTCATCTCTTGTCGTTTGTCTTCCAGGTGAGTTATCTCCCTGTGCACAAATGAATGGAGGCTGCCATGATTTGTGCCTTCTGACGCCTGATGGACGAGTGAACTGCTCGTGCAGAGGGGACAGAGTCCTGATAGATGATAACAGATGTGTGAGTAAGTAATGGTGGCTGACACAATGCTCTTCTGTGCTGTGAGGCACTTGGCTTTCATAGGACAGTTGGCCCAAGCCATTTGTTTTATTTCTTCTATTTGGCTATTTCTGAATAGCCAAAAGGTTGATTTGGCTGCACAAACCAGACTTTTAACTCTTTTGTATTGTAAGTCTTTTGGGGTATTAAAAAGTGTTTGTACTCTCCTTAAACTCCTATTATGGTAGTGGGTTACTGTTTCCTGTTAATGGAATTTTTATGTATTTATCAAAATTACTGCTAAGGTAGATAGAAATATCTGTATGTATCCTTCCCTAGGGTTATGTGGGATAAGCTACTGAAGTTGCTTAATTAAAGCTCTTTCTCACCAATCTCTCTCTGTTGTCAAATCAGAGATTGGCAGTAGAAGAGAGAGAGGTTCAGCAGATGAATTCACATGCTTAACAATTTATTTTACAATTATATGGCATTTATATTTTACAAATGCATCGCAACTCTTAAAATTGCTCTTAGGTAAAACCATGTTTAAATTGTCATCTAGGACATGAAATAAGATTTAATCTTCTAAATTATTCTGTAGAGCGTTTGCAGGAAATGTTGATCTCTGTTATCAGGAAAAAAAAAGAAGACATGGACTGATGGGGCAGAGTAGCACAGAAAAAGGATGGAAACATGACAGACGTCAGTTTAGCTTTGAGATCAAAAGTTCCTTTCTTCATAGCACAATTGCAAGTGATACTCAATAAAATTGAAAGTTAGCAATTCCAGCTGAGAAAAGGAATTAACTGTCCTTTCACAGTGTAATTAGGCTGTGTAACTTACTGCCAGTCAAGAGTCTTGAGACAAAGCTTCAGTGAAATTCTGAGAGATGATGATATGGGTAATGACTGCTCTCACTACTTACTTGTCATCAAAGAAACCATTTGAAAGGCTTTTTAATTCTTTGTTTCTGCAAGATGGAGTTTGAAGCAATCTCTACAAGGGTGTCCAGTTAGACTCAAACTGAGGGCAGGTTATGCTATATATACTTTTATTCTTTTCATTTTTTTCCTAAAGATTGCAGTCTAAGATGCTGAACTAGATGAACTGCAAATGTAATTGATAATTATTCTCCATAAGTTCTTACAATGTTAGAAAATGGAGAAAAGAGGGAAAAGAGATAAAGATACTACTTCAAATGTAAAGGAATAAATAAATCATATTCAAGACCAGATCTCACCTTATTCAGAATCTGTTTTCAGCACTTTTTCTTCATGTTTCAATCAAATCAAGAAATGCTTTGAACTTATATTGGCTTGGCTACTGCATACAACAGACATTGGTTCTTTCTGAATTTTTGCTGAAGTGATTATAATGGAAAAAAGACAGAAGCATAACAATTGGATATAATTTCTCCATTGTTCTTCTTCTTGAATTGTCCTAAATCCTCCTCGTTTCTCTTCACTTTGATATTTTGGTTGGAACCATACTCACAAAGCAGATGTTTGACTTACCCTGAAGTTCATGACCGAACTTTTGTGTCCAATTTCTGAAATGTTTTTGTTTCTTAAGTAAAAGATTAAAAATTTTAAATGTGCACCTGGTTCTCTTCTAAAATAATAAATAGAACATCCACTCGATGAGAAGGGGAGAGTTTTTGTGAATAAAAGAAAAAAGTAAAATGGAAGCAGCAGGTTTTGTGCCTTGGGGTATAGGCTGTATCATTTAAGCTGGGGGTTGGGAAGACATGGGTGATTTGAAGCAAGCTGAGCACAGTAGTTCAACTTCTTATCTTATCAGAACGAGTGCTTGTGAATTGTTTCACTGCACGTTCCTTCATGGATATTTCTCAATGTATTTTCTTTTACAGGTTCTTTTTGTAGAAGCTTTTAATTTCTGATGCCATGGTGTGTTTTACTGTTTTGTACTCAATTTTTCAAAATTAATGTAGGTCAAAATTGAAATGCAGCCAGCATGTTTTCTCATTTTCACTAGTTGTAAAAGCTTTTAAAAATTACGTGTTAATGTGGTTTATTTTTAGGTAAAAATTCTACTTGCAACATCTATTCGGAGTTTGAATGTGGGAACGGTGAATGCATTGATTATCAGCTGACTTGTGATGGCATTGCTCACTGTAAGGACAAGTCTGATGAGAAACTTTTCTACTGTGGTGGGTATTTCCAGATCTTTCACCTTCCTGTTGTCATTTTGCTGTTAAACATCCTTAGTTTACTTCCTCTTATTCACACCAATTGCTCAGCCAAATGCCCAGGAAGAAAATGCCAACACACATTAAGAAAACCTTGACATGACATGGGAAAAATTACCTGAAAATATTTTTTTCTTCCAAACTTCATGTATTAAGTGACGTATTTAATAAAAAGCATCTCAGATGTTCTCATGTTTCTGTCTAGAACAAAAACAAGGAAAAACATAGCTAACTGCTTTTTGAAAGATGATAGCTTATTTTACAGTAATATAAAATATATAAATGCTAGTTATTAAATTTATAAATAGATTTATAAATGAATCTATAAATAAACAAGTTTGTTGCCCTGAGTAACTGTGGCTGCCCCATCCCTGGAAGTGTCCAAGGCTGGGTTGGACAGGGCTTGGAGCAATCTGGGATGGTAGAAGGTATCCTTGCCCATGGCAGGGCGTAGAAGGAGATGGTTTTTAAGGTCCCTTCAAACCCATTCCACGATTCTGTGATCCTGAGAACCAACAATTTGTCTTTCCATGGATTTGCCACGTAATTTTATGAAGCACATTCTATTAATTTGCAGTGTGACAGTGAACACCTTGCTTCATTTAAGTAAAATCTACCAAGTATTTTGCTACATGTTGGAGAAAAACCTGGAAGAACTGCGGTCCTTTCATGCACTAGGTCATATACAGGGTGTTGCTTTCTGAATCTGGTAAAGGAGAGAGAGTGCTGGACTCATTATTTTGAATATCTAATGCAGTGAACATTATTATTGTGACTTCTGCAATAATTAGGTCTTTAGTAAATCAGTCCTGAATTTTCAAACATATCATTATATGTAAAATTCATACATTCTTCAATAGTGTTCTTGAGCAGAACGCTGTTGGTATTGGGGCTCAGAAATCCAAAAAATCTGTGCTAATGTCTGTTATTATATTATTCTCCATTTATTCCTGTTTTGGTTTAGGCCATATTTAGTATGCTTCATTCTGTGTGATGCCACATGCAAACATTCTCCCCAAACAAGTGTGTCAAAACAAATGCATTTAAAGTACATGGGCATTTTCTACCAAGATAATGAAAGCTGGGAATGAGGCCACCCTCTCTCTCTTTTTTCGGTCATTCTTTCTCATCATGCTTTCATTCATTGCTCTTTATTCCTATATCCATCCAAGTTATGCTGCATAATGGATGAACAATTTCTGAAGGTTGTTTTTTTCCCTGTAGCTTGGAACGCATCACCAATTAAAACATGGTTCTGGAATGTTTGTTTGGATGGAGGGTGAGGCTGTTTGCATGAGGTGTCAATCCAATCATGAGCTGGTATTTAACTTTGCAGAGAACAGAGGCTGTCGGAAGGGCTTCAAGCCGTGCTCCAACCGCCGCTGCGTTCCCAGCGACAGAGTCTGTGATGGTGCCAATGACTGTGGTGACAACTCTGATGAATTTGACTGCAAAGGTAAATGGCATCTTATTTCCTGGGTGATTTCTGAATATTGCTTTGTAAATACTCATTAGGCAAATAGGAGTAGCTGGAAAATAGCGTGTGATTTAATCTTATGGTGGGATTGATGCAAAGGCTGATTTTTGGTTTGCACCTACAGTCTTCTAGAAGGAGAGTGGTTTTGGCTCTAAAATATAATATATACATGTGCATTATGCATATAATATTTTATGTTTTATATATATAAAATATAAAATACAGGTGCTGTATCTTCTGTGAAGTAATGAGAGAGTAACTTTACTGTGGACAGATTGAAAGATGGTGATTTATCCTCTGCATGTGCTTCTTGTCTGAAGCAGGAAATGCTCCATTTCCCTGCTTCTCAGATCCATGGCAGTGTCCATATCCTTTGCAAAGCTTACTAGAATTGTTCTCCTTTTCATATCAGAATTGTTTTTTGATTTATATCTTTTAACATGAATATTTATAGCTTTGCAACAGCCAATGCATATAGACCAACAAGCAGACCATACAAATCCTTAGTTACAATTCAGAAAGTTTGACAGGGATATTATTCCACGTGATTTATAACTAAAAGCTAAACAGCAGCAAGCATTTTTTAAAGGCACCAAATTATTGTTAATCATTTATCTAAATATAATTAAAAAATATAGTCGAGAAACCCAAGCTGGTTTTACAAGAAATAAATCTGGGATTCACATATGATCCTGAAAATGCTTCTTCCTCCCTCAAATGCTGATGTAGTGGTTTCAGTTTGAAACCAGGTGGAAACACCAATTTCATGTGGCGGTTTTGGTTCACCAATCTGAGATTTCATCAATTTTGAGATTTCTTGGCCAACACACCAATGAATGTGGTGGGTTCAGTGCTGGCCAGTCACCAGTGCACTCACTTCCTGCTGTGAGGTAGGATTAGGAAAAAGGCAAAGCAGGCTCAAAAATTTAAAAGGGTATGAAGAAAAATTTATTAACAGTAGCTAGAAGAAAGAGTAATAAGAATCATGACAAAACCTTCAGAACACTTCTCCTTCCCTCACAGCTTTTCTTTCCCACTGGCAATGTAAAGAAACAAACCCAAAATTTCAGTAAGTTTGCCACTTCTAGAAAAGTTCACTTAGGGAGAGAAGTCCCTCTTGTTAATGTTATGGAGATTTCTCCACAAGAAAAAAACCCAGTTCTCTCATGGCTCACAATTTTTTCACAAATAGCAGCCTCTCGGGGAAATCTGCCATCTTGCAAAACCAGGACAATTGATTATCTCAAAACGAACTGAATTACCTAGAGACACTTTTGGGCTAAAAAAATAAATTAAAAAATTGTAAGGTGTAATAAACTCCAAATCATACACCTGCTGGAAGGTACGGTGTGTTCTGAATGCCTCGTTCTGAAAGGCATCATCATGTGTGTGGTGTGCATCTGCAGAGCGTGTTTAGCGCACAAATTCACGTCCTTTCTGTCTGCGTGTTGCAGACGCGGCGTGCGGCCCGGCAGAGTTCCGCTGTGCCGATGGGCTCTGCGTGGGGAAATCGGCGCAGTGCAACCAGATCATCGACTGTGCAGATGCCTCGGATGAGAAGAACTGCAGTGAGTTTGTGTTCCTGCTCCCTCCCGGCAGCTGCTCCTTGATTGTTCCTTGTGTTGGAGCGGTTCATTCCTGGGTGTTGCTGCTTGGGATTCCAATGCCTGCGTGGGCTCCTCCAGCCCAACGTGAAAATTAAAGGTTGAGGCTGTCGGGCTGTGTTAGGTGTGTGGTAATTTTCTGTCTCTTTCCAGATAATACAAACTGTGCTTACTTCTATAAACTTGGGATAAAATCTTCAGGATTTATCAGCTGTAATTCCACTTCCCTCTGTATACTGCCAGAATGGATTTGTGATGGGTCTAATGACTGCGGAGATTATACAGATGAATTAAAATGCCCAGGTAACTGTAAAAAAATTTTTAAAAAACCCAAACTCAAAACATTAATTAACCTTTTAAACAAAGAAAAAAGGTCCTATTTGGGGAGGGAGAGTGTTTCTCATTGTGTTGCAGAATGTTAATTCGGTCAATACTGGTTTATTTAACATAGACATTATTACAGTGCTGAATGCAGTTTATTCACCTTTATTTTGTGTTTCCTGGGATTATGGAAATTATTACAAATGAATACTGGCTTTTTTTCTGAAGCAAACTGTAATGTCTAGCCTTCTGTTTCCTCCAGGTTAGGCCTGTCATTTATCATTTTTATTTAAGTAAAACACGAGTCATTAAAATGTCAAGCTCATCAAGCATCAGCATAATCACTCAGGAACTTCTATTAGCTACTGCTTTAGTGGGTGGTATTTCTTTTCTTGCTGACTTGTTTTACTTTCTGTTTTATTTGGTGGAGGTCCTTGGAAAAGGCTGCCAGGGTAGAATCCAGGGCTGTTGTTTTTGTGATAGCAGCCAGGAAAATTGATCATGATAACCTGAGCCCCAGCCACAGGACTGGAGTTCTATTTAATGTTAACCAATGAATTATTCATAATATTCAGTTCTTACCTAATCAAGGAGGGAATTTGTGTTTGCTCCATTTTTATCCAGAACTCCTCATCTGAGTTTGAGAATACTAAATACAAAATGAAAACACTTTTTATTTCTATTTTTTTAACAATTGATTTGCTCTAAAGTGAAATTACCCTTCTGTTGGCTCGTAACTCTCTTTTCTATAAGAACTAGTTAAATAAAAACAAATATTTACTAAATAATAATTTTTATTTGTTTGTAAATTTAGAACTTCTAATTTTATGTTGTTCAATGCCATCAAATTTTTTGCACAGTAGTGGACATAATCTAATTCTTTCCATTTAATATTCTCTTAATCTGTGTAATAATCCTGTTGTGTCACCAGAAGGTTCTATTAGAATTCTCATATACATTGTGCCAAATTTATTGACAAAAATATTACCAGGATCCAGAGGAACCTGGGACTTCAGCAGTACTGTGAGCCAACATATCATTAAGAACTTTCATCAGTCCTATAAAATAGATGCATATTAATTTAGAGCTTTCATTCTAATCTCTACATTCTCTAGATTATCTCTTAATTATGAAGAATTTATTGTATATAATGCTTCATTAAGGCCAAAAGAGCTTAACTTGCTGTATTTTTAAACAAAGAAAGGGTTTTATTCCATACCAAGGAAAATGTTGAGAGCAGTGTGCTACAGCTTCGGTAAACCAATGTTGCATAAGTACACTAATGTGCATTTTATTCCATTGTCCATTTATTTGTATTACTTCTCTCTGAATTCCAAATTTGTGCCAAAATGTTCCATCATTTTAATGTGTGACTAATTGCCTGGATCATTCCTCCCTTTAGTTGGAAGCAATACCATCCCCACTCAGCCTACATGTGATTTCCTTTGCCATTTCATTCAAAACTGACCAGCTCTGGCACATTAAGTTTTTGAGTGTTGTTTCTGTTATGAATATTGCAATTCCCATTAGCAGTTTGGTTCAGTGTCATTGTTCTTACAGAAAATTACAGCAAAATGCTCATGGAGGGTAGCTTTGCTTAGGGAACCCTTAATACCTACCAAGTCATCACAGATGTTCCACTTCTTTCTTTAATCTTTTTTTTTTTCTTTTTTATTCATACAGCTGTAAAATCCATAAATGTTTACTTTACCTTTCCTTTTAAAGAGAGGAGGCTGAAAACAAATCCAGTACACTAAAGGAATAATGAAAACCATGGCAGAGAGTTTCAGTGGTCTCCAGTACTTGGAATTCCATCCTGGGTTTTCCCAGGACCTTACTTAAGATTTTGAAAATAAACTGTTATTAGATAATATTTGTGCTTGCATCATTAAACTCTACATGTGGCATGTTTTCTTTCCTCACACCTGGTTTCTTAATCATTCATAAAAGTAAAATTTTAAATTACTTTCTGACTCAACAAAATTAAAAGGCAAGGGAGAAGTTTTTAGTTTCTGACCAAGTCTAAACCTCTGGCTCCAGCATCACTGGTGTAGCTCCTGTTAGTCAGTGCATGCATGAGATTTGTGGCTTCTCCCAGTGACAAAAATACTGCCACAATTAGATTATCTTGTAAATGACAGCAGAGAGTTCAGAAGGGCAATTTCTTCAGCTGGTGTAAAACAACAAGCAATGCTGACCTGCCTGACCTCAAAACCTGTAAACTGAACTACTTTCCTCTCTAGGCCTTTTGATTTGGTTTGAAGCTGTGCTCCGATTCTTCTCTAAGAAATAAAAAAACAACTATTTCAGCTCCCCAAACTACTTAGCTATCACTTTATTTTTTTTTATGAACACATTTTTTTTTCCCATTCTTAGACATAAACACTCTGTCCATCAGTATTCAGAAATTTAGCAGAAATGTATTAGGCTCCTAATCATACTAGTAGAGACCATTTTACATTACATTCTTTATTTTATCACAGTTCAAAACAAACCCACATGTGAAGAAAATTATTTTGGTTGTCCTAGTGGAAGATGTATTCTGACCACCTGGCTTTGTGATGGGCAGAAAGACTGTGAGGACGGAGTAGATGAATTGCACTGTGGTGAGCATTTTGTCTTATTTGTATCTCTCTAGTCACTAATGCACTTTGGAAACAAAGAAGTGTGCATTTATATCTCAGAGATTCTATAAAAAAAAATCTTTAATGCCGTGTTTGCAGATTCAACTCTAATACTTCATGCTGCCAATATCTTAAATTCTATTTCATGCCAGAATGAAAGCCCTTTAAATTTTTTTTCTCTCTTAAGGTTATATTTATATACAGGCCTTTCTATTAATTTAATATTTAACAATTCCACTAATTCTTCACAACTCCTCATTAGAAGGGTTTTACAGATATAATGAATTTGAATCAGTGTCTGGAGCCCAGCAGGAAATACCCAAAGCTCAAAGTAGGCATCGCTTTGCATCAGAGACCATACAGATATAATTGTTTAAAGTAATGACAAAAGTGATGTAAATATAACACAGCATGAACTGTGAACTGGGTTAAGGGTCCGTTCAGTCTCAGATCTTTTCAGATTCTTAAATTTTACCTAATTGAGGCACAAAGCAGGTTGGTTTTACTCCTAGTGAAAGCTGGTCTTATCAGTTTGCATGGATTACCTGAATGGATTATTTTTGTAATGAAATTGTACCAGAAAGTAGTGTCAAAAATTTCTATTCCCAATTTAAATAAGACCTGAAGTTTGGGGTTTTTTTTTCAGTTTTTCTGGGTTTTTTCCTTTACTTCTTACCATGACTGAACATTTTATTGCTTATTATTTATTTTATTACTCTCTTCATGACCCAGTTCCCACTGACATGCTTCCATATTTGGTTTGCAGTTTACATTGTGTATTTTTATCTCATAACTTTGAAATTAGGAAGTGCTGTGCACTGTGACAATCAGAGTCTTTTTTGTTGGCCACATTTGTCAAGCATAACTTGGTGTTTATATTTCCAGGTATTATACTGTTGTGTACGATACTGTAAACTGAGTTAGCTGATTTTTGTGGGCAAAAGAGAAGGGGGTTAAGCCAATGCTTCTTTCCCCATTGATTGCTCTTACCCATTTTAAGATACCTGTTACAATGCTGTCCTTCAAATTCAGGTTTTATTACCTAAAATTCTTTTTAATGTTATTATTAAATTTTTTGTCGTCAAAATCAGTTGCAACAAAATAAACTTTATTCTTAAAGAAAGAAGACTAGAAAAAATGCAAGACAGGAGTTTTTCAGAAAAGAATAGCATTGATTTAGGACAGTTTTGCAGTCTGATTTTGAAATGTAGAAACTAAGCTCTTATTTGCAATGTACAGAAAAGTGTAAATGTGATAAAGCAAAAACACGGAAATTTTTCTTGTGAGAAAAAATAAGAAAACATCTTTCAAAGATGGAGTTAGCTGCTGGAATACCAGGAGGAAGGCTGAGTTGGAAAATTTGAACTGTGCCCTCTCTGTCCTACTACCCAAATAAAAGAGTTCACTGTAGTTGTAGCAGCTGTTAAATATGCAAACTAGGCTTCAGTTTTTTAGTGTTCATCCTCATCTCACTTACAAAAGATTTGAAAATTTTGGAATGTTTCGCTGTTTGTTTTTAAAAATGTGTTGGTGAATGCAAACTCTTGGACAAACTGATAATATGCTGAATAACAAGATTGAGATTGTGCTGAGTTGGAGCGTTTTAATACATGGAAAGTGGGAGAAGAGAAAGGAGCAGTGCAAAAAAATTTAAACTGTGCTTGAAACGGCAGGGAATGCAGTGATGTTGTGAACCTAACAAATGCAGGGCCTGGTGTCACCCCCAGATTCGTCCTGCTCCTGGAATCAGTTTGCTTGCTCTGCAAACAAGTGCATCTCCAAGCAGTGGACCTGCGATGGCGAGGATGACTGCGGGGATGGTTTAGATGAGAGCGATGCCATCTGTGGTGAGCTGGATCTTTTCACTCCTGGGTTGGGTCAAATCAGGCTGAATGAGGGAGACCAAGGTTAGATATTAGGAAAAAATATTTTTTACAGAATGGATAATAAAGTTCTGGAATGGTGTTCCCAGGGAGGTGGTGGAATCACAATCCCTGGATGTGCTTAACAAAGCCTGGATGTGGCACTGGGTGCCAGGGTTTAGTTGAGGTGTTGGGGCTGGGTTGGACTTGATGATCTTGAAGGTCTCTTCCAACCCAGTGATTCTGTCAAAATTTGACTGTAAAACAATCCCAGCCAGGAGGTTTATTGTGACAGTGTTCACAGGGGTTTTAGGATGGGGGAAGAGATGAGGATCTGACTCCATATTTCAGAAGGCTTGATTTATTATTTTATGATATATATTATATTAAAACTATACTAAAAGAATAGAAAAAAGGATTTCATCAGAAGGCTAGCTAAGAATAGAAAAAGAAATAAGAATAACAAAAGCTTCTGTCTTGGACAGAGAGTCCGAGCCAGCTGACTGTGATTGGCCATTAATTAGAAGCAACCACATGAGACCAATCACAGATCCACCTCTTGCATTCCACAGCAGCAGATAATCAATGTTTATATTTTGTTACTGAGGCCTCTCATCTTCTCAGGAGAAAAAAATCCTAAGGAAAGGATTTTTTCAGAAAATATCACGGCTACAGTTTATCATAATGTGCATAATAATAGCTGAGATTTTAAAATAAACCCCTTTAATCATTGCCAGTCACCACACAAACATGGGCTCGGGTATTCCAGCTGGGGATTTGGGATGGCTCAGTGCTGATGGCTCCCCTGCCGTGTGTCCCCAGGCTCAGTGACGTGTGCTGCAGGCACCTTCAGCTGCCTGGGCTCCCACGCCTGCGTGCCCCAGCACTGGCTCTGCGACGGCGAGCGCGACTGTCCCAACGGAAGCGATGAGCTCTCCACAGCGGGCTGTGGTAGGTTTGCACGTCCACAAACATGTTATTCTCGTGCTATTTCATGTTATTTTCATGTCCATTTTGCTGGTGAAGAGTGCTGACCCACGTGTGAGCACGTCCTCCACAGCTTTACTCGGGCTGACACAGCGAGGCAGCCCAGGTGGAGATCAGGATGTGTGGCAGTTCGTCGGCATTATGCAGTGTTTACTGGTGAAAATCAGCACTTCAGCGACTCTGCAGTTTTATTGCTCCTCCTGAGGAAAATGCTGCTGCTCATGTAAAGGAGGTTGTGCATGATAGAGGGGAGATGCAAGTTCTGTCTTCAATTGACTCTAATTGTTCAGATCCTGACATCTCCTGCCCTATAGAATGTTACTTCAGTCTACCTGGGACACATTTCCATGAGCAGTGTCAGGAGTTTGGTAATAGTTTCATTGGAGGGGTTTTTTTATTAATACAGAAAAATGGTACATAAGTATATTCCATATATTTTGAGTGTTTGTGGACTTGAAAGAGCATTTGTTCAGGAGCAGACCAATACAATATATCTTTTTCCAAAATATTCTTTTCTTCAGAGCCTGACCTCAGTTTAGCCATAGACAGCATCGACTTCTGAAGCTTTTCTTTCTTGGATTACAGAAGATTTCAGCTATCTTTACTTCTGTAGCATTCTTTGTGATGAGTAGCGTTTTCTGGTATTCAATTGTGTGATGCTTTTTATCTGACTAAAAAGTTATGGTTATTTCCATTGAATTCACTTCTCATTTCATCTTTGTGTAAGAAAATCGGTTGTTTATCTGATTGTTCTCAATTTCTCTCTTTTTTTTTTTTTTTATGTGCTGTATTTTTCCTTAGCTCCCAATAACACTTGTGATGAGAATGCTTTCATGTGCCATAACAAAGTCTGCATTCCCAAACAGTTTGTTTGTGACCACGATGACGACTGTGGAGATGGATCAGATGAATCCCTGGAATGTGGCAAGTATAACAAAAATAGAGTAAATAAAACAATTTCACACTGCTGACTGTAAGGCATTCTTCAGGGTCTAAGGCATTATTGAAAAAGAAAGTTCTTCTTTTTTTTTTTTTTTAATTGTTTTAATTCTCACTTTTAAACTATGCAGTAATTAATACAGCTTGAATTAACTTGTATCTGGGGCTACAGTGACAAATTATTTTCCATAGAGAATTGCAGTTTACTGCTAATAAAATTAAAATTTAGGAGAATTTTAAAAGTATGCCCTAGCATTTATTGTTTATTATATGAATTTTTTTCTTTGTCTCCATATATGTTTTTTTTTCCTATCAAAGAATCAAACACATCTGTCATGATTATGACTGCATTTAAATTATATCAATTATAACCACATGTGAATGTTTAATTTTCAGCATTCACGTGAATTTAGGATTTCTTATATGTTCTGAGTGTCTGTTCAATGTATCTGGGCCATACTCAGAAGCATTAATCTATATAAATAAAATTTATGGAAAATACAGAGTAAATATCCCCTTCAAAATGACAAATTGGTGATTATCTGTGGTATTTATTATGGTCCCCGGGATGAAGGTGGAATTGAGAATCTGACTCCATATTCTTAGAAGACTAATTTATTATGATATGATATGATCCTAAAACTATACTAAAGAATAGAGAAAGGATACTTACAGAAGGCTTAACAAGATTCTAATGAAAACTCATGACTCTCTCCAGAGTCCTGACACAGCTGGACCATGATTTTTCATTAAGTAAAAATAATTCACATGTTGGATAAACAATCTCCAACCACAGTCCAAACCAGCAGAACACAGGAGAAGCAAATCAGATCATTATTGTTTTCACTTTCCTCTGAGACTTCTCGGCTTCCCAGGAGAAGAAATCCTGGCAAAGGGATTTTTCCAAAATATATGACAGTGACAATTATCATCCCTGGTTTTGTGCTGTTGCAATCTATATTGGTTATTTATTCCTAAATTTGCTCCAGAACTGAGAACCACAATAGAGAAAATAGCTAGAAAATATCTGTATATTACAGATTTCTTTATTTTGATTTCTCTCTTTGCTGGTGTATGAGCGCTCTGCATCTCTAAATGGAGCAAAAAATAATTTTCTTTCTGTTGCTTCAAAAATGCAGAATTTTATGTTGAAACTATGGGAGCAAGCATGAGATGGGTGGTTGCTGCTTTTGCAGGGTATCGTCGCTGCCGTCCTGGAGAGTTCACCTGTGCTGATGGGCGCTGCCTGCTGAATTCCCAGTGGCAATGTGATGGGGACTTTGACTGCCCAGACCACTCTGATGAAGCCCCTCTCAACACCAAGTGCAAAAGTTCAGGTTTGTAGTTTTTTGCACCAAGTGCAAAAGTTAAGTTTTGCAATTTTTTAAAGAACGCATGCGACCTTTCTTTTTTGAGAGCGATGGTTTAGGGCTCTAAGTCAGCAAATGTAAAACCTCACACCTTAAATTTCCAGTGCTTTCATGGTGATATTGCATATTGCAAGGAGAAATTGTTCTGAGCATCCAAAACTTCAGTTAACAAAGTTCAAGCCACCAGTTCCTATGGAATAAAATAGCAGACACTTCCTTAATGCATAACTCCTGTTGATGCTAAAATAAGATAATATTAATATTGTAATTTCCAAAGTTTCTACCTTGCTCTTATAATGGTTATTACGTTCCAGATATTCATCACACAGAAGGAGTTCATATAAAAGGGGGTATAAAGTTGCTCCCACTATAAATAATGAACACTGCTTTAATTTTTTTAGTAAATTATTGACCCAATTGATATTTTCTGCTTACATTAATAAGTTTGATGAGGTTTGACTGGTTTTTGAGAGGGAAGTTAGTCCTGGTCTGCATATGTTGTTCTAGTTTGTGGCTTTTTGAAAGACCAATTCTTCTGTCTAGACCTTAGCATTTCATTGCACTGTAGCCAGGTTCTTTATTCCAATTTCGATGGCAAACACTCATCTGCTGTGAGGTGAGGCAGCACACCTACCTTATATTTATTTGAATATTCCAGTTGTTATTTGAAGGATCTGAATGTAACTGAAATTTTACCAAACAGGGAAGAACATATTTGCAGGTCATTAGACAAGAAATGCATTGGAATTCAGCCAGTTGTGTTCTTAAACCTCTCAGCATCCACGAAGGGGGAACTCATGTTTTTTAACTTTTGGAAACTAGAACTGTATTTTGTGCAGAGATTATGCAGAGGGTTCTCAATTATATGAAAAAAAATATAAAGGAGGGAGTAATAAGTTGATGTCTTCACCCATTTTTCCAGGAGAGGAATAACCTTCAAACACACTGAAAAGTGGGAAGTTATCATAAAGCTATCAATGAGGAATAAATATTCAGTTGCTACACAATTTTTTTACTTTTGCTTTCACACAGCAGCTGATCCATGAGAAAACTAATTCCAAATACTAGGAGATGACACCAAGTTGTGTGTTCTTTTTTATTTTCCAGAGCAGTCATGTAACAGCTCTTTTTTTATGTGCAAAAACGGCAAGTGCGTTCCTCAAAGCGAGGTTTGTGATAACAAAGAAGATTGCAGTGATGGGTCTGATGAGAAGAGCTGCCACATTAATGAATGCCTCAGTAAAAAAGTCAGTGGCTGTTCCCAGGATTGCCAGGACCTTCCTGTTGGATACAAGGTGAATAATTGCAAAATGTGGTTTAATATAATGTGAATTTTTAGCTCTCAAGTGTTTAACTACTGCATGATTATTATAAAGCCCCACTGTGTGGTGTCTTTTTGTAGTGAAGTAGCTTACATGCCAAAATAAGGACATTCAAATTTTCATTCCCTGTAAGCAAACAATTGCCAATTGTATTTAAAAAATGGTATAGTGCATATTTTAAACCTACGGAAAGGTGCTTTAAATACAACAAATCATATTGGTGTATACAGAGCACTGAAAATCAATGAGTAAAAATTTTACAATACATAGGAATGAAGAGCAGAAATAGTGGTTTTCTCCAGGTTTTTGTTTCGTTTTTGTTTTTTTTCCTAAGACAGAGACTTATAGAAATATTTAAAGTAATATCACTTTAGTAGCAGAGCAAAACTGTTCATTGTCTGTGTGTGAGGATGTTTTTTGAATCTGCTCTTGGGCCTTGACAAGTAGAGAGGAACAACATGCAGCAGCCTGTAAATAGCAGCTAAAAATAGAAGAAAGACTTTTTTTTTTTCAGGATTTTAACTCTGCAGTAACCCTAACTGCACTCCCAAAGTTTCGTCTTTTCAGCTGAACATTGGCCCACTGAGAACTAAATAAAATCTGTGCAGCTTGGCGTAGATGTGCGGGAATTCAACCCTCTGGAGCTGAGAGGGTTGGGACAGAGACTCAGGAGCTGTTGGGTTCAACAAAAACCTTGTTGAAGTGGTGGAGAAAACACGTCCTGGATCTCTGCAGAGAGAAATAGAGAATGTAGAAGGGAACATGACAGGAAGTCTTCTGTGGATAAAATTTATGCCCCTTTTTTAAAACCCCTCTGCTCAGTTGTATTTTGCACCTTTCACATTGCATGTGATAAAGTTGCCAGGATCATCACCAGACCCAAATAAATGTCAGAGAAACAGAGAATATTCTGAATTAGAGGAGATCTACAAGAATTGTCCACGTCCAGCTCCTAATCAGCCTCAGGAGTTCTGATTCACATTCCTGTGTTGGTTATGCAGATTGCTAGGTGGTATCAATGATTCCAAGAAAAATAGTTAAAAACTGTCTATCTTTACCAAAAAACACATGTATAATTGAAACTTAAGAACTCCAAAGGGTCCATCCATCATTATTTTCAAGAAAAAAAATCTTTTCCATATTTTAGAAAAGGTGTGCTTTACTTTTTCTTCAGTTAAAGTAGGAAGAATAATTACTCATTCTACAGGATTTTGTTTGGGTTTTTATGGAGGAAATAGTGCTTAGGATCACATCAGCAATATTTGAAAAGAAAAGTAGGCATGCCTCCTGTAAACCATACAGGCAGCAAAGTAATTAAGATGTTACTTGAAAAAATGAGATACATAAAAAGTTTATGATGCTAACATATTCAGAAGCAAGTACACACAGGTGATAAACAGAATTAAAAATGAATGTATTTGGTTTTCTTTCCCAGTGCAAATGCTGGCCTGGATTCCTCCTGAAGGATGATGGCAAAACTTGTGTAGATATTGATGAATGTTCATCTGGATTTCCCTGTAGCCAGCAATGCATCAATACCTATGGAACCTACAAATGCTTGTGTGCAGAAGGGTATGAAACACAGCCTGATAACCCAAATGGCTGCAAATCCCTTTCAGGTATTACTATTTAATGATTTTATAATCCACAGCTGTACCAAAATAATTTGTGGAAAAAAAAACTTAGCCCCGAGGTCTGTGGTACCTTTATATGCAAGATAAAGACAGAGTTACTTTGAATCTGCTGCTTTTTCAATTTAAAATAGGAATGTGGCTGTGTCTGTATGCAATAATAAGCTATATTTTTAGTCTGTGTTTTCCTCAGCTCATTTGTAATAAATAGATAGTGGTTTTTGAAAGTGTAAATAATTAACTTTATTAGAGAAAGTATTAGAAAAGTTAAAATACATCACAGTTCTGCCTCTGAGTCAGATGATAATAGCATGGTTATGATAAGATTTCATCACCTTTAGAATATTAGAATGTACATCAAACTTCCTCATCTGAAAAGGAGGAGCAGGAAAAAAAAAAGAAAATGCAACTCTGTTATAACATGCAAATGTTCTCAGTACAGGAGCAGAGTAGGCTGGACAACAAATTACATTCTAGAGTGCAAGAGCAGTAGATCCAAAGCCTTTAATACATTTTTATCACTGGTGATCTTTTTTTTTTTTTTTTGCTTTAGTCGAGGTGTCTCTCAATAGAGCTAAAATAAAGACAGCCTTAAAATATATATTTTTAGAATTATGTATATCAGTGTCAGAGATGTTTCAGTGATGTCATGAATGAGTATCTGAAAGAGAATACTTTTTATTAACTAGATAGCCGGGGTAACACAAAGTCAAATCTGGCTTCAGTTCAAACTTAAAAAAATCAAGGGTTTTATGAGTAGGTGTTTCTTTCTCACTGTATCATTCAGACAAAGGAAAACTCAAAATGAAATTATCAAAACCTGCTTGGTTTGCAACCATAATTAGTAGTCAGGGTTAAATTGAAAGGAAATGTTGAAATTAAAACATATGGAATGAAATATATTTCCCATTTAATCTCTGACATTAAATTAGGATAAAATGCAATGTGGTTCCCATATTACAAAGGCAAAAGAATTAAATTGCATTGAAAGATATACTAATTGATTGCTTTGTTCATTTTTATACTGCATCATTGATCTTTCTTGGAGCATTTGAATGTTTTAAATATTTCTTTCATCCATAACATTGATCAGAGCATGTAACATTTATTTTTCAAGCCATCTGTATTTCAGCATTGTATTCCTGATTTTCCATAAATTAACGTAAAAGCTAGTCTAATATATTCTTTCTCCCGGGGTTTAGATGAGGAACCTTTCTTAATTCTGGCTGATCATCATGAAATAAGAAAAATTAGCACTGATGGATCCAACTACACTTTGTTGAAACAGGTATAACCATAGTACCATGCTCTAAGTTTAACTCAATACTTTTATTTTTTTCTGCAACTGACAGAAACATCATCCTATAATTGGCATTGTGTGCACCACAGAACAACTGCAGTGCCTTCAGAGTTATTACAATATGTTCAATTGACTATTTTTTTTCTGGATTTGACATGATTAAAGCTCAGGCAGTTGTTTTGTCAGTCATTCTGATGTACTAAAAAATTATGTTATTTGTGATCCTCTTCCATCACAATATGTTTTGTGCAATTTGTCTATTTCAGTTAAAAAAACCCAGAAATCCCCACCTATTTGGCCGTGTATTATTTGGGCTACTTGCTGTCATAATCTAAATCTATTTTCAGACAGACAATCCCCATATTTATTTGGTATTACAAAATGTGAACTCTTGTCTTTGTGTAAATCTAATTTTTAAAGTAATTACTCTAAAACTTTATAACAGAGAAAAGAAAAAGTGAAAACCTCCAAAAATAGAATGTCACTGTAAATTAATGAATGTAAATACAGAGCTGCCATTTTTAGCAGTCTGCTGTCCTTCTATGCTTCACCTAAGTGTAGTTATTTACCACAGATTAGATTTCTAAAATATGTTTTAATAAAAATATTGATTTCCTTGAATGCTAATGGATCAATTGTAGTAAGACTAGGAAATTATTTACTCCCCATCAATATCACTAGGCTTTTTGTAACTTCTTGTGTCGCTGTGCTGTGCACTTAAATGTCACAAGAGAGGTGCTCAAGTCTTCACAACCGTAATTATGAAATTACCCACCTTGTATGAAGCACTGCCTTTATTTAAGCTTGGACATTGTCAAAGTCTGTCTGTCCTCCTGAAATCCTTCTGATTCCCTCTCGTTTGCATCTCACTGCCTCTCTCCTCTTTTGCTGGTGTACCTGTCCATAGATGCCTGTGAAAAGAGGGGAGCCACAGGAGATTTTCTTCGTGGCTGGTGCTGATAGATGGCCCTGCATTCAATGGGCTCCTTTTCAATGCTTTAGGGAGCAGCTCCAGCCACTGAACAAAATGTGTGTTTTCTCCATGTTCCATTCATTCACTGGGCTGACAGACACCTCTGCTGTTGAACCCACTGGTCTTTGCTCCTGCAGAGGCAGCATTTGATGTGAAAGCCAAAGAGGGATCTTCACCAGCAGGACAGAGGGGTTGTGTCCCTCCTTGTGTCCTTGTAGTCCCATGATGGATTTGGCTCTTTCCTGCACGTCTGGCAAGCACCAGAGTGGCTCTGGCAGAGGAGCAAATCCACCCTTCTCTCTGTGTATTTGTTCTGTGATTACCATTCTAATAGTTGTCCATATAAACTCAGAATAAAGGAGCTGAAAGTACAAGCTCCTTCAGTCTTCTCTGAGTTATGTGCCAGCTTTTTCCTCTATTTTCTTTTCCTTTTTTCTTTTTTTTTTTTTTTTTTTCCAAATACACATAAACAGCACAACTGTTTGAATTGTGTCTCATGTATCGTCTTTGTTTCCATTTCCTTCACTCCTAGTCATCAAAATCCTCAGGGTTTCAATAGACAGAGTAGATAATCTTCCTCCTCATTATTTGTGATTTTTATCTCCCTGTTTTTAAGTGGGACACCAAGGGAACACAAATCACAGCCAAGGATATATTGTGTGCTGTGTGTAACAGAAACAAACCCACAGGTTTAAGATGAGAGACTGAGGCAGCTGATGCCGTTTGAAATCTTCCCTATTCCTTCTAAAAAGCAGATTGCTTGTGAAATGACAAAGAATTATGCTAGGAGGGCTTAAATGAGATATGTATATGATTAAGAGGAAATTATGTCTGGACAGAGAACTCTGTAACAGACGTGCAGAATTGTTTGCCTGCAGTTGATGTTCTGATAAAAATTGAAACTAAACTGACCCCAAATATAACACTTGAAACCAAAGATGTGCAGGCAGTCAATTCTCTGTATTTGTCTTGATCCTTTAGGAAACTTTTACAGTGTTGTGGAATATATAGAGATAAGGCCATATTTTTTACAAATTGCCGACTTTGATTTATAGGATATTAAAAAATTTTATGAAGCATTATTTTGTATTTGTTGACCTGTTGTCTCCTTGGTTAAGTAAGAATTTGTCGTGGAGGTTTCTCTGTAGATGCAATTATACAAACAGGAGGAAAAGAGGCAGGAGAAGTGTTTTGCAGCCCAGTTACGACTGACAGAGCTGCAGCTGGTTTTGTGAAAAGTGTCTGCATGTGCATGATATTTTTGACAAATAAGAGTGGTCTTCCTACACTGAATTGTTTCAGGCTTTTTATAACGATGATTTGTGCAGCCTAACCCCTCTTTTCCTGTACATTTTGATCAAAAGGTAGATTTACAGTAATTACACAGCAGTAGATGGTGGATAAGCCGTGTATCAGTTTCTGTTCGATTAAATATTGTCCTTACTTGTTTACTTTGGAGCTGGCTGGTCCAGCACCTCCCTTCCCAGCAATGAATTACACTAAACAGCGAGGCTGCTGATCTGCCTGAGAGCAGGATGCCATTGGGCTGATAAGGGAATTGATTAACTGACCTTGAATTTATAGAGGCAATACAGACCGCATCCACTCCTTTCAGCGCTGCTGCCCCGTATTTTCATTGATAACAACAACCTGACATATTAAGAATAATTGTTATTTCACTACCTATCAGAATATTCAGTAGGTTATGGGGCAGATAAGGAAATAAGAGCCATCACCTGAATGCAACCCTCTTCTTACTTATCAGCCATTTGGGATGAAAAACCATTATTGTATGACTGCTCCTCCCAGCGTGCTGGAGTAACTCAGATATAATCACCACTCTCTCAAAATGTGTTGGCTTTGTAATTGGAGCCATGGGAGATTCCCAGATTCCTGCTGGATCCCCAACTTTCACTCTTTTTGTATCTACCACTGTGTCTGTGTGTATCCACACACACATATATACAAATACATATATATAGAGTACCTATAATATAGCATCTAAGAAGTCAAAACCTCCTCATTCAGGCATTAACATTAATGTGTTTTTGCACCACCACCATTTCTTACTCTCCCATTTAGTTTGCCAAAGAAAGGCCAAAGGTAGTTATCAGCAGTGAAACTGATGAAAAATTAGAAGTATTTACTGCCAAATTTCATTTACGTAAGAGCATAGAAAAACACAGGAGCCTCATTTAGTTTCATGTATCATCTGCATTTTTTTGAAGTGACACAGTTAATTTGGCACCACATTTATTTCTGTTACAGTCTTTGTCTTACTCTGTTTACAAATAATGTATGGAAAAGAGAGGAAAGTGCTTCAGAAATATGCAGACAGTAAAATAAAGCATTAGAAATATGAACTGTGTTTTGCATTCTGAATGCTATCCAGCAGTTTGTGTTCACACATTTGAATAAATGGACTTTTTTTTTCCTGTTTTTAGGGGCTGAACAATGTGATTGCAATAGACTTTGACTACAGAGAAGAGTTCATTTATTGGATTGATTCCAGCAGACCAAATGGCAGCCGCATAAACAGAATGTCTTTAAATGGAAGTGACATCAAGGTAATTGAGGATTAATAATGTCACTACTAGAATTAAATTTTTTGAGTGCTTTGGGAAATGCTCCCTCATACATTTAACCCAGATTGTGAGGCTTTGGTGTATGAATACAAACGCAGCATGAGCTAGTGAGTCCTAGTAAAATTTAATTGCATTTGTATCTTATTTGAAGTAAAGATAGGGACAAGGAGAACTGCATTTAGGAGCTAAATTCCTTATGACTTATCTGACAGTTTACTGAATTGGCAGTTGCATGTGGCTTCCAGGATGCCAAAGAAAAAAGAGAGCTATAATTAGGTGTAAGCTGTGTAAATACACTGGTGTGTTATTTCTTCCTATGTAACATTTTCTGTGATCTTCAGTTTGTTTTTGTTTCACCTCCACTGCACTGATAATTAAAGTAACTCAGTGTCTTTGCTGTGAAGGGTAAAAGTGCATTCCCATTTCTGCACAGCCTGTTCTGCCTCTGTAGTGGATTAAGTTCACAAATCCACAATAAAGCACATTTGTTGACTTGTGTGAACATTTTCCCAGAACTGGTGATAAGCAGTAAGGAATTCTTTGTTTATTCTATTATGTCTGACCTTCTGAAACAGGGACCTAAATGAGCAGCGACATATCCTGTGAGTTTTCTTCCCTCTCTGCACACCAATAAACATGCAGAGAGAAAAGATTTGTGGTTTTCATTCTCAGCTTGGTGTGTGGACTGACACAACCTCAGAGCACATCAGCTTTGCTCCTCATGCGAGTTAGGGTTTGAAACTCTCTGGCTCCAGGGAACCTCATTTGCATCCTTCACACCAAAATAATTGTTCTTAAAAAGAAAAAAAAAAAGCAAGTGGATGAAAATCTTCTGGAAAATCTGATTGCTTTGGGGTGAAAGTAAAATCCACCATGCACTCAGTGTGGGGAAATAAATAGAAAACTGGAAAGTGGGGGTTCAAAATCCATTAAATCCTTGAATCATACTTATTGTCCTTAAACAGTTTCCAAAGCATCCTCCTCAGCTTCTGTCCCTTCTGGATGATTCAGTGTTATATAAGGGCTGGGGATTACTCAGACTCTTTATTTCTAATCCTCACTATTTCAGCAACAAAGAATTTTTCCCTGTTAAAAATGTTCCAATAACCAGGTAGAAAACTATCAAAACAATGCTTTCTACTGATTCATTATTAATTTCATTTTTAAGAAAAGGTTTCAAAAGGTTTCTCCATTTATAAGAAAAGGTTCCAAAAAGTTGAACAACCACTAGAAGAAAATTAGGATGAGGACATGGAGGATATTTCATTTCTTCATCAATCTGCAATTTGCACAAGTGTCATGTTCATGAAAATTTTAGTCATATAGGATGCAAGATTCATAAAAATAGGTCCATTTCATTTTCATACAAAAAACTGGGTTTTTGTGTGAAAAACTTGGCCCAGATTTGGCCTCTGAAAGCTAAAAAAAAAGGTGAAAGAAATTAAAAGAATTATATACTGTAGCTGTCTAATAGTCTGTCAGTAACCTTTTATGCAGTGCCAAATTTTTGTGGCTCTGACTTTCTTATTAGGTTGCTATAGGACATACTTAATAACTGACATTATTAAAAAATAGTTCAAATGAAAGTATTATAACTTTTTATTTAGTTATTTAAATGCTGGTATTATTATTTGTTATCTAGCAAACCTGTTTGCATCTTTTAATGGGGTTTTTTTGTCACGAGAGATAGTTTTTATGATTTTTGCCCTGATGAATCTCTCGTTTTATTATCTTCTCACTCGTTGTGTTATTTTTTGCTATAAATAGATCAGCTCTCAGTGTAAGTGATGCCATTTGATGTATTGCCTTGGATTCCCCTTGCAGGAGACGGCATTTCTTCAGCACACCAGCTCTGGGAAGCCTGATGGCATCTCATTTTTCTTCTGCCTCTGCCCATGGAGGAGATACTTAGAGAATTGAAATGACAGCTTTTTCACATGGCTGTGTTCAGCTGTTAGAACAGAGTTTTATGGAGAGTTTGGATTCAAATGTTGGTGGGAAACGCAGTCAAGAGCTGGACCATGCACATGCAGTGTCACACTGGTGGTCTCAGTGGCTGGGACAGGCTGAAGTGGCTCTCCCAAGGAAAAGCCATCAGAAAGAGAAACTCATTATTTTGGTTGACGCTTTAGTGTGTTATTTAGACAGCTAAACCACTATCTGCAATTTCAGAGTTATCTATTTCTGCATGAAATGTCCCTTGTGCCAGCGCGTGCAGCAGTTGCTGCAATTACACATTTATAGACTGGTGAAGCTGGTAGTGTGCAGGTTTTAGAAATTAGAACCTCTTATTCCCATTAAAAAAGCAGTGTATCCTGGAATTTAACTTTTTTAAAAGATTTTTTAAGGTGATAAATTATGTAACAACCTGAGAAGGTGCTTTTACATATTCATAACTATAAAATTGATTTAAAGCATCTAACCATAGCCCTTCTTATCTTGAAGGCTTTTCCATGTCTTCAGATGGTAAATAAATTTAAAACTAGCACATTCAGTTATACATAATACAGGTTTATACATGAAGCTTAAACTCTGGTGCACATGCTGTTGGTGATGAAGATAACAGTAAATTAGAATGTACACCACAGTAATAAACCCATTATTAGTGCTTAAAAAAAATATATTTTCAAGTATTGCTTTCTGATCTGTGGGGTTTTTTTCTGAAGTTCTAGTTGCACAAACCTTAATCGGGAATGAAATAGGTCAGGATAGATCTAAAATCCACTATTAGTGCTTAAAAAATATAATACATTTTCAAGTATTGCTTTCTGATCTGTGGGGCTTTTTTCTGAAGTTCTAGTTGCACAAACCTTAATCAGGAATGAAATAGGTCAGGATAGATCTTCTCAGGAATAGAATTTTCAAGCCTAGAAGAAAATGGACTCAAATGATTGTGAATATTCAAATATTACTGAACACTTGACATGAAGTACTCCCAGACAAGCCAGACTGACTCATGCCATGATGAGATTTGTAATCACATATATCTAGAGGAATTTGTTCAAGTTCCAGAATTATCCAAGTCATCAAAAACCCTGAGAATAACACATCCCTGTCAGTAGTCTGTAGGCTTTCCAGTGACTGAATTACTTTTGTCTCTTAGCAATGTAGTATTTTTAAAATTTACCTAATTCTTGGGAAGTTCCTCATTCTTCTGCCACATGAATGCTGGAAATAAAAGCACAGTATTTCCTTTCCAGCCAGTACCTCTGAGTGCTCTCATGGTCTCTCTGTCACTGTGACATATGGCACTACTGTGACATTAAAATGAAGGATATGCTGATGGAGACTGCAGAGAGAAATGGGGAGACGAGCAGCAGATGTGCTCAAGGGCACACCGTGGGGAGAGCAGCCACATCTCCACTCTGTTCTGTGGAACAAAAAATGGAGTATGAAATGAAAGAGAGAAAAGTTTGATTGATTGATTGATTTATTTAAAATTCAGAGAAAACTAGGTACTAAGATGAGAAATGAAAGATCAAAAGTTTGCATTTTTTGCATAATGCAGAGGAGTTGTTCTTTTCCTCTTTACAATATCATAGGATGCTCCATTCTCCTTCACTAGGAGGAAAGTGTCACATTGTTGTAGCTACTTAAGAAGTGTTATTACCTGACAAGTGTCAGTGTTTAGCAGTGAATAATACCCAATTTTTACATGCTTTGTCACTGTACCAAATATCCAGTCTCTCAATATCCTGGCATCAGAATTATTGTTCCTTTTCCCAGTTATTTAGATAAATAATTAACGTAAATTTTGCCTTTCCAGGTAGTTCACAATACAGCTGTTCCCAATGCCCTGGCTGTCGATTGGATTGGGAAGAATCTCTATTGGTCTGATACTGAAAAGAGAATTATTGAGGTGTCCAAACTCAATGGCTTGTACCCAACTGTCCTCGTGAGCAAGAGAGTGAAGTTTCCCAGAGATCTGTCCTTAGATCCTCAAGCTGGGTATGAAGCAGCCAATTTTCAGTACTTCCTACTTAATCCTCATTTGATATTAATTTTTTTTTATTCAAAAATACATAGGAAATAATACTTAGTTGTTTGTTGATTTGGGGTTTTTTTAATCTAATATTTCCTGATAGGACAAAGTTGTTGTGTTGGTCTGGACTCTACCTAAACAAAGAAAAGTAGTGTTTTTCCTTGCATAAAAATATAACCTATCTAGTTTGCTAATTTTTTTCAAGATAATAGTTATTTTCTACTATTTCTTAGAACTATAATTTAATTTTCTTGCAACTGTACCTTTTCTTCCCTGTAATATTGGGGAGTGAGGATGCAGACCTTTGTTTAATGTCTTCAAGAGATGAATATATGGGATCTTTCTGTGGTTGCCTGTGCATTACTGAGTATGCAAAAATCACTGTACAAAGTTAATACACAGAGTCCCAGTCTTTCAGGAAGACTTAGATGTATAAATAAATAGTCATAATAACTTACTGGTGGGTTTTTTTTGTGTGTGTATAGACAGCTTTCCAAAACTGTTTTTACATTGTTATTGCTAAACATAAGCCTATGTTCATTTATTTTAGTATAGAATTTTACTGGAAATAAAAACTCAAATTCAGAGTTATAATTCGAAATGGTGTTGCTTGAATCTTGGGTATGGTTTTTTTCTGTTTTTTTTTTTTCCCTCACAAATGAGAAATGCTTAGTGAATTATCCTGCAGTTTGTTTCCAAAGAAAACATTTTCTGTTGGAGAGAGTGGAGGAAGTTTGCTGTGTCTGCTGCTTGTGTGGAGCAGGCTGGGTGCCAGCACACTGCACCTGCGTGTTGTAGGATACCTGTCACTGTTCTTAGGGCCACCATCTCCTCCTGCACACAAACTCTGTTCCAGGTGGTTATCAAGGGTATGAGCTGCATCTGGATTCTGGAGAGCCTGTCCAAAGCCTGTAGAGCAGAATCAGCTTCCCAGCTGGAAAGATCTGTCCTGAGGTTCTGAGTAATGGCACACAACAGCAGCCACATGCATCCGTGTACTAAATAATGGGATTTTTCTTCCTTTATGGCAAACGTGCTCTGCGTTGTGGTTAAATAGCATGTTGAGGGGAAAATTGCTGCTCAGCTTTCTGACAGTCTTTCTCAGTGTTTCACCCATTTTTAAACCCTCTGTGTGGGAAACCGTTTTAATGTTTTGCAGCTAGTACTTCCCGAAGCAATTCAATTTGCATTGTGTGGCTGCATAACAGCAAAAAAATGTTTTGTAACATGTATATAAAAAAAACTAGATGTAATACCATATTTCTGATAAATTTATTAATGATGCCATTTATGCAGAATGTGAGATTCACAAAGTCCAGTTTGGGTGAAGCTTCAAATTCTAAGGTGTCAAGACTAAGCCATTTAAATGCACATTTTATTAGTCCATAATCAATTTAATAAAATCACACCTACCATGGGGATTCCTATTCAAACCCTTTACATTCAGCACACCTATTTACAGACAGGTCCAGCAAGCTAAAAGATTTATCTGGAAGGTGGAAATATTGTAATGACTGATTTATTCTTGAGATCAACTAAATAAATTAAGCATTGAGTCACAGAATGGTTTGATTAAGAAGAGACCTGAAGATCATCCAGTTTCAAACCCCCAAGATGGGCAGGGATGCCATTCAATGCCCCAGGTTGCTCAAAGCCCCATCCAGCCTGGTCTTGGACACTTCCAGGGATGGGGCAGCCACGGCTTCTCTGGTCAATTATTGCTGCTGAGGCCTTGCAAAGGCTGACCTAGAACAGAGACTAGACAAAACTAAAGGATAAAGTAGGGATTTATTAGAAGGATTCAATAGATGGACCTTGGGCAGCACAAGAGCCCAGCCAGGGCTGCACCCCAGGTGAACCCAAAATGGTCATAAAAGGGACGATCAGTCACAAGGTCTCACACTTTTATTTAAAAGTTGTGCTCCATTTGCATATTGGAGTTATTTGTCCAATTACAGCTTTAGCTTATGAAGTCCCATCCTTCTTGTTTTTCTCTCTTCAGTCCACATTTGTGCTCTTGGTGCTGAGATTTGGATCATTTGTCCTTGGTCTCCAGCTAGAGCAGGAATTATTTTGTCTCCCTACTCTGTGAAGGGAGCTCACCATCCCCTAAGATGAAGCTCAGAACTACACACTAAAGCAGCACAGAATCTGAAAATATAAAAGCTAAAACCTGAAGCATTACAGTTACTCAGCTGCTGTGTTTTGTTCCACAGATACCTGTACTGGATCGACTGCTGTGAGTCCCCTCACATTGGCCGGGTTGGGATGGATGGATCCAGGCAAGCTGTGGTTATAGAAACCCAGATTTCCAGACCTATGGCTCTCACCATAGACTACGTCAACCACAGACTGTACTGGGCTGATGAAAACCACATTGAGTTTTCTGACATGGATGGAACTCACAGACATAAAGGTTGGTCAGCATTTCAGTTGTTTTTCTTTTTGATGCTTTCAATGTTATGCACAGTTATGTAAAAATTGTCCTTTAAAACCTTTTTCCATACTTTTTTGAGATTTTTTTTTCCTTTTATCAATATTTTAAAATCTGCTCTTCATTTTTGTTCTCTGCTATTGATATGAATAATTTTTAAACTTGCAGTGCTATGTGTTTGTGGCAAAAATATCAAATAGAAAAAGAAGCTCTAGGAACACAAGCAGTAATCTGAGGCACTCTTTCAATTTTATACCCTGGCATATATAGACAGGTTCTTGATTAAGTCACAAAGTGAGTGAAACTTGCTGTTAAAAGTAGAAGGAATAGATCCTCTGTGCTCTGTGTCAGGATAGAGGGCTAAAATCAGCCTTTTCTCCTACCTCAGAAAGCCTGGAAAAGCTATTAGTCTGCTCAGCATGAGACCAGTATTTCAAATGTAATTTGGGGCTTTCCTGGTAGATGGGTGAAATAATAACTTTTGAAATACTTATGTAATGAGCTCATCTTTATCCCTGTGTTTTGCTTCTCACCTGACAGATAATTAAACAGCTTGTGTCATTTATCTGTAAAGTATGCAAAAAAAAAGTAAAATTCTACACTATGATGAATTGTTCTCATATTCCAAATTGTATAATTAAAGAGCTTTCATTTTGATTCAAATATATGAAATAGTATCAGTCTACTAAGTTTTTTGGGGGGTTTTATTTGAGATGAAATTGTTACCTGAGCTCCTTCCTCAAGCTTTACCCAAATCTCAGCATTGCTGTATTTCTGGTAAAACTTCATGGATCTGGGCTTTTTTGGGGCTTTTAGCTCACACTGGGTGCATCCAGGTCTTCTCCGAACCACAACTGATGAAGTAACTACTTTATTTTCAGATCAAAGGTTCACCATGAAATAAAAAATGGAAACCAACAAGTTTTCTAGCCCTTGCATTCATGAATTGTAGGTTATAAATGCATCATTAATAATTCAATGTCAGTTTTCTGAGATGGTAGATTGGAGGCACTCTAGCAGTAGTTACGAGAGCTGCAAATATTCCCATTAATCTCAGCATAATGTCCATGGTTTTTTTGGGATGAACACTGGTCAGTTGTAGCCTGCTCACCTAAGCAGCACTCAGATATAGCCCTGAGCTGGAATCCTGCTGACATTCTGCTCTTCTGACAGAGGAAGCCAAGCTCCCTACTCCTCTTGATGTCATTCCCTGTGCTGCTATCCTGCTTTTTGTTCTCATAAAATTATCCTCTTACTCTTCTTTCTGGATCTTTCAAAGGAAAGAAGTAAATAGTAGCCAATATTTCTCTCTTAGCCCTAAACTGACCACAGTGGTCAAACCTTTCACAGTCTTCCCTTTCAGCCTGAGAGTTTCAGAATTTTTCTTTCCCCAAAACTGTCCTCATGTCACTAAATTCAGGAGATAGCTGCAAAATTCCAGCCAGACCATCTTCAGTGTCCATTGCCTTGGTCTCCAGCCTGTGGGGTTCTCCTGCACAACTGGATAAAATCAGTTTCAGCTGCTCTATATCTGCAGAGTTAATGTCTTCTTCTGAGGATGCCTGGTCCTGGAGAAGAAGGAAATTTGTCACAATGCCACAGCAAATTTATCCAAATTTGGTACCAGTGAGGTATCTGAGGCAAGCTCCAAAAGCAATAGTGACTTTGTGTAAAGCTGGTGCCATGCTGCCTTTGAGGACACATCTCTTTGAAGTCCAGATGGTGTATAAATATTCAAGCCATAAGAATTGAGCTTTGGTAGAAAGATCCTGATGTATTTAAATGATGTGAAAGCAAGGTTTTTTCCTTAGGCAATCATTGTGGAGGATGAGGTTGGAAGAGACCTCATGGATCACCTAGTCCAACCTCACAGATCACCTAGTCCAATCTTTTCTGGGAAAAGCGTGGTCGAGATGACACACAACCATGTCCAGCTGCATCTTAGAAGTGTCCAATCCACCATTTCCTTGGGAAGATTATTCCAATGGCTCAGTATTTTCACTGTGAAAAGTTTTCCTCTTGTCTCCAGCCGGAATCTTCCCAAGAGTTCCCAACCTGTTCCCATCACCCCTTGCCTTTTCCATGTAAAATGGGAGTCTCCATTTCTTTGCAGCCTCTTTAAAGGCTGGAATGTGGTGGTGAGGTTTCTCTTCATAGTGAACAAGCCCAGTTGTCCCAGCCTTTGATCTCACACAGTTTCCCAAGCCTTGGATCATCTTTGTGCCCCTCGTCTGGATCCTCTCCCACGTGCCCGCACCTAATGCCTCTTGTCGCTTTCTGCTGTCAGAGTTTCACTCAAAACATCATTAACAAATTAAAATGAAGTTGTACAAAGGTTTCTGTCGATTTAACAAGACAGTGATAGAATGCTTGGTGTCTGAAACAGATGAAACAACCCTGTGGGTGCTCCAAGGAGAGCTCTGACAGTTTTGCAGAGTTCACACTTAATGATCAATTTGCCTTTAATCAATGTCTTTTCCTTTTCTCCCTGCTTTCTCCTGGAACAACCAACTAAAAGAAATTTCTTTGTGATTTAGCACAAAAATAGAAATATTTTGGATGATAAAATTTAACCATTGTAAAATAATTATTTTAATAGGGGAAACTCAGGGAAGTTCAGTGTTTGGAGCTGTGAAGGCCCCCCCTTGGCCTTCTGATATCTGTAATCCACACTGATAAGCACTTAAATGAGAAAGATTAATTTTATCTCTTGTGATAACTGTGTTCCTTGAAGGCTTCTTTTTCACATGGATTTCGTGGTCTGTTTTCCTTTGTCATTTTGCACATTTTGTATTGTCAAAGTTAAGTAAGGGGGAGATGGTTGAGTTTGCTCTTACCCTTTGTTTTTTTGAATGGAGAAGGATAAAGGCACAGATATGGCAATCACAAAATACATTTTCATGGAGGAGAGGAAAAAGTGTGAACAGGAATGCTGTGAGTGATGCAATCTGAAGTGCTAATAATGGCAAACTAAGCATTTTCTCACCTGCTTCTGTGACCTCTGAGGATAAGGCTGCCTTGCTCTGAGGGTTTTTTTCCTGAGACTTTGATTTTTTTGATCTTAAATTGTCTGTTACAAAATGTATCAGAAAATGCCACAGAGATTTCAAAAGACACAGCAAATATAAGTAACTAGTCAGAATTAGTGGATTTCAAATCATTAAGGGATGGTATGAGACAGTGTGCAGAGTTGTGTGCTCCACATCACACAACAGTTTTAGGCTAATTTAGGACAAACACAACAATTTTAGGCTAATTATTGATATGCTGTCTGCTAAACCATGGAGTATTTATTACATGCAATGGGAGTTTACATGTATTCAGATCTTGGTGTTAATATTTCTTCAACAAGTACGGGGTTTTTAAAGTTTGTTTGTTTCTTCTGAACCTTAAAGCTTTTTGAGGAGAACATCTGCTGCTTTTCTCTTGTAAAATTCCTCTGCATTTCAGCAGAGAAATTCTCTTTTACAATTGCCAAGAGACTCGTAGTAAGAATTTTGAAAACATGCTAACTAGGCCAGAAATCTCAGAGTGCTTGGGAGCTCTTCTTGGCGCTGGGGCAGCGATGACCTTGCTGAGCTGTTTGAAGTTTAATGCTTGGTTATATAAACTGTCTTTAGAGCTTAGCCAATTCAGCACTGCAGCATTCTCAAATGTTGTACACTGTAAATGATTAAGCAAGTATTGAAGCACTAATCTGGCTAAGCACTAAGCTGGTTTACTTATGTGAGCTTTATGAAAAAATAAATAAAAAATTTAAGAATTTGTCAGACTTAGCTGCTTTCTGTTTCCACAGCCCAGAGGAGATGCAGGCTTCACAGCTCCCTGGGTATCTGGCTGCTCCATGCAGGTTTTCCCAACCTTCAGGGCTCCTAAATCCCAGAGCTATCTGCATTCCCCCATTTCCCTTTGAAGACGAACATTTCAGTAAAATGAAACTATAAAAGGGAAATCTGAGAGTCCAGTTTAGGAAGTTCAGAAACTTCTTTGAGATTAGGCCTTAAACTGTGTCAAGTTGTTGGTTTATACTGTAAAAACAAAAAGTTGGGCCCTACAATCCTTCATCTGACAGGGGCATGGAAATTAAGCAATGGAAAAGTGTTGCATTTTAACTAAATTATTATTGTTAAATTACTTCTTTAGGTGTAATATAGTTAACAGCTAATAACTTTTCTAGAGGACCTCAATTTGAAAAAACACCCTGTTCTTGAGACAGCTTCTTCCTGAACGTTTGCAATTCTCAGAATTGGATAGTATATATGCAAGTTTTGAAGTAACAAGTACAGGAGGTTTGGAGATTACAATCACTTTACTTTTTAGTGCCTGTAATTTCAAATGTTGCTCATTGTAAGGAGGACACAAATTAGTATTTGTGTCTAATTCTGAACTCTGCCACCAGAGTTTTAAAAGAGAATATGCCTAATTGTTTATAAAATTGTCCTAATATAGAAATGATTACAGAAAGCAATTCATTCCAGATTTATACCGGAGGTTTTCATAACTCAAAAATTAGAGAAGTCTGAAAGAGGGTTTGTTTCCCAGAGCAGATGAGTAGTTCTGATATGGCAACAGTTTTTCTCCCAACTTTTAAGGAGTCTATAGAATTATTCATTGTATCCACATCTGATAGCACAAACTGATAATTGCTTCCTCTCCATTACTGACTTCCGGAATCACTTTTCATAATTGTTCCTATAAAATTCTCCAACACATATGTCTTCCCAAATCTGACTACTTTTTTTTTATTGGGTTCCTTCTCTTTTAAAGGACAATATTCAGGAGAAATTGTTCAGATTCACCTATATTACAGGCAATTCACTCAATTACTTTACTCAAGTTTTCCCAGTCTCCAGGTTATGAAGACCAGTTAAGGAAGGTGATGCCTTGTGAAGGCTGACCTAGAACAGAGACTAGGCGGAGCTAAAGAATAAAGTAGGGATTTATTAGAAGCCTCAATGGATCCACCTTGGGCAGCTCAAGCGCCCAGCCAGGGCTGCACCCAAGATGAACCAAAATGGTCACAAAATGTCTGATCAGTCACAGGAACTCTCATTTTATAAGTTCTGTTCCATTTGCATATTGGAGTTAATTGTCCAATTCCAGCTTCAGCCCATGAAGTCCCATCCTGCTTGTTTTTCTCTCTCCAGCCCACAGTGTTTGTGCTCTTGGTGCTGAGATTTGGATCATTTGTCCTTGGTCCCCAGCTGGAGAAGGAATTGTTTTGTCTCCCTACTCTGTGCACAGAGCTCACTGTCCCCTAATGTGAAGCTCAGAACTACACACTAAAGCAGCACAGAATCTGAAAAATATAAAAGCTAAAACCTGAGGCATCAAAAGTTGCCAGCAGGTTGGTTTCTCTATATTCCCCTGGTCTTGTGAAATATACTCAAATTAGATTATAAACTTCTGAAAATAGTTCACTATACTTGAAATTTCTCCATGAGCTGCATTTGTGCCATCACAAATTTTAAGGGATGGATATTACTTTCCATGCAGCTGCTCCTGTCAGGAGGCAATCAGGACAGAGAACATAAACCACATATTTTCTGTTTTCTCCCTGTTCCAATCAACACCATGGAAAACAGGAGGATTTTGATCAAGGCAGGGTCAGTGTTGGACAGCTCCCATGGTTCCAGTAGAAGATAAATGAGATAAACCAAAGTGGCCCAGTGGTTTGTGTCCTCACAGTTGGATGGTGGCAGGAGAGGGAAAGATAAAAGAAGGAATAGCTTGGGGGTCACTGGGAATGGATATCAAAACCAAGACAGGAGTCAAAGGTGAGGGGCTGGCAGGCAGGTAAAAGGTCTCTGTAAATCTGAAAAATAATTTAAAAACCTTTAAAACTCACTAACACACACAGTTATTCTACTCAAACAGTGACTTGTGTATATTTGAGAGTAATTTATTACTGCTCTGTACTGCAGTGGAGTTACTGGCATATAAACAGCTGCTCACAGTGAATTAAAAAAGGCAATAAAATATTTGAAAGTGGGAAAATAAAATATTGTATTCCTAGTTTTTTATCAATTGGTTTTATAGGCAGATTTTGAAAAATTTATGCATCTTTTCTCATGGTGTTGTTATATCTAATAGTGAAATTTAATATCTCAAACACACGAGCGCCTTAAGATGTTTAGATTTAAGGCTAAATTTCCTGCTTCTTTAGTGATAGAAGTTTGGGGATGTATAACAAGTTTTGTGTGAATTTGTTGAAATTCTCAGTTTTCATTGTTTCAGTTACATTTTTGTACTGGCAAAGTATCCCATCACTGAATGCTAGGACTTTTAGCTTCCATACTTTACCCAATATGGATGTGTGTGATATATATGATGTATCTATTAATTTTGCAAAAAGAAATACTTATGTATGAACATGTTATTAAAGACATGAGTAGTAACATCCTAAAACTACATATATAGTTTATATATAGACTTAATCTATAAAGTCCATGAATTTTTTTTTTTGCTGTTCATTGAGTTTGACAGGTTTAGGTTTTTAAACCAAGTGTCAATTTCATAAAAGTAATAATGATTGTAAAATATCTCATCTTTAAAATAGAGTATTTTAATGTAATATACTTAAATTTAATTGTATATGTCAGTTCTACATACTTTGTCACAAGCTTAATAGAGATAATCTTATTGTCATTATTCATTATTAATTTTATGGACCAAGCACTTCAAATTCTTTATCAAAAGGAACAAGCATCAGGAGTAAGTAGTATAGGAAATAAAAAAGTATTGACTGTCTCAGAGAGGCTCCAAACTGAATGTAAAATGAGACAGAAACAGGTACAAGGGAGTTTACTTGGCAAGGGGACAGTGGGGGCCAGGAATTGCTGCAGAAATCAGCAGTCTCCAAGTTCATTTGGTTTTGTAGGTTTAATTGCTATTTTCTTATTAAAAGTTGTTCTTCCTTGATGCAATTTGTCTTTGGAGGGTTTGTAACCACTGGTTCCATTTAGATCGAGATGTCAGTAGGCTTTTTGTTTCTGTTTTATTGCAGTTCAGATAATCAAGTTTCAGGGAGTGGAATTCAAAATAGTGTAGAATGTTTTTTCAGACCGGGTCACCCATGTAAATTTTCTGTGTTTGGGTGCCAAAATTCTTGAACAGAAACTGCTCTAATGCCACAGGGAAAGTAATTTAAATTGTTGCTTAACAATAATTAATTACCTTTAGGAATGGCTTCCCAGCACTGGCACTCTAGCTGGGTGAATTTTTGGGAAGAGCCTAACAGGGATCTTTCACCCCTTCTGTTTTTGTAGATTTTGTACAAGGGCAGGGCAAGGTTGCAGCCCCTTGTTTTTGGAAAGGGACACATCCTTTTCTTTCTTGGAAGTGATCAACCATCTTCTGGACATGATAGGGCACTGATAAATTTGATATTTTGATATATATCTAATTTTTTATTACTGTGATAATTTTGTTTTTTCTTAGAAGGGGTCAAATTTGTCCTTCAAAGGACACTTTTTCTTGGTACATTGGTTTTACCACCCACCAATGAGACCTTTTTTATTATTATTCGTGTTTCAGTATTTGCTTTTCTATTTGGAAAAACTTGTGTTTCAATAAAAGCCAAGGAGCTGGGCTTCACTTCTGTATGGCTTCAGGTTCTGTAGCTCAGCAATCCTAGATGGAATGATTTTCGTTCCTGAAATCAATTGAACATATTTTTATGCTTAAGTAAATGTGCTCAGAAAATATAAGGGAAGCAGAGTTCACTTTTCAGAGAAAAGTAAACATTTGTATCACAAATATGACTTACAGCCTATGAATTTATATTCTTGGATCAAAATTGATACAAAATGCAGGAGAGAGAGAGACAGATATACTGTGAGTCTGTCATGGTTCTCGTGTGTCTGCATAACCATGTTCCCTCCTGTGGCTCTTCTCTTAAGTTCATGCAGCACTTTATCTTCCTTTATTGTGTCATATATTGTCATTTTTGTCTTCAAGTATCTAATAATTTTTATGTCCCACCACTTCTGATCTGTTGCCAGCCTCCTCATTTTTCCCTTTTATTACCTACCTGTGTTTTTTCCTCCTGTTTTCTGCAGCTTTCTGAAAGGCCTGTGCAATCCTTCTCCTTTCTGCCTCCTCTTTCTTGTCCCTTTTCTCATCTAGTTGTTTGGGGTTAGCCCTGTTTGGGATTAGCATTCAGTGTCAGAAAATCCATGATTTATGGGTAAAATGAAATACCACTAGAGAATCAGAGTTGGCAGCAGGCGTGTAAGAGGAGGAATTGCAAGGAACTTGCCCAGCTCTGAGAGGAGGAGAAAGGAATCCCAAAAGTAAATGTTTTAGCTTTAACAGAATATATTCCTTTCTTACTAATGGGCTTGCAATGGGATGAAATGTTTTCAAATAGCTGCAGAGGAAACAGAGGTGCTTTTTTATGACCAACCTGCCTTTACTTTAAATTCATACAAAATAATCTGGTTTTGCAGTGCTTGAAAAAGAAAGAGGAACAGTGAGTCTTTCTCTCCTGTTTAAAACTGAATCACACCACAGAGCTTGCTGTAGGGTTAATAATTAGTATTAATTAGAGTTAATAATTAGTATTAGACATACAATATTAGTACTGTATGTCATTTTTGATGAGATCAATCAGCTAAAGCTTTTTTGGAGTTACAGGAAAGAGTGGAAAAAGGAAGTGGGTGTTTCTACTACTCCATAAATTTGTAAAAAAAAAAATCAATATTCACTGCCTGAAATTTTGGAAATTGTGAAACTGATGTCCTCAAAGGCAAATAATAGCGTGAGAGACTACTGCTCCATCAGATAATCAGATGTAAAAATTACCTCTGTTTTCTCTTCATTTTTGTTTGGTCATTCACAGTTGATGGGAACGGTAAATTCTAGAACCTCTTACATGTCCACAGTTCTGATGTTTCCTTGCTATAATTTACTAAAAGGCAGAGAAGAATTGTATTCAGCTGTGATAGAACTATTTCTTAAACAGTAAAGTCAGAATTGGTTGCTAGCCTGTTTTCAGAAAACTCTCTCAGGCTTTACAGGTTTATCTTCTACATTGGCTTATATGGTCAGCTTAGAAGAAATTTTTACAAGTTTTTCTGTTATGTAATTATTATTAACTAGTCTTTTATAAGAATTTTATATTTTTATGGTCAGTGTAGGATTTTTGTCAGAAATATTTGTCCAGTGATTCTGTAGTTATATTCTATTTCACTTCAAATGGATTTTCATTTGCATATATGTGTACTATTCATTGCTTTCTTAATTGATTTTTTAATAACTTTGTTTCACAACCGAATACATTTAGCTTTAACAGCTTTAAATGGTGCAACTTTGTGTTGATTGTGACCTAATGAAAAATTAATGCAGAAGCCCATTAAAATTACAGAGTTGCTCAGAAATAAAAATGGTGACAAGACAAACTGCAACCTAAATCTGTGAGTGCTAGGACACTGACAGTTTTAACTTTATACCTATAAATGGTAATAACAGGAAACCCAGTTTTTAGAAACAAATATATTTTGTCATTCTTCTTTTAAAGAACATAAAAAGAAGAGAGTCGAATAGTTATTGCATTGTTCCTGATAAGGTGGTTTTTTTTTTAAGAAGTTTGAAAGAGTTAAGCTTTTAAACCTGGTACTTGCAGAATTTATTTTTCTTTAAATAAAAGAAAAAATAAATGCTAATAATTGTGCTTGAGTCAATGAACAACGTTCTTCTGTTCTAACTGTAATATTTAATATTTTGTGCCACACACTTAACTTGGCTTCCCTGTTAATGCAGTGTGGTGGTGCAATTCAGGCAGTGTAAGGTAATCTCCTGAATCTTCTTTAGCTCATGAATATAAAGTTTCATCTGAATTTTGATGTATATCTGATCCAATGAAGGCAGGATAAATTGTCTGGCACACCACAAACATTCACAAAACCAAAGAAAAAGCATCTATTCATATATCTATGCTTAGGATATGGGGTTTGCTTCCTGGATATCCAAAATAAGGATGACTATTTGGTGTATTTTTCATTGGTGGGTAATAATAAAGATGATGAAATAAAAATTTTTTTTAATTTAAATCTCTTCATGTATATTAATGCTTTTATATGCTGTTTTATTCTGATTTTAAACTTAACTTTGATCAGAAAAAGAGAAAATAAACAAGGGGTTTTTTTTGTCTTTAGAGAGACTGGAGTGGGACCTTTGACATCTTTATTTTGGTGCCAAAAGTAGAAGCAAGGGTCATAATTTATATAAACCAATACTGTCTCAGAACTGGAGCAATAAAATAATTAGTTTCATGGAAAGCTTCAGGGCCTCATTCAGGGCAGCAGCTTCTGATGTCCCATCCTGCTTCTCCTGTCAGCCTGGTTTGCATTCCTCATTGGAAACTTTACACAATGGGACTCTAAAAATCACAGAAATCATAAGAGCTCTTCTTGTACTGTACCGTGTATGGAACTGTGGCAAAGTTTCCTCTGTAATAAGGATTAAGGTTAAAATTGCCAAGATTTCTTTGGACTTTGACTGATTTCCCAGAAATACTCTGAAGCTCTTTCAAAAGCATCGTATTCTTATTTCAGTGTGGTAGATGTGCTTCATGGAGGCGTATAAGAAGGGAAAATAATTTCAGGCCTAAGCAGCAAGGTCTCCTTGACCAGGGGGCATCATGCCCTGCACTGGAGTTCAGTACAGGGAGGACTGCTGGATGGAAAATTAAATTTTCTAAGTTGTTGTTCCATATACTGAGTACCAGTCATCAGATCTCAGTGAGCAATAAAATGTCCCAACAGGAATTTGAGATTTGCCTACTGTGTCAACACTTTTCAGGTAAAAAGATGCAGAAAACAAGGTAAAGGTGTTAAAGATGTGCTGGTTAAATGTGACAGTCAGCCGCTCTGCCTTTTCACCTCTGTCAGTAATTAGGTGATTCAGCAACAAAAGATTATCATCTACAAATTAATTATTGTGGTCAGATATGCTCCTAGGACAGCTATGATTACTACTATTGATGTTAAAAGGAGGAAAAAAGAAAGGTGGCATTCAGTTACTGTTTACCAAGAACAAAAACTTCTGGTTAAGGATTGTACGGCAGGATAAAGAATGCTCCAAAGCTTTTTCTCTCTTTTGTCCTTGAATCCTTTTCCAAATGATGTTGGCTCATAACTCTGTGATACTGTAGCTAAGGACTTTTTTTTTTTTTTTTTAATATTGTGTGGCTGGTTATGCTAGAAATGATCAATAATCCCTCTTACTGCAATGGTTATTTTAATGCCAATTTTTGGTTATTTTTCCTGTCTCTCTTGCCAGTATATTTTGATAAAATAAAATGCTATTAATTGTATGAAAGGGTATATTAAGCACAAAGCATCAGGAGATGTTTATATTTTGTTCTGGATGTTTTCTAATAACTTTTATTCCAGTAAAAGAGCCAATTTATATTGCTTATGCAGAGTATGGGAAGTTACAGTGGGGAATATTTTAATGCTGTGCAGTGGGGAATATTTTAGCTGGCAGTTTCTCAAGGGTTGAGCATTAACCTGAGGATCTCTCCTTCCAGTCCCTAACCAAGACATCCCAGGGGTGATTGCACTGACACTGTTTGAGGACTACATCTACTGGACAGACGGGAAAACCAAATCCCTCAGCCGTGCCCACAAAACCTCTGGCTCGGACAGGCTGTCCCTGATCAACTCGTGGCACACCATCACAGACATCCAGGTGTATCATCCCTACAGGCAGCCTGATGGTAATTATCCTGTCTCTGCTTCCCAAGCAGCACATGGAGGTATTTGACTGAGTAGCCGTGTGCCGAGGCGCTGCATGCTCATTTATCTGCAATGATTGTTTCTCTTCTGCTTCAGATTGTGGAAGTTTTCAAAGTACAGTTTTTAAACATAAAGCTGTGATTAATGTTTTAAGCAGTATTAAATACATCTAACAAAACTTGTTCAGTAGAGAGATAATTTATGTGTTTAAAAATAAAACCAAATACTGACTGCAGGTAAAGAACTGTTAAGTTGCATTACAGTACAAGTTAACATTTTTTAAAAGGGGAGCAGTGTGTTATGAAAACTTTTAAGCTGCTTCTTTGAAAAGTGTTAATATTGCAGAAGAATACTGCTAGACTGAGGGAATGTCAGAGAATGTGGGTGGTATGATTGTGTCTTATCTGCTGATATCACTGTATTTGAATTGTAACTGAATGCTATTTGGCAATTGACCTAGATAAGCTAATTTTTCTCTCATTATATCTAAAAAAAAGAGCTTTTTTATTCCTCTCACTCCTTCAGTATTGAAATTACAGCCATGGTAATAATTCATTTTTGCATACAATAGAGAATAGCTTAAAGGCAGCAGGAAGAGTTTGCCTCTGTGGGTTTTTGATTTGGGACACTGCATTGTAAAGACAGTACATGGCACACAATTTTCTTCATCCATAAAGCAGATACCCCGAAGTGTGCTGAGATAAAAGGCTCTGATCTACCTCCCTGTTCTGTCCACAGTGTCCAGACACGTGTGCACAGTGAACAATGGTGGCTGCAGCCACCTGTGCCTGCTGGCCCCTGACAAGCTGCACTCGTGTGCCTGCCCCACCAACTTCTACCTGGCCGCGGACAACAGGACGTGTCTGTCCAACTGCACTGCCAGCCAGGTACGGGCTGCAGGACTGGCTTCCACTGCTCCTGCTGGCCAACAGGGAGTGCCGGCTTCAGCAGGGAATGGGGGAGCTTCAAAAGGAGCCCAACACCCAGGGGAGCATTGTGAGATTGGAATCTCGCAGTGATCTCCCTGCTCGGCTTAGCAGGGAGGAGCTGGCAAATGGAAGAGGAGTGGGAGGGATGGATGCAGCCTGGAAAAAAAAAACTTTATTAACAAAAATGGCAAACAGGGTGCAGGGTACAGAGCTGGGTCCAAAAACCCCTTGGGCAGGGCAAATGCACAAGGTCCAGTCAGGGAAGGTGGGCTCAGAGCATCACCTTATAACACAAAAGTCCTGAACCAACAGAGAAGGAGAACTGGAAACTTGACCAAATACAGGATGGTTCTATCAGCACCACTAACTCCAGTGAGCCCACTCTACCCACCTGGTCAGGTGTGCCCTCCCCTCAGTGCCCTGCCTGCCATGGTTTGTGTCCAAAGCCCTCTGCAAATGCATCTGAGGCAGGAATCCCAGCTGGGCGAGATTCCACAGAGCGTTTCACCTCCAAGGCTATTAGTGGGAAACACTTGCAAATGGTTTTTTTCCCCAGAGAATTCAGGACTTGTTCGCTTTCAAATGTTGGTGTTCCTGCCAGTCACAAGAACAAATACAGCTGCTAAACCCATAAAAATAGCCTTGAAAAACCATTTGTCTGAAATATCAAAATACAAAGTGTGTGTAACAGTGATTTGGGATGCATGAATGAATTTTGCATTAAAAAAAGGAAACAAGCTCACTCCAGTTAGAAAGATGAAAAATGGAAAATGATAGACTTGTGTTAAAAGCGGTCCAATAGGTAAAACAGAAAAAAATAATCAATTAAAACACTAAACTATGTTCCCTATTACTTAAAATAACAACTCTTGAACACCGAAACTCCATCCATTTAAGACCCATATGACCCTGATCCTTGATTTTGCAGGGTTTTGTCTCTGCAGTCTAGAAAGGAATACAAGTATCTTCATAGCAACATCTCAGAGTTAGTGCCTATTTCCTGGAAATAACTTTCTGATGCCATTTTGACAGCCTGAATTCCCTTGTGGCGAGCAGAACAAGTAGGGAACACAAAGAATGACAATTGTCTGAGTTTCCATTTGTCTCCTGCCTCTGGCATCCTCCTACTGACCCCTCTGAGCTGCAGATGTGTGTGGGGCAGTAACAGCTGCCCTTCAGCCCAGCCTGTTACACAGCAGGTCCCTCAAGGTGCTACAGGAATGATGTAGCTCCAGCTATGGGTTCTATATCATAAATGCCTTTGAAACCTTAATTTTTCTTGGCAGAAAAGAGAAACTGATCTAAGGTGCCAAATTTAATATACCATTTAATTATAGCTTTATTGAATAATCAACGATTTTTAAAATGTGAAAAAAAGCTGCCCAGAGGCAGAAAATGAAATGTCTTGCCCTTCTAAATCTCTTGGTTTCTTTCCTTTCTGTGTTCATAGAGACATGAGGTAGGAAAGCCAACATTTCTTAAAAGCTGATTGATAATCTACCCAGATTTTTCTCCCTGACATGAGCCACATAATGGACTCAGTTTTTAGGTTTAACTCTAGAAAATTACATCAGTTTGTACCATTTGTTTTGTTTGCATTCCTCTTTCAGTCAGAACAAACAGTCACCTGAGTTGAGAGTAAATGCACAGCCTTCTTACAAAGGATTTTTCAGTTTTTTCTACAGATGTTTTATCCTTTTGAAAGTCTGAAAGGCTTTACATTTGGTTTGTTCATTTAATTCAAACGATGTAAGCAATACTGTACACAACACCACACATTAAGGCTCCTTTCTGTAACTGTGGGTGTTTGGGTTTATCTGGAAAAATGATGTTGTCTGCTTCAACAGTCTATAAAAGCAGAATTTAAGTGTTTGCTTTGAATAAGACCTTCAAGAATGAAATCACAGAATGCAGCAAAATATAATGAGCAGTTTGTGTCGGGGCATTGTAAGCCAGTGTAACACAGTCACCGAAACTACAGTGATTTTTATCACTTTGGCAACCTCAGTGCCAAACATCTCCAAATAAAAAAACACCAAAATTTAAAATACAAGTTTTGTAAAATTATCAGCCAGAAAATCATTGATGCATCGACACATCAAGCTGCTGATTTGCGGAAAAAGCCACTCCACAACTTGTAAAAGTTGTAAAGTTAGTATGATTAATTTTAGTGTTGGGCTCATGTGGGATAGCTTCCTTTAAAGGACACATGCACATCCAAAAATTCCTGAGTTTATTTTATCCCTCTAACTTGTTGCATATGCATATGTATCAAACTGTTTTATCAATTTTTATGAGCCTGCACAGTTTTTCAGTCACATAGCTGAAATGTGGTGTTTGTGGCCCAGATTCAGCTTTTCTGTCTGCTTTAGCCCCAAGGTCAGCGGGGCCCCTCTTTATCTCTCTTCAGCTTGGATGCTTGCAATCTCCATTGCTTTCTCTGCAGAGAATCTCTTTTTTCCTCTTTTGCGAGCACGACAAGTTAACAGATTGAGCAAGTTTAAACAACATACTCCAACTAAATCCAAAATTGTTTTCTACCTTGAGTTAATTTTCGAAGCCCCTGTCTCACAGCAGAGCTGATTTTCATAAACTGCGCCACTCCTGCTTATAAATAAATAAATAAATGGATGAATAAACGTCAACACAAAATCTTTCATTCCTGCTGGCCTTTCCTGTTTGCAGTTCCGTTGCAAAACCGACAAGTGCATCCCGTTCTGGTGGAAGTGTGACACGGTGGATGACTGCGGGGACGGCTCCGACGAGCCCGCCGAGTGCCGTGAGTGCGCGCTGCTCTGGGGCTGGCTCTGCCGCCAGGGCCCGCACCAAACACAACGCTTATTTAGAAAGTTTAGGAAGAGGGTTTTTGTGGGCACTTCAGTTTGCAGCACTGCTTTATGTCCCTTGGTCTTCGGGCCTTTTAAGGTCTTTGGAAAATCATACGTATTTTTCATCTTTCAAACCTTTACTTCGTCCCAGTTATGTTTTCGCTAAAGGTTTTAATTTTGAATTGTGGAATTCTTTGCCTGAACACAAAGTTCTGACAGGTTTACTTGGGGCTTTTTTGTGTGTAATAAAAATGAGGGACTCTAATCTCATTTGTTTGTGTTTTGTTGCAATTGTTGGCATTTAGATACACGTTATTCTCCACTGCAGTTTTCTGAGCAATAACAATGTTCTCTCCTTGCCTTCCTTCCTTAAGCTTATACTTGAAAAAAATGCTCTGTGTGTTCTGGTCTTCTGGTTCATTAACAGTTAATTTGATTTTTTTTTTTTTTTTACATTGAAATCCCTCACCCCTACTTTTACAATTTTATAATTAGTTCTCCTGCTGCAGAGGCCTCTGAAGCACATTTTACCATATGTAATCATTCTACATAAGTTTTTATTTTAAGCTGCTCTATGCTTATATATAATATTACTATAGAGGTACATAATTGCTCATTATTTCTAATGACAGTGGCTGGAGAAGGAACAATTCCTTTCTTGGGAAATAGAACTAAAATGGGATAGGGAGTTTCTTAAAAGCAGACTTGAACCTCAAGCATTTAGATCCGAAATTACAGGTCTCTGTTGAGCCTTTGGTAAGCCTCAACCTGCAGAGGGTTTTCACTCTGTGTCATTAGTACTGTAACTAGAGCTGCACAAATTAAAGATATCAGACTTTGAAATTAGTCTTGCAATCATATGTGTACTCTTTAATTACTAATATATACTCAGATTGAGATTATAAAGGAAATACAAGTTTATAGGTATTTTTGATTGGTCCACTGGGTAAGAACAGCAATAGTGAGCTTTAACCATTGCTCTGGTAGTATTCATAATCAGTTTTGTCTTTTCCCAGCTGAATTCAGGTGTCAGCCAGGACGTTTCCAGTGTGGAACTGGGCTTTGTGCTCTCCCAGCCTTTATCTGTGATGGAGAGAACGACTGTGGGGACAATTCTGATGAACTGAACTGTGGTAGGTGCTTGCATGCACTGCAGGCTTCGGAAACCGGCCAAACTTCTTTAAATGCCATGTTTCACACTCTGTCAACAAATGGCATTTTTCTTCATCTACCTTTGAAGTTTTGAGTCTTTCCAACTTTTAATCATTTTTATTTGTTCTTTTTGTTTTCATTGATTTTACAGACACACACGTGTGTCTGTCGGGGCAATTCAAGTGCACAAAGAACCAGAAGTGTATCCCAATAAACCTGAGATGCAATGGCCAGGACGACTGTGGTGATGAAGAAGATGAAAGAGACTGTCGTAAGTTATGCTTAAAGAATTCTGCTCTGTAGCTGAATTTTTTGGTTTTAAACAGGGAGCTGGAGTAAAATTCTGTAAATGTCCTCTAAAACAATTTGAGAACGTGCAAACAGTTAATTCACAGGACTGGTGAGCAATACTTCAAATACTAAAGAGCAAACTAAAATGCCATTTATTAACTCCAAATCTAAAGTCATTGCAAAGAAGAGAGGGGTTAAAATAATTTCAGGCATTTAATTGGGCTTTTTGACTGAGGTTGAAACGTATTTTACTCTGAACCACCTCATAAGTGACTCATCTTCCTGAGGCTTTCATCTGCCATGCCTTGCAGCAATACATTTCAATGGAAAAAGATGTTTTTCAGACTCTTTTGTTGGAAAAGCTGTAGATCCAAAGCTCCTTCTAAATTCATGTTCTTTCATTGATTATTTTTACCTTTTCTGTTCCTCTTTCTCTGGGGATTTCATTAATTTATCTATGTAACTGGATTTCCATTTGCTCAGCTTTTAGTGCAACTTACTTTCCTCACATTTATTTTCACTTTACATTTCTCAAGTATAAGTGGAGAAAATATTTTTAGATTTATACTGGAGATTTGTTGAATAAGTTTGTGTCTGATCATTTTGTAACAAAGGTGATGGGGCTGCCTTGAAATGTAGCTTCATTGTTTTACTGATTTCACTGCTCAGATCTGCTGCTGATCTGAGCTGCTTGTTCTGGATCAGCTTTCTCAAGGTTGGCGTGTGCTGCATTTCTGGAAGGAACAAATCCTTCAAGGGGAGAAGGCTTGCTAAGGACAGAAAGGCTTTGTGGATGGTCATGTTTAATGGCTGTCTTCCAAACTGCTCAGGAGAGATGTAAATACAAGTTTTGCAAAAAGCTCTTTATGTTGGGTTTCTTTAAAAACTGATTAAGAGGGATCAGGAAAGCTCCTGTGAAAGATAAGGGAGATTACTTTTTTTCCCTTGGAAAGAACTGCAGCACATGGTACATGGAAGGCTCCCAAAAACCTTGAGGTGTAGCTGGCAGAAGTTAAATCAGAGCAGCAGAGTCTGCAGCTCAGGGGCTGTAAATTCATATTGACTTGGGCTTCTGGCACAAGACAGGTAACGGGTGAGATTCACTCTAATGTCACCAGTCTGGGATCCATAAATACTTTCTTTTTTGTTGTTGGTTTTTTTTTAAGCTCTGCCATTGTTCTGCTTACCAGGTGACTTTTTCAGTGTCACATTTTATACAGAAGGCTTTCCAAATGTCCAGTGAAGGTCATTGAGCTGGTGTTTCTTGTGAAATCCCTGTGATTTCACTGTGAAATCCCCTGGTCATGTGTCCTAGCTGAGGATCAGAATTATTTGTTGTGGTACAGTTAGGAACATACCCATCTATGGAAATGTGACAGTAAAAGAAATAATACACTACTTTTAGCAAACCTAAAATTTTTCATCTTGGCGAATCCAAGAAGCAAGACTGATAATATCAGGGAGCAAATTGCTTTTCAACAGGGGTAGGAAAGTTTTTAAAGGCACTACAGAATTCCTTAGGTGAAGGTGGGACATACATTCATGTGGGAAAACCTTACCAAATGTTTCCTGGTTTCCCCCTATGGTCAATTCAGTTTCAAATTATTTGGAGTACATATCTGTAAAGAACATCTAGAATCACATGTGTGCTCTGAGGATCTGTTTTGGTTTTAAATGGCTGTTCAAAGGTTAATGCAGCTCAACTCTAATCTAGACCATCCTTAAAGAATAGGCTCATTTGCATCTTTGCATCTTTTTCTTGCTACGGGATTCATTCAAAAATTGTTGTTCTAAACTGATAAAGTGAAATATTTTTTAAACTTTTCTCAACATTTGCCCAATTTAACAGAGCACCGAATTTCACAAAAATCATGCATAATTTTGATTCTGTTTTTGATCAAACCGTCCAGAGCTGCCTTAGTCTTATAAACTGACTCTTAGAGTTTATAACTAGCACTTTAGAAGGGTAAGGTAAAAAACTTGTCTGATTTTTGCTAAAGTGGTTTGATTCTATCAATGGTAAGTCTATTTGCTGTTAAAAGTATATCACAATAGACACTTTTTTCATTATATTTGTTTTACCTTAATGTTTATATAAAATAATATATATGAAAATGACAAAACTATAAACAGTATAAACTTGAATGCTTTATTCTTAGAGATATGATATAAATTATGCTAGAGACACCCAATTTCTGATTCTTGAATCCTTAAATTTTTTTCCTTTAAAACACATATTTTAAATATTAGCATAAATTTCTAATTTTATCTGGAATTCTTTTATTTAAAGCTGAAAACAGTTGTTCTCCAGACCACTTCCAGTGCAAAACAACCAAACACTGCATTTCCAAGCTGTGGGTGTGTGATGAAGACCCAGATTGTGCAGATGGGTCGGATGAAGCAAACTGTGGTGAGTATGCCAGTGGTTCTGCATCTAATGCTGCGGCTTGAAATTGTTTTAGCAAAAGGAAATAATCATCCCACTTTTTATATCCTCTTTCAGTGTTTGATAATACCTATCTGGAACCTCTCTGGCTGATTCAGTTCTTACTGAATGACAATCTTTGTATGAGTAGTTAATAAAATTCCTATTGTATCATTCTTTATTGGCAGGAGCTGCAAATGAGGCTCTCATTTGGCATGTAGAGTCATAGAAGTGGCCCAGAATGTAGTGGCTGTCATAGGATAAGGTGGTATTCTTTATTTTTCTCACAGTTTTATCCAGTTTCTATCAGTTCAGTCTGCATTTAATTGCTGCTGAAGTTCATAAACAGTGAAATTACAATAATTTGCAAACCCTGGTAGTTAAGACTGATGGTATAGAAAGGTTCAGAGCAGTTTCTAACTTGACATGGCTCTGTGAGCTCCAGGGAGTTATGAGTCACCTCTTGTTGTTGTAATTAGAGAAAATAATAAATATAAATGTTCTGCCTGGGAAATGGATTACAGACAATCAGAGGCAGAGTAAGTGGATCAGTCCTGCTGGCAAATCCCTGAAGATGGGTGTCAGTGCAAGGCACACACCAACCATGTGCAGAAACACTTGTGGAACTTCCAAGACTGGTCTATAAAGGAAAACACAGAAAAATGGTCTGAGGTGGAGGAGAACAAGACAAATATGGAACATTTAAAGCTTTCCCCATTTTTCATCCATGCATCAGTGAATGGTTTGATGAAACGCCTGTGTCTGGACAGGTTTATCTCTGGGACAACAGAGTTACAAAACTACAGGCTACAGTCAAGGACAAAGCACTGAGCTGCTTTTCCATGGATGTATTTCAAATAATTGGCACATGAGCATGTATAAAAAATGCTTTAGATGGAAAATATGCCTGGGAAAATGAACTTTCTCAACACTGAAAATCCAAGACCATCGTTTGAATCGCCAGGATGGGGAAAATAATTACTCCTGTCAACTGGTGAGAAGTTTACAGTGCAAGGAATCATTTGTCTTGAAGGAACAGTGAATGCAAAGGAGATGAAGCTTCTCCTCCACTTCTGGGCTGTTACTGAAACAGCCCTGCACTGCTCACTTTCTGATCCACGTCACAGCTACTTTCTCCTCCACCATTCCACATCACCTGGATCTCCAACATTTTGTGACTTTCCAATTGGGACAGCATTCCAAACTGTGGATTCACATCTTGGCCAACCTGATGTGGCACAATTGATCGGAAACTTCATCTAGTATTTTCATTCATCCTCTAGTCACAATTAATTTTTTTAAGAGAAAAAGACATAATACTGATACTAAATAGGAAAAATTGTGTTTAGAATTAAGTACTTCACTCTGAGCCATAATTTTACAGTAGACAGAATAAAAATTATTCAAATGACTAAAAAGTATAGAGAAACAATGCGTGCAATCCCAAGCTGAAAAGGTTCTTTAAATCACAACATATCCAGCTGGTGGTGTTGGTTCATATCTGAGACTCATCTTGACATTTGTCCTGTCTCTGGCAGGAATATGTGAGCAAAGCAGGCCCATCATGAAATCTCCTTGGGAAACCATTCCATCCTCTAACTGGAGAATCCGAGACATTGTCAGTCAAATATGTCTCTGTTTACAATAATTCATCATAGATTTCACTTTTTCTGCCTTTGAAAAGTTTTCACAACATGCTGCAGTGAGGTGTCCCCCAGTTTAACCGCACATTCCCCTGATAAAACACCCACATCTTTATTTTTAATCTCCTGGCTGCATACACTGCTCTTGCTTTTTGTGTTGGAGGAGACAAAAATTTATCCATAGTCACAATTTCTGTGCCAAACACGGTTGAGTACGCATGGAACAGCTAAGCCTTGACAAGAACAGGGTGTGTTTAATCACATTTTGAAGTTTTCCATATTTTTTTAGCATTTGAAATATGGTTAAATGACCTTACAATGGCAGTAGTTTCAACACAATTTGTTCTTCTGCATTTTATTTTTCAAGTTAAAGATTGTTATTTTTAAGTACAAAGTTTGATAGAAATAAATAATATGAAGTATATGAATGAGTATAAAAAGCATCTACATATGTTGATGTAACACTAATTTGTTATTGTCTGGAGTTCATTTCTAAAATGTCTGCAATGCAAAACTTGTGTGCAAGAATCTCTTTTTGCTTGAGTGCTGCCTGGCCATATGCATTTTTGCTTAGTAAACTTCTGCTGCAGTGGGTTATTGGAGATATTACACTGAGCACATTTCCAGAAACAGTGGAAATGTATTTATTTTTCTGTGGTTGCTTTCCAACTCAGACTGTTGAGGCAGAATCAGGAAATGTGTGTTCCTTTAGGAGTGTCTGGTGCTTCTCAGAGAAAAAGAAATAGAGTTACTTGGTGCTAACTGTCCAGGCAATTAAAGAAAACCATTAGATTATGCTAGTCCTTGCTAAAACTTTGATACTTTACATCAAAAAGAACCAGTTTGAGTTAGAATCTTTACTGGAAGTATTTTAGTAAATATAGGATGGATTTCAGGTTTGAAACTTTTTCCTTTGCAGAGCTACAGAATGAAAATACAAGAATGTCATGAGTTTGGCAGGAATATTTTTATGTTTTGTAATGTTAAATATTTTTAATTGTTTGGCAGTGCAAGTATTTGAAATAATCATGATCAAAGTACCACAGATTGTAATATTGAAAAATATCATGGAAAAAACCATACTTTGGGAGAAAACTTATTGCAATTGTGACATTGGCAGAGAGCAAGGAGCAAACACAAAAGGCAGAATTGCAGTGATTAGATTTTTGTGTGCACACAACTGAGCTGCAACACCAATCTGGGTACTCAAATGTGGTTTTATCAGTCTCATTCCAGAGCCACACCTAAAACAACAGAGAAAATAAAAATTAAAAAAAACCAAAAACAAATAAAGAAAAATATAAAAAAAAAAAAAAAAAAAAAAGGAAAAAACCCCAAACAATCAAAAAAAAAAAAAATAAAATTTAGCCTCTAGCATGAAATCAGCAGTTCTGATTTGTGGTTGAGCAGCAGAGGAATCAGATGATTGGAGCTGCTGTTTGTCAGTCATCAGCAGCCCTGGGCTTGCCCTGAGAGCAGAGTGAAGCTGCTCTGACATGTTTTGACTTTGCCTAACAGAAATTTAAACATTTTCTAGTGCAATATCACAGTGACATGTAATTTTAAATATGTTATTGAGGCTTTTGCGAAGCAAACTTTTTTTTTTTTCCTCCTCCAATGAAAATGTCACTGATAACTTTTTAATTTACTTCGTTTCATCTCAGTCCTTAGAAGCTGAACAAATTATTCAAGAGTTGCTTACAGAAAATACAGAGGCAGCTCCTTCCTGATGGAGGAGTTCAGGGTGTTCATGTATGTCTCTAAGAGGCTTCCAATGCTCCTCTGTAAATAGAAAAGCTCATTGAAAATACAGAACCTGAAATAAATTTCCCTCAGTTCTGCACTATAGGCTCTGTAATGCTTTACCTCGTATGAGTAACATCCAATCCAGTCCATCAGTAGGTAAAAATTTTAATCAAAGTGCAAAATTTTCTGTTCTAAATTATTATGTGCAAAAATAGCTTTTGAGAAATACATATTTTCAACAATTTTCAAATCAATATTCTAGTGGTTTACTGTGACCTGATCTTTTTTAGGGCAATCTTACAGATAAATTCAAGGAAAAGTTAATTCAGTCCTTGAGATTCAGTGCACTAATACCCTCTCTTGTGACCCCTTCTAAATTTCATATTTTTAAACTTTATATGACTATTTATACACTGTATATTTTAATTTCATCAAATTTAAGATTAAGGTGTGAATGTATAAATAGAAGTTTAAAGAATGTTATGAGAAATAAATTATTCCTGAAAGTAACACTTCCAATATTATGGTTGCTCATCTTTTAATATATCCAGTAACATTATCATGCATTTAGTGGGAGTCTTTCCCACTTTGACTCTTTGTTTGCAATGCTTTAAATATTATTCACCTCAATTACAGATAAAAAAACTTGTGGACCTCATGAGTTCCAGTGCAAAAACAACAACTGCATTCCAGATCACTGGAGATGTGACAGCCAGAATGATTGTGGAGATAATTCTGATGAAGAAAACTGTAGTAAGTAACTTTTACCTTGGTCCATGTTAGAACAGAGTCATGTTGGCAACGAGCAAGAGAAAACTTTTGAATTTTTATAAAATTCATGTGTATTTTCATTCAACACCCTCTGATCTGCTGAAAATCAGCTGACCACAATTGAAAATGTCCAAAAATGTCCCTTGCTGTAATTCTCCAATTTTCTTCACTCTTGTAAAGAGCTGTATCTATGAAAAGATGCCTGACCTCCAACTGCTCAATAATTTGGTGAATTGAAAATAAATATTACAGTTAGTTTACCTTTCTCAGTTAGTTATGTATCAAATTTCTTATCTTTAAAGAAAAATCATAAACACTGTTCAGAAGTGAAGTGATCAACATTTGTTAACAAGGAATTTTGATCAAACACTACCTGCTTGTTATATTCATTGTATTCTTGAGATGATTTGCCTTGTGTTATATTGAGAAGTCAATTTCTCTAGCATTTAATTGCATTGAGAAGTAGATGTGGTTATTCAAAGTAGCTCAGTTACCCAGCTCTCTTCTACCCAAGAGGAACCTGAAGGCCGAACAAATCTCTGTAATACCACTTTCAGGGAGTTAATTTCCATCTGGGTCTCAGGAAGAAATGAAAAATTTGTAATGATTTTATCTAATAATTATGGTATTTATAAAATATTTCAAGAGGGACATTCCCTAACTAGTTGTGAAGTGCCTTGCTGTGTTTTTTGTTTTTCCTTTTTACTCAGAAATGCACGGATTTAATATCTTTTTCTTGCACATAATCTTGAATACACATTCCTGATTGTGTACCATGAGTGTATATTTAGTATCTTTGAGGCAATGAGCTAGAAAGATTAATAAATTAGGCATTCTAATGCTGAGCGGATGCTGCTGCCCCTTTCTCCAGTCCAAGATGTGGTGTCCATAGGTACAGAATGTCTCATTCAGCTTGGGAGGTTAAAGTGGATTTGTCTGCCTGGTAATTGCTCCCTGCACTTGAAAATATTGTGAGTTTTATTACTGCAAGCAGCAGTGCTGTGGTACATAAAAAAAGGAAAATGTTGTGTGGCTCAGTAATCACTCAGAGCCTTTTGCTGTTGAACCCCAGGGAGGTTGGCACACAAAAGCTTTCTTAGCTTTGTGGGAGATTTTTCTTAGGAATTGATTATTAGTGTCAGTTTTCTGTACTACAAGTAGCAAGAAATTATTTTATGTTTTTATTCTCATGTAGAAATCAAATAGAGAGTGATAGTTTTGCTTTGGGAGTTTAATCTACAGGACTGGGCAGTTTGTTGAAAATTTGAAAAAAAAAGGAGAAAACCAAAAACTTCCACAAAATATTATTGCTGTTTGAAAAATAAATGTTGAGTATCATATTTGGAATTAGCCATGTGTATGACCCAGCAGTAATAATTATCTTCCTTAAAGATCAGATCATCATACTAAAAAGTGATATTCAAAAGTTCAAATAATGAGAGAGAAATAATCTGAATCTCTAAGAAAAAGAAAAAAATATTATGTTAGCCAACTTTGTGTCTATATTAATAGCTAAGTTTTACATCCAGTTCTTAGTTGTTCTCTAGACTTGAAGATAAAGAAATTTGTAATTGTGCTGTATGGAATTAGTGAGTTGACAGTACCCAGGTAAAAAAGGTGTTAGGTTTTTTTTTAAATTTGCTTTTGCTTGTCAAATGCATACTTAAATTCTAGCTATAGATTCTCCCGTTTAAATTAAACACAGTAGGCTGGCACAGTTTTAAAATCCAAAATCTTGGAAGCACAGGGACAGTACATAACACTGTTCAGCTATTTGAAATAGTTGTATAAAATTTTTATAGACCATCAAGCCACTTACAGAATAAAGTGTAATGAAACAAATATATATGAAATTAGAACTTCAAAAGCATTTGGCAAAATAAGTTGCATTGCACAGTGAGGTAAATTGTTCACGGCATCCATGAATATAATATACAAAAGGCTGTCAGGGAACTGTATCAGAAAATGAGTTGTTTCTCAAGAATGAGGAATGAATTCACTGAATTATAGAAATTCAGCTCAAGCATTTACACTTTTCTCTGTAGTTTCTTCACATGCAAGAAATTCACTCTTCTGGTCGTAACATAATGAAGTCTTAATGGGGCACAATGATACAGCACTAATAATTTTTCACACCCATTCAGTTATGTTTTAATAACATGCAATGAGCAGGTGGTATTTGGCCCAAATTCTTTGTTAACACATGCTTATCACTTTAACTTTGAACAGTGTTTGGGATTCTTTTTCAGAGGTAAGAAATCTGACACGTAACTATGTGATAAACTAATTGTAATATTTCTTTTTAATTCAGACTTTTAAGCAGTTGGAGGTCAGGCATTTTTTCATAACTGATACAGCTCCTTATAGGAGCTTTTTTCATTATTTGTCTTACAGTCTATTGTTTTTAACTATATTTGGACACTGTGAAATAAGAGTTTTTAGCTTGGATATTGGTACATGATGAGTCCACAATAAGAAATGTAGAATACATTTTTAACTCTTATGATGTAATACCTGTCTGGAGGCAGAATTTGCTTTCAGAGTTTATTTGTATTTTTGAAACCAAATTACCACAAAAATAGGGTTTCCTCTTTAAGGAAACTCCAAAAAAGGAAAATTCCGTAGGAAGTAATCTTATTCTGTCTATCTAACCTAAAAAGAAAGCACCACTATTTTTTTTAATTTAATCTGATTAAAGAAAATGTAAGGTACTGTAACCATTGAAGCAAAGCAAACACAATAATGTTGTATCAAGGCATGAATTCAATCAGTGTGAAAATATTTGTGCTGCTGCAAGTTCTTCCTAAAGCTCTTTTGTTGCTTCTACAAGTTGCCAAGAAAACAAATTAGTTAATTTTGTCCTGGGATAAGTTTATGTCCCAAATGCTTTTCTTGGGAAGGAGTTTCAGTGTTTTGGTAAAGCAGAAGCTAAAGAATGCTGTCCTTTATGGGTTTACAGAAGTCCATTAAAGCTTGTTCCTTTAATACTGTTTTGTATCAATAATTATTCCTTTCTAACAATCTGAGCACTGATGGAAAAGTACTTTTCAGTGTTCATATGTAAATCACAGAGCTGGATCCCAGTAGCAGAAGAAATATTTCTTGCAAACAGAGAATTGAGTACTTAGCTCTTTGTGTACATTTTTTCCAGTATCAAATCTCTGCTTATAAATAATTTATTAGCAGTATAGCAAAAGTATTTGCTTGTATTTTTCCAGTCAATATAGAAACATGATAAATTTTTTTTTTACTTGTGAATTACTTTCCCCAAAAATTATTTCCTTTATATATTTTATCGTATCGTGAGATCCTCCTTCTTGGCTTGAAAACAAAAAGAATCAAATGTCAAGGATTTGCTAGTGCTTTGAAAAAAGATTTGAGGTAGTGTGTATATAATCTGAGTCCACATAAATGCCAACCTTTGATTTGCTGAAATATAACATTTCTGGAGAACTGATGCAATTGCTCTAGATGTGCTTTTAAAATCACTTTCCTACAACTTCAAAATTGAAATTCATTCCTACCTGAAAAATGAAATTTCTTTTAAAATATTTCAAACAGAGTATTTTTCAGTATTTTTTTATGAACTAAAGAGTGGTAAAAAGTCAGTTAAAAAGTTGATTAAAACTGCTCCTTTCCTGGAACAGTTTTTGATTTTTATAAATCCTGGGAAAGTCAACCAACCAACCAAACAAAAAAACAAAACACATGGACTCAAGTTTGTTACATCCTTGTAACTTGTGTGTAGTGTATTCTCATACTGGTATTTACCAAATTTTTGTCACTTTGAGGCCTCTACTTTTGTATTTTCTTTTCTTATCACTGTGGCACATTTTACAAAAGCATTCATGCTTGCACCTTCCATACCTCACTAAAGGACCCTTCAGCATTTCTCAATTTATTGCTGTCCATTCCTGCTGTCTGCTCTGTCTCTTCTCTTTCTTTTTTGCCCCTTTATTCCTTTGGTTCAATCACTGGAATTTGTTGTTCTCCATCTCTCTGCTGAAAAGGTTTTGCTAATTAATCCTTATTCTTGATTTTACATAATTTGCATAATGCGTTGTTTCCTGCGGTGGAAATAATCCAACAAATAATCCTTTTTTGCCTTTAAGTCCCTTTTCCCCCCAAGCCCTCTGAGTGGCAGATCTAAATTGCATATAGAGACTTGTTTAACTTCTCCTAAATCCCCAATAACTCTCTACCTTTCTTTATTCTAATGCCCCAGCATCCAAAAAATGTCTTTTGGAGTGGTCCTCATTCTCAGGAGGACAGCACATGATGTTCTCCTGTGGGGCTCTTCCCCAGAGGTCCCCCTTGCCAATGTTTCTGTGTCAGCAGTAGTGAAAAATCTCATTTTATTTGAAGCACCAACTTTTGTGTTCCCTTTGCCATTCCCCTGAATGCTGAGCACGGGGGAAGCTGACTCTTGGCACACACACACAAAAAATTATGTGATAAATGATGTGCTACTGTGTGATGGAAAGTCAGAAACCTGCTTAGTGCTAATTACATTGGATATTGACATGCAAAATGTATTTCTGGCCTCTGGTGCACATCTCACAAACCCTGTAATGACATACATGTGTTGAAATTCATAAAATATATATACTCAACATCATGTTATTGCAAAGAAATCTGCTAGAACCCAAATGTATGAAAGCAATTAAAGTATTTTCATTACTGTCTTAAGATATGTAAATGAAATTTAGTTAAAAGATGTTGTGGAATAAAATCCCACAGAAAACCACTACTTATCATTTGCAAGGTAATTGAGTTTTTAATATTTATTCTTTGGGGGGGTATTTATATTTATTTATATCTATTGATTGGGGAGATTGATATTATTTCTATTGATTGATTTAAAGGAAATGCTGATAAACTTACTGTTTTTTCTTTCTTTCTTCAGAGCCTCAAACATGCACTTTGAAAGACTTTCCTTGTGCAAATGGAGATTGTGTTTCAGCAAGATTCTGGTGTGATGGAGACTACGACTGTGCAGATGGCTCAGATGAGGTAGGCATCTTCCAGAAAAAAGGATTTCTTTAGGGAATTAGTAGTTTTAAGTTGTTGGACAATAGATTCCTGCCTAGAAATTTTCTAAAAGGTAGCAGTAGGAGCTCTGCACAAGAATCCCTGTATGCAAATATCATTACTAAATTAAAACCAAACGTATTGATATAATTATGCTAAAAGAGAACATACCAACCAATCAGTAAAATTGAAGAGTATTCTGCATTTTCTTGTCCCAGCAGTGATCTAAAACCTCTTCCCATCATATAAATACTTTTTGTCCTGACTGGGAAACCATTCTTTTTACACACAGCACTGGTTTGGTTTGAGAGATTTTTTTGAGGTAAGAGTGAAAACTGTTGAGTATCAGAAGCTCACTGGATAATAATTTACTGGTTTTCTCTTCTTTTTTTCTTTTTACTTTTTTTCCCTTCTCTTTTCCTGTCAATACTAGAACTCAGGTGTTTCCAGCTATTTAGAGCATGTGACCCACCATTTGGAATCATATCCACAAATATATTTCATTTCACAAGACTTTAATTACTACCTATTTTATAACATGGAGGATTATGGGCTGTAGCTTCTGCCACCAGCTGCATATTTAGCAATGTTTATATTAAACTCTTGATCTTGTTTATTGGTTGTTTCTTTGGTACCAGAGGTATTGTGAAACAGGCTGTTCTAGGGATCAGTTCCAGTGCTCCAATGGCCAGTGCATCTCAGCAAAATGGAAATGTGACGGACACGAGGACTGCAAACTTGGGGACGATGAGAAAAATTGTGAACCAGGTATTGTTCTATAATTCTGAATTATAAAATGAAGCCAGGAATGGATCAGAGTAAAGGAAGAATATAAATCATCAAATCATGATTTCTTGGGCTAGTTGCAGCGTGAGAGTGCAAAAAAAACCTGAAATACTTCACCTTCTGAGTTTGCATCATTGTGTCTTCCTGCTGGTGTTTTGAAAACCCTTCTTATGAACAACTCTGCACTGTGAAGTTTGTTGGAGCATAGGTATTTAATTAATTATTTTGAATTGTAATTTGATAATAAATACTCAACATATAAAATTCTGCTCTGAAAACATCAGGAAATCTTGGCGTGTCCTGAAATGTATTGCTTTGTGGTCTTCAGTCAAAGCTTAATAGTCCTTATGCAAAGATTGTTTTCTACTAAATTATTGTTATTTTTATTTTATTTTATTTTTGCTTTCTTGCAAAATAAAGTTGTTTATTTTGCAGGAACTTGCCTAATTTTTTTTTTAAGCTAGATGTAACTGATAAAAATCTATGACAAAACTCTCCTGATTTACAGTGCAACAAAAAATATCCACCTTTATTTTAAAATATCCTGCTTAATATTTATGTGTTTTAATTGTAATAATGTATACTTTCCAGTGAGATGGTTTCCTAAAAAATTTAGCTTATGCAATTATAAACTAGCTACATTAGCTAAACTCTAAGCCCATTTTAAGGAATGCAATTTTTAAAATATGCTCATTCTATGAATATATGCATTTTTGTAGTTGCCTTTGTTACCAAGCATAAGGAGAAAACAAAATTAAATTTCTAAGTGGAAAAACACAAATACCTTTTCACTATCATTATATAATTTATTTAAGATTACACAAGTCAGATTTGTCAAATATTTTATTGTAGTTTACAAAAGTGCTTAGGCACCAGTTGGCTCACTATTAACCAGCGGGAAACTTTAAATTAAAAATCAATTTATTCATGAATTGTCTTTTTCTTAATGCTAAAATATGTGTTTGTAACCAGCATCTCCAACCTGCTCTTCAAGTGAATACGTGTGTGCAAGTGGAGGCTGCATTTCAGCATCCCTGAAATGCAACGGGGACTTGGACTGTGCTGATGGATCTGATGAGGTACCTGACACATTTCTGGTGATTTCTTTTTCCTGGGTTGCTTGGTTTTGGTGTTTTTTGTTTTGTTTTTTGGTTTTTTTTTTTGGGGGGGGGGGGTGGCATTTTTTGTTTAGTTTGCTTTTGTTTTTGGAAATTTTTTAGATCTCTGTGAAAAACACCAAACACTTGTTTTCAAAATTTTAAAAGTTTAACAGTAATAAAATGGTTATAAAAATAGTAATACAATTAGAATAATAAAAATTTTGACACATTGAATTAGGACAATATGGGACAATAGAAACAAAGAGTTATGGGTGTCTGGGTACCTTTTTCTGGGCAGCACGAGCCCAAAAAAGGATCCATGGAAACAAAGGATTAACCCTTAAAAGCAACATATTCATTCAATATTGCATATTCATGCACTTCATACATGATGCATAAATTCCATTTAAATACAGGATTCTGTCTGGTCATCCTCAACTTCTTCCTCTGAATCCTGAGAGCACCTCCAAGGCAGGAAGTTCATTTCTCCTGATAATGGAGCAATAAATTCTTTTTCTCTGAAAGATTAAGGTGTCCTGTGGCTGCTATCTCGCTGCGAGTCCTTTCTTTAAAAAAAAGTATCCTACATGGCATAGGATGTTTCTATTTTAACATTTTTTTATAACTTAAAACTATATTTAACACACTACTTAAGAGAATTAATAGAGCATTACTTTCTAACACAACACATACAATATTAATTTTAATATTTGCGAAAAGCCAATCACAAAATACATGCATTTTTCACAGTCTCAAAATAATTGAAAGGGCAAATAGGGTTTTCTTGCATCCTTTGAGTGCTGTCAGGTAACTCAGGCCCATGGTTGTACATTTCTGTGCTCTGTGGACAGGTTTTGGTTGACTTCTCAAAGTCAACCCCAAGCGTGGTTCTGGGGTGGTTTCCATCAGGGCCTGCTCCCTCCTGGCAGCGTGGACAAGCTGTTGTTGCTGCCCCTGCTGAGGCCAGAGCTGATGTGTGTGTTCCCACAGATGGACTGTGTGTCAGAGTGCAAGGAGGATCAGTTCCGCTGCAGGAACAAGGCCTACTGCATCCCGGTGCGATGGCTCTGCGACGGGATCCACGACTGTGTGGATGGCAGCGATGAGGAAAGCTGTGACCAAGGCAAGAGACACCTCTCTAAAAATGTTTATTGGGCTTTATGAACGCACACATTGCAAGTTAGTGGTACCCTGGCCAAAATGAGTGGAGAAAGGAAAGTTCTGTGAACTCTCCTGACAAAGTACAGCAGCTTAACAAGTGATCTGCAGGAATAAGCAAAACTTAGATTGTTTATGACTTGTTCCTCCTTTCTGTTTCCCTCCCCAGTGATGAAAAGGTCATGTTGTTACTGGAAGCATATTCTTTTTCATCAAGGAAGTCAGCAGTAAATCTGGTTAATTCAAGCTTTTATAGGCCCCAGTAAACTACAAAGCCATGCCCAATAAATCACACAGCTGTGCAATATAACGAACATTTGCTAAATAAGTCATCCTAAGAGCCCAGGTTTCTGTTTATTTCAGCGAATCACAGAACACTTTGGATTGGAAGAGACCTTTAAATTCGTCCAGTTCCAGCCCTCTCCCATGTGCAGGGACACCTTCTGCTATCCCAGGCTGCTCCAAACCCCATCCAACCTGGCTTTGGGCACTGCCAGGGATGGACATCTCTGGGCAACCTGTGCCAGGGCTTCACCTTCTTTTTTGTGTTTGTCCAGGAGCACCTTGTTCATCCAGAGTCCTTCTGGCACACTTTGGTTCCTCTTTGTTGGGATGCATCACTCCTGGGCTTGGATGAGGGGATGTTTGGATACCAACCAGGCTCTCCTGGGCCCCTCTTCCCTCCAGGGCTTTCCCAAGCACATCCAGGAGAAGCCCGAGGGTGCTGTCCTGGAGCCCAGTGCAGGGAGCTTGCTCTGCACCCTCCTTGCAGCCCTGAGGGATTTGAGCTCCCCCATTCCATGGTCACTGCAGCCTAGGCTGCCCCTGAGCTCCACATTCCTCACCAGCCCCTCCTCTAAGTCAAATTAAAGGAGTTTTTTTCCTAAAGAACAGTTCTAGTTGGCATTTTGTCATCTTCTTGGTTTTTTCCTGGATTTTTCTTCTTTCTTTTTCTTTAAAGTGGGCAGTTCTGTGGGTTAGCCATCTACAGTCACATGTTCTGTGCATAAATTCAAAACATAATGGAGGACAGTTATAGGGGATAATAACCTGATACAAAGCAATCATAGTAAATTATCCTTTCCTTGTTTTAAGTCTATTACACAATACTTAAAGGGGAAAAAAAAGGACATCATGTGGGGATGATTAAGTTTGAAAGACAGACCAGAAAATTCAAAGAATGTGAAGAATATTGCAGAGATGTTTAGGTACAAGAAGACAGATAACAAAGTCAAATAAATAAATAAATAAATAACAAACATCTAGTCAATTTTAAAACTGCTTTTAAAATATCTGGACTGTATCTCTTTAAAACCCAATGGAGGGGAAGTAAATAGTAACACACTTATTTTATCTGATGCCCACATTATTCTTTGGGTAGCATAATGGAGCTTCTGTGAACTGCAAATTGCTTACAATACAATAAGAAGCCTATTCCTAGTTGGTTATTGCTATCATACTTTGTATTTATGTCACAATTATGATTCTGTTGCAGAAATCTATTTTATAAAGGAATTATGACAGGCAGAGCAATCACATGAAAGAAATGCCAGTTTATCTCACTGATAACTAATTTTTTCATCTTTGGAAATACAGCAAACACAAATGGAGTTTTATTCTACAGCGTTCTTAAATAATATCCATAATATTTATCTGTGGCCCACTGTGCATGTTTACAAAAATAACTCCCTTCAATCTTATTAAACAACTAGAGAGATGGTTATCTTGTGATCGCACACACTATTATTTGCATTCATACCTTTCATCATGAAGAGTACTTGAATTTTATATATTTTCCTTGGATAATTATACAGGATATTTCTGTTAATGTTGATAAGTTATGTTTGCCATGGGAGTGAATTATACCTGGTAGCATAGTGTGAGAGTTGGAGCATCCTTTTATGCAATGAGCATTTCATGGAAATTAGCTTTTGGGGGGAAAAAAGTTCAGCCATTCTGAGCCTTTATAGCAAAAGAAAGAATTCTGTTGATTTTAATGAGGTGTTAACAGGGCAGTGAATGAATGAGTAAAAAGCCACTGAAGCCTGATCCAGCTTTAGAGTGGGTGTAATGCATTGAGGTAAGCCACAGTGAGAGTTTTGGCATTATCCTATAAAATTTCATTGTTTCCTTCTCTGCAGTTACACAGCTTTATTTATTTTATATACCCCATTCCTCCCAGGAAACTGAAAATCCAGTTACCAAAAAAATGTGTTTTATAGGAAATTAATTGCAGGAACTTTCCATAACTTTGTTGATTGGTAGTGATAAAATGTAGTCGTAATTAAAACGTAGTCGTAATTGAGAAAGAAATTCTTTCTTATGACAACACACATTACAACTGAATCCACCTTGAAATAATTTTTAAAGCCTGGGAGCACTCTGCCCTCAACCATTTTCCCTTACCCTATGTTCCTTTTTGTTAGATGATTCAGAACACACGGAAGATTTTATTCTTGCTGCTTCCTGTGTTCAGTAAACATCCTGATGAGTCATTTTAGAAGGTACAGAAAGGAAGATAGTGTCAGAGGTCACTTTATTTTATCTGTTCTGTGCCCACATGGCTGGACCTTGAGAACATGAGCTGTTTGGTCAGGGAAGAGATTTTTGAATGAGAATTCCTCTGCCTCTCCCGCCTGTTCCTTTGGGATCTGTAAATTTATTTATGCTACCTGGTTACTCTCTGCATATAGTACGTGATAAGTGATTCTAGTGGTTTTATAAAAAAACTGACTTTCATCTTTCCTGCCTTTTATTTTTCTTTTCTGTTCATCTTCCCAGGGGGAAATATATGTAGAGCTGATGAATTTTTGTGCAACAATTCCCTCTGCAAGCTACATTTTTGGGTTTGTGATGGCGAGGATGATTGTGGGGATAACTCTGATGAAGTTGCTGAAATGTGTGGTATGGCATTATATTTTTCAGAGTTTTTGTATAATAAAGCAAGAATGACATTTAAGACACAGAAATATATATATAGGCACATGTGTCTTAAATTTTGTTTTGCTTTTAGAAGATAAGCTTGAAATGTGGGGATATAGTTTTCTTTTGTTATTGCTTGTCATGTAATTTCAGATATTTGATATTTGCTATTTTTGAGAAATTAAACTTTTCTTTAGGACACCCACAGTGGGAGGAAAAAATTACTTGTATGATGTAATATTGAGCATGATCACACTTCATCCTTCTTTTGCTGTTTCTCTGCCATACTTACTAGTTCTGAAAAAAGGCCATAAATCACCCTCATGACACAAAATCTCTAAATGAAGAACTTAGAGTGCCAACACATATCTGGCTTTGATGTGTCATTAAAAAAGGATTAATAGCCGGGTAACAGCTGCTTGTTTTCTTTGCTGTGCAGTGAAGTTTCCCTGCCCTCCAACGAGGCCCTACAGATGTAGGAACAACAGGGTTTGTCTGCGGCCGGAGCAGATTTGCAACGAGGTCGACGACTGTGGCGATAACTCGGATGAGGATCACTGTGGTGGGTGATATCACCTTGCAAGGCATTCAGATCACAGAAAGCACCTCAAAGGCAAACTTTGTAACACAGATCTGCTTGTGAGAAATAGCTGCTCACTTTTCAGATGCTTCATAAGAAGGGTTATTAAACCTTATCAAAAATACAACAGAAGACTGAATAAAGAAAAAAGGTTACGGTGCTGGGAGCAAAATTTTCCCTGCTGTGTGCTCAGCTCCCTCACAATGGAGGTTTTGCCTTTTTAACCCTTTAACCCCACCAAAGTTCTGTCCTTCTTCACTGAAGAAGGTGGAGATCTCTTCCTCAAATCCTGACTGGAGGTCAGATGTTCCATAGTGACAAGCCAGCCCTCCCAGATGTCCCAACTCCCATTGTCCCTTGATAAACCCTCGATGGAGTACAACATAACTATAAATCTATAAACTTTTCTTAACCTATAAACATGATATTTGTCCATTAATTGTGAGATTCAACCATTGCATTACTCATCTATCACATGCTTGTCCTTCAGTAAGGCTTACTGCAGTTTAGCAGATCAGAATTTGAAACAGAAAGAAAACCAAAAGAAACTGAAATAAATTCCAGTTGCTTAATGCTTGGTGGTCCTTCCCATTTGTATGTGTCTGAAGTAACCTGAAAATCCTAAATACTGATTTATTTTTTCTCTTATTAATCTGTAATTATGTAGATAAAATCACATACAAAGCCAGACCGTGTAGAAAAGATGAGTTTGCTTGCAATGACAAGAAGTGCATTCCCATGGAGCTGCAGTGTGACTGGTTTGATGACTGTGGAGATGGCTCAGATGAGCAAGACTGCAAAATAAGTGAGTTGGCCTGGCCAGATCTGTTCTCTTGATTTAGCAGAGAAGAAACAATTAACGAAGACATTCATCTGTGCAAGACCTATTGAACAATACAGAATTCAGTTTAACGTAGTTACTTCTTTTAGTTAAAAACGGATGGAATTCTGTACCACAAGAGCTAGGCAAATTTGATAGCAATTCAAGTTGTAGAGGATTTTTGGTGTAGTTACGAGTTCTTTACAAAATTTAAGTACAAGTTGATTGCATTGTTACATATTTGCAACAAGAAAAATTGTAGTATTGAATTCTTGATGGGAAATCTGTTAAATACTGTCATTGCATAAAATATAATACATTAAATTTTGCAGATGTAGATAAACACTGTAATGTCATTTATTTGTTAAAAATTCACCTGATGCTCTTTAAACAGAAAGATGAATTTGTTATTTGCTGTTGTCACTTTAGGTATAATTTTTAACACTTTAAACAAATCTATCAGGGATTTTTTAGACATTTTGTTTACGTTTAGGCGTCGCTGAATATACATGTGAAGATAATGTGAATCCTTGCGGAGATGATGCATTCTGTAATCAAACAAAATCATCCCTTTTGTGTCAGTGTAAACCTGGATTTCAGAGGAACAGGAGGAATAGACAATGTGAAGGTACAGACATTTTCATCTTCTCTTGTAAAGTTTTAAAAGTCAGTTCTGTAGTTAATTTTCTGTGCTGGAGAAGGAGATACATATCATGTTTGCTTGGTTTATTTCCACAGGGTAAAAGCTGTTTGATAGCTAAGGCATTAAGAAATTAGAAAAAATTTTAAAAAAAGAACAAAACAAACAAAAAAAACCCCAAACAATCAACAACAAACAAAACTAAACACCAAAAAGTATTTACAAAATGTAGATTCATACATTTTACCTGGAGAGGTTATCAAAGATTTAACATTAGTTGTTAAGAACCACTAATTGAACATAAGTTAGAATGTCAAAAGGTTCAAGTCTGGTTATTAAATAATTTAAGTAATAAATGGATTTTTAAGGTCTAATAGATTATTTAACATTGGTTGAAGTTGGCATATGAGGATATTTTGAGATGCATAAAATAATGAGGATGCATAATACAAAATTGAAATCAAAGTGAAGAGATAGAAAGTTAAATTTCTTAGAAAATGCAGTCTTAATATGTATGATTCCACACTGGTCAGCAGGAAAATGTTTATGAGTTCCCTTTGTTCATCTGCTTTGTTCCATGATTATATGAACAAGTAAAATAATAGTTTATTACACTATAGATATAAATTACAATTTTTTCTTCATAGATATCAATGAGTGCATGGTATTTGGTACCTGCTCCCAACGCTGCCATAATTTAAAGGGCTCTTACAGATGTGAGTGTGAGAAAAATTATAAGGAGAGGAACAACAGTTGCATAGCAAAAGGTAAGAAATATCAAAATGGACAGTGCTGTCATTTTTTATATAAATTGTCCATATTTTTGAAGCAAATTTGCCATGGGAAGATCATATTAGTGGGTCATTAGTAACACACATAACATGGACTCTCTCAAGGTTTGGCATCATTGCCTGTTATTTAAGAAATCAGATTATGACATGAGAACAAATAGGGTTACTAATGGAAGATAACGGTTTGTTATTATAGGAACACAGACACAATTCTGAGAGCTTATAATTTAAAAACCTGGGAATCATTATCCCAAATCTGAATTTTCCACAAGCTTCATTTCCATTGTAATACAGTTCATGCTTCCTTTTTCCTCACTGATATTTGCTTTAACCAACCTCCTCTTTTTTCTTGCATTTATCAGGAGGAAGGGAACAAATGATGTTTGATATTTCATGCTCACAGTGTGACATTTTAAATTGATTCTCTATGGATAAATGCAATATGAATGGAGAAGTAAAAATTATCCAAATACATTCTAAATTATCAAGCAGATTTTAACTTTCTCAACACTCAATGTATTGATATTAGAGAACATTTTCTTGTGAATAACATACTTTACATCATCTGGATCAAGATGGTATCTGGCTATCTGAAATGAGATGTAAGACACAGGTTCTGTTGCAGTCAAAACTTTACAGCTTTAACTAAAGATAAAATCATTCCAATTCTAATTTCCAGTAGAGCAATTTAAAAACATGTTCATTGACAGCTCTGTGTTCCTTTAATATATACATTTATGTCCCTCAAAAGACAGCATGCCTATAAAAATATGGGATTCATATGGGCTGAATGCATAATATCCTGTATTTTTGTATACGTCTTAAAAATATTAAAATTCTTATATTACATACACATTGAAATATAGTCCTGGGTGTCTCCCTGTGTGCTTGGAGAGCACTGAAGTTGATATGTTGATATCAGAATATCAGGAGTTGCATTTACTGCCCAGAGTGTAGGTATTTCTGCAGTCTCCAACAACCAGAAAATAATTTCAAACTTAGAAATTCTGTCAGCTGAGCACCAAAAAGCTACTTGAGTAAAACACACTGATTTTTTTGCATTAGTTGACATTTACCTTATTTTTGTTTCATTATAATAATCCCTAGGCTCTGAAGATCAAGTTCTCTATGTTGCTAATGACACTGACATCCTGGGTTTTGCATATCCATTCAACTACAGTGGTGCTCATCAGCAAATATCACATATTGAACACAATTCAAGGATAACTGGAATGGATGCATATTTTCAAGGGGATATGATTGTTTGGAGCACTCAGTTTAATCCAGGAGGGATTTTCTACAGAAAACTTCACGACAGAGAGAGGAGGCAGAGTAACAGTGGCTTGATAGTAAGTGATCAAAATCAAAGATTGAATCACACAAATTTCATTCAATTTATTTTTCTATTCTGACTCTTCTGTAATAGCATGGGCTGATTCAGTAAATTAAAATGTCTATCTGAGAATGATTTTATTTCAGTGATATATATGGCTCCTAAAGCTTTTCTGTTCAAGACTCTGACAGATTTGGTAGAGTCTCCAAGACAACACAATTGTAGGATTTAAAAAACTTTCCTGCAGAGAAGTAAACATTATATTAGAACATTGGGAAGGCTGTATACCATCAAGATTTTTTATTGCAACAGAGAAAAGGGAAGAATGTAATATATAGAATAAGAAAGCCATGAATTTCAAGTCTTGGGAAGACAGAAAAGGAAATTAAACACAAGCTTAATTTCTACAGTGATCATATAAACAATAATATTGGCAAAGTTATTACATATATTGAAATGTTAGAACAATTTATTTCCATTTCTGTTGAACTGCATATTATTTTATTTTGAATAAGCATAAATGTAGGTTTGGACTTCGCAACAGAAATGTGGATTTTCATAAACTTGGGTAATTTTAAGTGGTCTTTACTTGAAAATAAAATAAATGTATGTTGTTTCTCATTTTGCTTAAAATATTTCTACAAAATTCTCTAGAAAGTGACATTGCTGAACTGAGAATAACAGTGTGGTCTCTACATTGGTGTTTCTATAATGCTGTAAATTTAGATTTTGGGATTTTTAGTCTTCATTGAATTTGACAGCAGAGTAGAGTTTTTAATTTTTTTCTTGTTAGAAAAAGCACCTGTGTGGCTTTTTCACATTTCCTTAAACTTAGGAGAGGTAACAGTGATGCCCTCCCACCCCATGCCTGCTTTTATACACCCACAATAAACAGGAGTCGCAACAGTAGCCCGATCTTTCATCTATAATTCATAAACTTCTAAACCACTTCTGAGTACGTTCACCCAAGGATATTTCCTCTCCAAATGAGTGACATTCCTGACCTCTGACACCAGCAGGGCAAAACCCTCCTGCTGGAGGCACCAATGGACCCTGAGGATACCTGGAATCTGTTATTGCATCTTGATAAGAGTGGTTTGAAAGCAGCACCTCCACCTGCCCAGCAGAGGTGTCTTGGTTTTGTTCAGAGAAAGTGTATGGAAAGTAGACCTGAAATGTTGTAGAGCATGAGACTCTTAATCTCAGGGTCGTGGGTTCGAGCCCCACGTTGGGCGCCAACTTGCGGCGGGGTTTTATCTGGCCTGGGATGGTCAGTGTCCGGCTAGCAGTGGGCAGGCCGACACCCTGCTGCAATTCAGTGCGAGCACCCCTTGGCGTCTGAGGGCCTCGGGCTGTGCTCGCACTACGGACCGGTCTCACCGCCTAGGCAACTGCGAAAGAAGGAGCTGGACTCTCGGTGGGGTTAAATCCGGTTTAATGAAAGAGCCAAGATAACATCCAAGAAGTAACCACAGGGAAGGATCCGAAGGAAGAACCCCAGGGAGAGACCAAGAAATGGGAATGACACGAGGTTATAAAGGGGGTGGGTGTGCAAAGGAGGGATTTACATTAAACCAATCATGAAGTGTGGAGGGATGAACTTAACATAATTGACATAAAGGGGAAACCAATACATACAAAGTAAAGGAGGGGCCCCAAGACCACAGCCAACCACAATCCCCAGAGAGGAGAAGATTCTGGAAAGTTAGGAGGAGTGGGGGGTGATTGACTGGGCCCAGGGAGGAGAAAAAGTTCACTTATAAGGAGAAATGAGGGAGGAGAAATCACATAACTTAACTGACTGACAAAACCAGGGGCGGGGGTAACCATAGCAACAAAACTGTCAGGAGGGCTATGGCGGGAAAACTGGGGAGGGCAGAACCATCTTACATTGGAAAGGGGGGAACAATACATAAAATGGGGGAGCAATACAAACGCCGCACTGAAATACAAAATAATGCCTCGGATCTCTAACAGGTCAGCTCTGTCATTTGAGTTTTGCAGCAGGATACCTGTATTGAGGATGTGGAGTAATTCTACTGTGGAGTTTTTCTCATTTAACTATGTGGTGTACATTTCTGTTTAAAAGATCCTGATAAACAGATCTCTGTATTGAGTTAATAATTAGAAAATAATGAAAGTGTAAAACCTTGTGAGGTTAGTGTTGAGAAAGTGGTGTTGTTATTCATTTATTTATTTTATTTTTGGGGGGTAATCTGCAGGTGCATTCTGCAGCAAGAGCAGTTTGCTGACCTGCAGCCTCTCTAATAGATTGAATACTTTCTTAGAGGACTATAAAATGGAGCATAAATTTCCTTCAGAAATCTTCATATTCTAAATCTTCAAATCTTTCAGTCCAGGGACTGAAATTTTCACACCTCATTTGTCACTTTCTCCCTGTTTAAACTAATAGAGATAAAATATTCTTAATTAGTCTTTTTCTAACATACTGAAATAGTATTCAGGTTTTTTTATCCTTTTTCACTGTTACCTGAGAATATCTCTTAGTCACTTCCTTTTCTGTTCAAAGACATTGAAAAAAATGATGGTTTTTTTACACCCCATGTTCCCCTGTCTCTTCAGTGCAGGTAGGTCCTTGTGGCAATGCTTGAGCCAAGCTAGACAAAGCTTTTTTACAAATCTGAATGTGGAAAATGCAAATACAGACTCTATTTGAATATATCTTGGACACTTTTCATTTATATTTTTGAAGTATTTGCTTCTCATTGTGCTTAACTATTCAGTTATTTTCCCAGCGTTTTCTTTTTATTAATATTCAAATATTGTTGCCTTATTTGCAGCTGATCAATAGGTTAATTGGTTTTATAATGTTGCTTTAATATTGTCACCGAAATTTGGTTTTAAAAGGCTTGAGAATTTCTTAATTTTAACCCAAGTTTTTTTTTTTATTGAGTAAGTTTTCAAAGGTTACATTATAACTTTTATATCTAGACTTTGATATGTAAATCAGGACAGTAAACTTGAACAAAGTCACCTGCATTTTCAGGTAATTACATTAATGCAAAAATCCCTCTCAACCGAAATTGCTCCACAGAATTAGCATATCAAGAGCCTTCCTCAGAGAATAGCTTTAAGTAGCTCTGCTGATTTTCTGTGAAAAATGGGTTTAAGACTGGTACAAATTCAAGCATTATAGGAAATAGTAAATATCAACTCTTGAGAGTTTATTGACAGATGCAGAAGAGGGTTTCATCCCAGCTGAGTTCAGGGTGAAATTGGTGATATCTGGAGCAGCTGTTTGCTGCCTGATCCATGGGGAGAGCTGCAGGAGTTACCTGAGGTGCACAACGAACACGGAGCCGCCCCACGCTTCAGCTCAAGGGCTTCGTTTCATGGAAAAGGACAAAGAGATGAACATTAAAATGATGATACCATCCAAAGGGAAGAAAAGCAGAGGTTTTGTGATGTATCCAGTCAGATTATTGGCATCCTACTCCAGCCCCAGAGTTTTGAGAGCTTCACAAGGACCCTCAACCACCCTTGAGATGAGCCCACTCCTGTTTCCCAACATTTGCCCCAGGGCCCAGTGCACACCTGTGAATGCAAACTGCTTCCAGCCCACATTCTCTTAAAAACAGGAATTTATGGTTCTATCTTAGAGCTACAGCTCTGTCTGGATGAAGTTTATATAGTTAGAAGACCCTTTCTGGAGTCAGCTGGTTGGGGTTTGTAAATTATCCTACTTTATGTAATACCAGTGGTGGTTTGGTGAATTACTGCACCCACTGGGATGCTCATCTATCAACAAAAATGTTGTGTTTCAGTGGACAAAATTCTAAACATTTTGTTGTCTTTAATTTCTCTTTACTGTTCTAGTAATATAACATTAGGTAATGCATTATTTTTTAATGAAGAGGCAAAATAAAACATTGCTTTACTTTGTTCCACAGCAATTCCCTACCCAAAATATCTGCAAAAGAAATAAGATAAAATACTGCTTATGGCACAAATTAGATTTGCCATTTATTCTTCCTGTTAAACATTGCAAAGGGATGTGTTCCTACTGCATGTGCAACATATTTTCTTCAGTCTAACTCAACTTTAGGGGCTGAAAATCTGTAATCTGACATTATATGAAAAAGATTTCCAGATCCAAATTGTTACTGCAGCTTCTTTTTTTAGTTTGTTGGGTTTCTTTGTTTTTTGTTTTTTTTTATTAATTCTTTGCCTTGAAAGCAGAATTTACAAAAGACAACAGTTCTGATCAAAAGTCATCGAGCTGACGTGGTCTGTAGCTGTGCAGAGACTTCCAAACTGTGAAAGGCAATTAGCTTTCAAACCTCAGTTTTTCTAATAAGTTGTAGTACATTATAATTACCATCAAAGCGGGCTAAAATCACTGTAGAAAACATTAATGTGATTTTCTTCCTGTATTTTCATCCTTACTTTATATGCAGTATTATTCTTCGAAATTAACATAATCCAAATAAGCTATTAGGTAAGAGCTCATTTCCAGTTAGCAATTTTACTAGACAGTGTGAGAAGATGCAGAAGAGCTCAGAAATATGATAGTAGCTGCAGCTTAATGAACACAACTGGAAATTGCACAGCCACAGCATCAGCTCATGGGGTTTTTTCCCTCTTTTTTTAAAATCTCTTACACCAGATGGCTCCTTGACATTTCTTCTGTTCATCTCTTTCTTTATTTGATCTCTAATATCCCCCCAGCAATTCATGAAAAGAAATTTCACTTTTCCTGTCTGGTTGAGGAGTCAGGATCAGTATTTCTCAACAAAATCCCACCCTCATTCCCCAATTTTTGTAGGATGTCCCTTTTAGGATGTCTCATCTGCTTCTAGAACCACCTTTTTTGGGAACCACCTCTTATTCTGCTTGGCAACTCTCATCTTGGTCTTTCCAGGCTCTCAAAAAAGTCTTATTGTAAACTGTGGTTTGAACAGTTAAAAAAAAGAAAAGGTGAGAGGTTTTTCTGGCCATGACAGCTGCTTTTCCTTTTAAAATAATATTTGGTTCCAGCATTGTAAGCCATTAGTCCTTGTAGTATCTAAAGAGATGTCCAGGTGTGAGAGGTTTCTTGACTCAGGTGATTGAATATTGCCCAGAATTAAAAGGAGTTTGGACTAAAAATACAGTTTGTCTTATCTGAAAATACCCCTTTTTTTTTTGTGAACATTCACATCCCTTCTGTGAATGTTGCTTGGATAGCAAGAAAGAAAAAAGTTTGTTATATACAAATGCTACACTTAAAAAATTCTGTTATTTGTGGAAGCATCTGCCACCACTGTCGTCATCTCATATCAAAGAATTATGGTACAATATTTATGGTACAATATTAAAAGTTTAAAGTTAAGAGTTTGACTTTTAGCTTTGAAAATCAAACTTTAAACTTTAATATGATGAAAATAGTTTACAAATATCTTGCGGTATTAGGGAACTCTGACGCTTACGGGAAAACAGGTTATTTTAGGATCTTCTTTTCTGTTTTTCAGTTATGTGGCTTAGTAGCATTTCATTGCTTCATTTTTTAAGGAATATCTGTGGTTTTTTTTCATGATTTAACTTGATACACTTATAACTAAATAGGCAAAAAACTGTATGTGTATTTATAGCTTATGCTGGTCTTGAGGTTTTTATGATACACTGCATTCATGTTAGAAAGAGTTGGGTAATCCTATTTTACTGGGAATACTCATTTCTGCAGGAATTCCAGTAAACTTTGGAGTTGTTCATATAAATCTCCTATTTGCAATATGAACTCCTGTCCTCAGGGCCATTTTTCAGAGCTAAGCCTTAATGATTATGGAAAAAAATTAATGATAGAGATCCTGCAGTTGATAAATTTAATGTTATAATGAGTCAAGCATCCTTTATGTGTGAAGATGAACATTCATGAATACAGAGGGAATTTTGTGCAATTTTCTGAATGCAGTGATTTTCTCTACCCACTCCTCAGGGTGGGTTCGCATTGTTTTCACTGAGTGCTTTGGGATGGTACACCATGGAATAAAAGAGATGCAGAATCTGAAAACTTCCTTTCCCTTGGTTTCAAATTACAGTCCAAAACACCTGTTTGCTTCAGTACCAATAGTTCAAGTAGTTGATGTCAAAGTGACTTTTCCCTAATGCAGGTAGCCTTAAAGTTGAGAAAACAGATTTGAAAGATTAATTTGTTCTTCTGCATGGAGTAGAGGTGTCAGAGATCCCTCAGAGCAGAACTCCTGCAGGTGCAGTTTAAGTCTTTCCAACGCAGTGTTTCTGAAAAAAATGACACAAATTCATGGCTGTGCAGCTGCTGTGAAAGGCCATTTCCACCAACCTGACTGCACCATCTGTTCTTTTTAGTGTCCAGAGTTCAAAAGGCCCAGGGGCATTGCTGTGGACTGGGTGGCTGGGAATATTTACTGGACTGATCACTCCAGAATGCACTGGTTCAGCTACTACACAACTCACTGGACCAGCCTCAGGTACTCCATCAATGTGGGGCAGCTGAAGGGACCCAACTGCACCAGGCTCCTCACCAGCATTGCAGGAGAGCCATATGCAATTGCTGTCAATCCCAAAAAGGGGTATGTATCCTTCAACACCACTCTGATTCGGTAATTCCAATAAAATTGCAAAACACAGCAAGGAAAAGAAAATTATGTTTGCAATTGTCGGAACTTTTCCAAGTTGTTTCTTTAATTTCCTGCTCAACTTAACTAACTGTAAACCAAGACCTCCACTCTGACGTGAATGTTGAAAGGCTCACAAAAATTGAGTATCAGTGAAGTGTTTGAGGCTCTGTGCAGGCATTCAGCTTAATTGCTGTAAATCCTAAAAAGCGGTATGTATCCTTCAACACCACTCTGATTTGGCAATTCCAATAAAATTTCAAAATGCAGTAAGGGAAAGAAAATGATGTCTGCAATTATCTAAACTTTTCCAAGTTGTTTTTTTAATTTCCTGCTCAACTTGCCTAAATGTAAACCAAGACCTCCACTCTGCCGTGAATGTTGAAAGGCTCACAAAAATTGAGTATCAGTGAAGTGTTTGGAGGCTCTGTGCTGGCATTCAGATTAAATTTGTGTTTAATATTTCAGGATGATGTACTGGACAGTTATTGGGGATCGGTCCCACATAGAGGAATCATCTATGGATGGTACTCTGAGAAGGATACTGGTTCAAAAGAACTTGCAAAGACCTACAGGTAAACAACTCATTTTTCCAAAATACCTGGTACCCACTAGCTGAGGAAGATTTCAGTTAAAAACAACAAAAAAAACCCAACAAACAAGCAAAAAACCCAACGTGACAAAACACTCAAGAAATGGGCATTTTCCTGTATTTATTGCCTAAAAATACTTTAGTAACATCCTTCTGTGTTTTCTTCCTTTACTTCATAGTAGAAAATAGATGTTCATGGAGTTTTTAATTTTTGTCAGATATTTAACACAGGCCCATGTAGAGGGAATGCAAGGAAAGAGTTCAAACCTTTGATATTCCCTCCCAAATGGGGTTTTACTGATATTATTTACACTGTTTTTAAATTTATTACCACATATGGCTTTCCTATTTCAAATAAGAGGGAGGGAGAATTTGAGCATTTGGGCTTGACTTCCTAGAAATGACAATCACAGGAGTGTTGCATGTATAAAACAAATAGAAATACTTTTATCTCTGATACCAGGAAAGTACATTGAGAATGCTAGTTGTGTATTAATTTATATTTAAATCTTCTCATTAAAATGCAAAGAATAATTTAAAGCTGGAAAATGGGGACTGCTTCTAAAGCATGCCCCTTACAGGTCCCATGTATCACACAGCAATGACACATTGTGATTGCTTTTTACCAGAAATTATTCTCTTTAGCCATATCCCTGAATGCCAGTGTTTCTTTTAAAGAGAGTTTTTTACAATGGAGTTTTAAATGTAAACATATTTCACTGGTCTGTGAGTCAGATTTTCTCCACTTCCTCTCATCTATCTGCAGCTGATTAATTTATGACCTTAAGAGGAGTATTTTTGCTGTTATGTATAATTTCTTTTGATGTATTTTTTTCTGACTTACCTACTTATATAACTAGGAAGAAAAATACCTTTCCCCATTCTTATTAAAGATGCGCTGCAACTTCAAAAGCTCAGAATGAAATTATTTTATGGCTTCAATATTTTCTTCAGGCTGAAGTGTTTGACATGACCTAAAATGGCATATTAACCATTTAATCTTCCTCTGTGAAGCATGGACTACTTGATTTAACTATTTGATTATTGCCTAGAGGCTGGGTATTTATAATGCCATTGATCTTTTATTCTCTTTTGTTTTCTTTTCATATAAAGATGAAAATATATATAAAAATAGATAGCTATATATCTTCCAATATTGCTGTTTAAGTCTTGCAGAAGTAATGTAGTTAAAATAATCTGATTTTTAATTCTGCAAGACTGCATGGGAAGTCTTGGTGGTAAAAATGAGAACAGAATTAAATATGTGTGGAAACAGGGTGCAAAGATTCCATGAATTCTGAATGCCTTGTTTTTGACACAGGATCACACTGGTGCAATTGGCATATTAGATTTTGGTTGGGAGAACAGGTTAGAGGAGTTGACTCTATATTTAATTCCCACCTGGTATTTCTGTCTCTAGGAGAATGGGTTAGAAAAGGAGCTGACCTTGGGCAGAGTAAGGTAAAGAAAGTAAAAAACCATGGTTTCCCCAAGGGGAAGGCTTAAGTGGGAGCTGTAATATTTTATTCTCTTTGTTTTCCAGTCAAGTCTTTTCATTGCCACAATATTTTGTGTACACGAGAATATGAATGACATAAAAATGTAGCATTACAGAAAAATACTAATTTTTTTTCAGTTTTTATGTTCCTTTTTGAACTTTATCTCCTTTGTAGGTCTCGTGGTTGATCCGTTCAGCCAGCGCCTGTTCTGGGCTGATTTCGAGTTGTCTGTTATTGGCAGTGTTCTTTTTGATGGGTCCGACTCAGTTGTGTCTGTGAGCACAAAACAAGGTATGGAGAGCCTTGGTATAATGTGATTCTCATTTTATTTTATTTTATTTGGCTGAAGTTACACTATTCAGAACACTATGTAAGCAAAAAGCAGGGATTATTGAGTAATTTTTTGTGCTTTTGTTAGACAATGTTTCAAACGTTATCTAAGCAAGTGTTTTAGATAAAATAAAGATAATTTCAGCTTTAAGATAATCTGATAAAATTACCTTAGGGGAACAAAGATTTAATTATATGTACAGATCTCCAAATATAGGTATTACTGAGTACCATTGGGATTAATATTTAGGCTTGATCTCACTTGGACTTGTATTAGGGCTGCCTGCATTGAACTGGAGTTTTAGGGGCTGTAGAACAGTTGGTCTGAATCAGTTCCGGGAGAATAATGGGCTTGGCTTTCAGGTCAGTGAGTAATCACAGAATTCTGCTAACAGAATGTGAATGAAGAAAGTTCCTTTTGTTAAAAAAAGGAGATTCTGGTGAAGCAAACTGTTTTCAAGCGCACAATGGCTTTTTAACAACTTGTTAAGTAAGAAATTTATGAAGTTTGAGTAGAAAATAAAAGGGGCACATTAAAAAAAGATTTGAAAGCAATTCTTGGGGAGGATTGTGGGCAGTTAGTTCTGGAGAATTGTCAGGGTGTTATTATACCTGGTGCTATTGAGTGTTTTCTCCCAGAATTCACCAGGATATTCTGGAATATACTAGGAAGAATGCCCCATAATCCTAATTGGGCAGGACAAGATTGAAAATATCTTATTTTGATTTAAAAGCACTTTATTCCACAATTTGTATCAATATATATGAATATAATTGTCTGAAAGATCACTGTGAGAGTGGGGATCTGACCACAACCTCCTCTAGCACTGGGCTAAAGGAAAATTGGGGCAGTTTAGAAATTGCTTTACAATGAGACTAAAACCTTCAACCCATTGAATTAAAAAAGCCTAAAAGAATCAGTTAGAATTCATTAATATTTTTATGAAAATTAAATACTGAGTGCCAAGCACTGATAGCGTGAAAGAACCATAGGAAGAAATAAAGGCTGATTGATGAAATTAGGTAAATACAAAGGAAATACAAAACCATTTTTAGAGTAAATGGAGAAAATAGCAGACACAAGGTATGACAAGGAATATTTCTAATTCTTTATGGCTTCAGGAAGAGATGCATCTCAGGCAAAGAAGTTTTAGTTAGAAGCCATTTCCTTACTGAGGGCAAATGTGAATTTCTACATCCAGTTGTACACAGGAAATCCAACTGGTGGCCAAAGAGCCCCTCAGAGCTCTTAAAAATGAGGAGTTGGTAGAGCTAACAATTTCTTTTGCATTAATTTACTATAATACAAATTAGAACAAGCATAGTACAACAAACTGGCATTTCAAATATGTTAGGAAGGAGCTGAAGAAATGTTTTGTCAGAATAATCTCTTTGATGTGAAGCAAGATGACCTCTTTCTTCCTTGTCACATGCATCTAGTTAAAGTATTGTACCTAAGGTGCAACAAGTAGAACAAGTCTGCTCTAATTAGTGAGTTGTTACCACAGAGTTTCTTTTTCTTCAATTATCAGCCAGTTTCTGAAACTCAATTGTGTGGAAAACTGATAAAAATCTTGAAATTTAAGTTGCCTGCAAAATGGAAAGGGGTTCTTTGAGGAAGATTGCTTTTTTTAAAAGTAATTTTTTGTGAGGACCAAACAAGCTGTCTGAAAAACAACGTCCTTAGGTGTTAATCACAGTAATGAATTTAATTTGTTATTTTGAAAACTTGTTTATTATTTGAATAAAAATATATATTTGTATTTACTATCCATTTTTATTCAAGGTTTACTGCATCCACATAGAATTGACATTTTTGAGGATTACATATATGGAGCAGGCCCTAAAAATGGTGCATTTAGAGTGCACAAATTTGGCAAGAGCCTTGTAGAATACCTAAGTGTGGATGTTGATAAAGCAAAAAGTGCCTTGGTTTTCCACCGCTACAAACAAACGGACTGTGAGTAAGCATAATTACTGTAAATACTTTAAATTCAGTCTTGGAGGGGGAAATGTAACCAAGTTGTGTAGACATAAACCAGAGCCTGATTGTACAAACTGAAAATAGATTTAGTCATATTTTTTTTAATATCATTTTGATGTGTTTGCACCCATTTGAAAGATGCTGGACAAGTTTGTACACAAATGCCTTTTGTATTTTCACTGTAACTGAGATATAAAAATAATTAGAAGAGAGATGAATAACAATCCCTCTAGCCAGAAGCAGATGAAATTTTTTACTCCATGTTACCAATAGATTTTTTGGTAATGGAATAAATTCTATTCTTAGAATAGAATAAATTGGTATGGAATTTATTCCATTACCAAAAAAATGGAATAAATTCTATTTTTTGGTAATGGAATAAATTCGTCTTGCATTGCTGCTTGGGGAATGTGTTCACAGACTCGAGGCCATTGATATCCTGGGAAGTGGAAGTGTATCAGAATTTTTCTATCTGATTATTTATTTATTTTTTCTTAGTTTTAGAACATAGTTCTAAATTTTTTTAATTTTAAAAAAATCATCAATATCTCTAATATTTTGTCTTTTCAAACAGTGCCTAACCCCTGCTTGCACCTGACGTGTGAATTCATTTGTTTACTCAACCCTTCTGGTGCAACCTGTGCTTGTCCAGAAGGAAAGGCATTGATGAATGGAACATGCATTGATCAGAGCCTCCTAGGTAGGTACTGAAAAGTGCAGGAAAACCAGAAAATAAACAGCTGGGCAGTTTTGGTCATTGCAAAAGGCCAGGCTGGCTGTGAGGGCAGAGTTTTGTGATGTTCAATATACACATTAATGAGCTGAAATTGAAAGGTGAAGAAACAAAATGCCTGATTCAAAAAAAATGCCTCCCCTGCTAATGTTCATCAAAATAAAAAATGAGCTTTCAGCTTAACAAGATACAAGATGGTTAAAAGTGAGTGGGTATAAATACTGACCAAAAGAAGTTTGAAAAACACTGAGGTGTTTTGGATCCCAAATTAAAAGTGAGTCATTCAGGAGAAAAAAACACTGCAGCAATGGTGAAAGGCAGTGAGAGCAACACAGCAAATAATAATGACTTTGAAGTAAAAGTCAAAGAAAGGAAAAAAACCTGCAGCATTTTAATCTAAAATTATATATTCTGGGAACCTTTGTAATGACTAATACTGAGACACAGGAAACCAGATTTCCTGAGAAAAAAGCCTCTAAGTTCTTGCTGTGTTTTAGGGGTGGGGAGGGAATCTTTAAAATATCTTCACTCTAATTTAGGCCAAACCTAGCTTGGTCACACTGCTGGAATAATTTCTTAGCCAGCTTGATTTTTTTTTTTCATGTTCTAGAAATCACTGAATAGCATTTCTTGTGTGTATTATGTGTATGAGGGTGTTCTTCTGATGTTTAATTCCAGGCTCAGAAGTGCAAGTGATGGTTTTTTTGGTGAGATCCTCTGTGCTTAAAGTGCTCAATTTAGCAATTAAATTAATTTACCTGAAATGTCATAATTCTCTGGAGAAAATCTCATTGATTTATACTGCCTAGGCTTTAAGCATTGAATGAACAAGTCTGTGTTTTAGTGGCTCATGATGTGGTATTAATAAAACTGTCCAGCTCTGGACACAAATCAGTCTGAGCACCCTCCCTGCCCCTCCAAGTGTCAGCTCTTTGTCCATCTCAGGTGGACACATGTCAAGAATTTCTGCTGTTGCAGCACCACCTAAAAATTATTTCAAGCTACCCATAGTTAATATTTAAGTGTTGAAGAATGGACAAATAGAAGAAATTTGATTTTCCCTGCTGACTTGTACCAGTTTGTACTCATAATTTCAGTAATGCTCCATTTTTACTAGTGGGCAAAGGATTATGCTGTGGTAATGTTTTCAGGAATGTGTGTTTTTATTAAAGAGAGATCTGAAGAGGTTTTTAAATGACTTGTTATAAATTTTTATGGGTAGGCAGAAAATGCCTAGAGAAGCATTTTTAATATATTGATAATTTCCAGTACCTTCCCATGGCTGCAATATCTGTTATGACTTTTTAAAGGGCTGCTGAATAAGTATTTCTGTAGTTTTTTGTTTACAATCATATTTCAAGTAATGCCTAATGTAGGCTTTTTCTTACTTTTTTTCATCTATGTTATTTTTGTATTAGTAGACTGCAAGTTTTGTAGTATCACAGATTAAGAATTAGGAATTGAAACTTCTGAATCATAGTACTCTCAATTTTTTTTTTTACAGTATTTTGATTTATTTTAAATGGAAGTGGAAGATAAATTTTTGTCTCTTGCTGAGACTGCACTTCAGCTCCCAAGAACCAGCAGAGATTTCTGGAAAGATCAGAGTTGACCCCAAGATCAGCATCATGAACTGATACAGGTTTATAATAAAGGCTGAGTGACAGTCACTTGCCATTAATAGGTCACTAATAGCCTGCAAACAAACAAAAAGTCAATTTATAAATCAGGTCCTTTTCCTTTTGGAGGTTGTATAGTATGGAATAAAGAACTAGGTGCTGCAGTTTTCCCTTTCTGATGAAGATCTAGAAAATGTATGTGAAATATTCCAGACCCCACACATCCACCTTGTCTAAAGCTACTCAGAACATTTTTGGCACTGTCAATAACCCAAAACAGAACATCCTGCTTTACTTGACTGTATATTGTTGAAGGGTGACCTAACAGTCCAAAGGGAGGTTAGACAGAAATATTTTTTTTGTTGCTCTGCAATAAAATCCTGATTCAAAGTCAGTCAGAATATTCTTGTTGATTTTGGTGGTCTTCTGGTTTTTGAGGTGTTCTGGTTTTATTGTACTTGCACACAGCTATTTTAGGTCATGTAAGAAGTGTTTTACTCTTAGAAATTAGCAGCAATTGTGGATACCAAGAACTTGTAGGTTTGAACTGTACTTTTTGAATAATATCAAATTCAAGTTACAATAGAAAATAGTAGGCTCTTGAATATTCATAATATTTTTAATGTCTTTGAGTGTTTTTTAAGTCTTTTTAAATGCAGTAAGCAAACTACTGATAGTTTCTAGTTTCTCTGTCCATGACTTGGCAGAGCCAAAACAGGACAGCCATCTCCATTTCAATTCAATTTCTTCTTAGTCTGTCTGCCATAAAGGTTGGTGACTGCAAGATAATCTCAGTCTTGCTCTGTTCCTTGTGCTACATCCCAAAAACTGACTCAGATTCTTGTTCATTGGATTGTTCACTTTCCTTTTTTTTGTATTTTTAATCAGAAGAAAATTAGCTAAGTCCTAAAGTTCTCCGTACTGCTACTCCTGCCTTGGTCCATTGTTTTTTTTCTTCATGAGCCCTACAGGAGGAATGTTAAATACTGACTTTCTGAATGCAGATTGCCTCAGACAGCTGTTTCCCCAGCACCTCAAGCAACTGAGGAGAAACAGCTTCTGGGTTTGATTTGGAGTTTTCAGGCTGGAGTCATTACAACATATGGGTGTGTTGCATCACTGAGAATGTTTTTTTAAAACAGAGTGAGTACAAGTTCCAGTGTTTCCTGAGATAAGCTCCCATCTCATTTCTCCCTGGATGACTGGGACTGACAGAACCAGAATTCTTTTGGGGCTTATTTATGGACTGAAACAGGCTGGACTTTTTTAGTTTAGAAGCTACCCTTTATTTTACCTAAAGGAAAGAGCAGAGCGCCACCTCATTTCCTAAAAGAGACCCCTGAATTTGCACCTATTTGATTTCTTGTATCTAATTGTCTGTAGCACAATGAAGCTAAAAATGTACCCAGAGGATGAGAATGGAGAGAATTGCACTGGAGGAAGACATTGAGTCCCACAGCTGAAGGAGCAGGATAATGAACAGTTCCAAGAGTTCCTTGCTCTGGAACCTCACACTTATCACTTTCCTCTTAAGAGGGGAACATTTCTGCTCTTTTGGTTGAATGGAAAGCCTGAGGAAAGAATTCCAAAGACTCAGAACTGATGTTGCTTCTGAACAGGGGTGAAACATTTAATTTATCATGTTGCTCCCCTCAGCATGTCTCTATGGGGACTTGTCCACTGCATACAGACAGAGAAGGTGCTTTGGCTGGGGTTGGGGAGGTTCATCCCTGTGTACCTTCTTTTTCAACCCCAAAATCTGCCTCAGAGAGGAGGAACTACTGCAGTTTGGTCCTTGCTATCTTCTTGGGGGTTCTGCTGCTTTTCTAGACTTCTTAGATTTCAGTAAAAACCAAGGGTCACAAAGAAATCTGCTTCTATTTTAGGAAAAAAAATCTGTTTACAGCATTTCTTCTGTATTTACAAAAGGATCATTGTTGGGAGGGTTGTTTCCCAGTGCAGAAGAGAATGGGTGCCGGTTACATTTTCACACTGTGCATTCTTTTCTTAGCCATTCTCTCCCTTTTAAAATTGTAAAGAAAACAGATGTTAAAGAGGAAAAAAAAGTGAAGGAAAAACAAAGAGGAGCATCTGTGTTACAGCCTTCAGACAAAATTTGGGGAGAACAACTTGTTCTGATACTTTTCAGCATATGGCAAATTGGCAGGTGTAGTACAACTCTTATCTGAAGGAAGATTTATGGAACTTTCCATCAACATTGGAACTCTGCTCTCTGTCTTTATTTGGTGCATTCAGCTCAGTACAGGATGAGCTACACATTTGTCCAAGGGAGAGCCAAGGGAAAAGAACTTTCTGCCCGAAGGGATGAGTATTTTCCAGGGTGGGGGAAACTGTTTTTGTCCCAAAGAATGTAGATCCCAAACATTGTGCTCTATAACATCATTTCCCCATTTAACTTGTCTAGTCCAGAAACTGGGGGATACTCCAAAAAGGAGAAAATGGCAAAAAGATGCATTTCTCTCAAGAAAGAATAGAGCTGTCATAGAAATGCCAATAAAAGGTATGTCTTGTGTAAGTGAGGGCAGAGGAATAGAATATGAAAAATTTAACAAGTGAAAGAAAAAAATACCAGCAAATCTTTGATTTGCTGTTTTATGAGTGTTTCTTCTTTGTAAGATTTTCCTTTTGCTTCCAGTAAAAGGGAAGAGTCAATGATGAAGCTGATAAGACAAAGCCTATTAATGTTTGTGCCAAACAGTTTTAGTGTGAAGAAAATCATAAGAGAAATGGCAAATCATAATTCTTTGATTATGTATTAAAGATGTTAAGATTGAAATAGGCAAAACAAGGCAGCATAAAACTAAATATCCAGATTAGAGGAGAATATATAAAATTACATGATCTGTAATCCTTTCTCTCTTTCATGTTAGAGAGATTCAGTAGCTGGACTAGAGGTAGTATAAGAAGTGAAATGATGTACCTCTGTCATTTCAGAAGTGAAAGGAGCAGCTGAGAGGTCTTTAAGTCTGCATTTAGCAAGCTCAGAACAGCATTGAAGACTAGATTTAGAAATTTTTCTGATTTTGTCTTTTTAACGAGTTTGTTCCAAGGCTGGGTACTTGCTAGAACTGTTCCCACTTCTTCCTTCTGAAGTATTTATTCAGTAATTCCAAGTAACTGTATTCAGCTTTTTCTAGTAATTCTTTGTAATTTTCTCCCGTATTCCTTTTCTTCCTGTCTTCTCCTGTGGAACCATTCTTCTCATGTTTCCCATACAAAGGCAGGCATGTCATCCCCTTTTTGTACTAGGCTGATGTGAATCAGTGCAATTTGTTTCTTGTATTTACCTCCAGACAGCAAAGCAGCAGCATTAAACCCCATATATTGTTCAAGTCTAATACACTATTTTAAAACTGCCTTTTCCATTGCATCTTTCAATCCTCTTTCTCAGCTTATTGAAAGTCCAAAATTGCTCTATTACCATTTCTCTGCTCCATATTAGAGTTGTACTGAGATTCTTGAATTTAAAATGTTTCATAGAGAACAAAATCAGTAATAATTTCCATTTTTTCCCCCAGATTTTATATCTTAATTCTGTGGAATTGTTCTAAAAGAGAAATAGAACATATTTTAATGCACTATCAGAAAGGTTCATAAAAATGAGCAGTTGTCTGTACATCACTGTTATTTATTCTGTTTTTGCCAAGTTCTGCTCCATAAACTCATGACTAATGATAAGTAAAACAGATAAGATAAGCAAAACAAAAATAGACCTTCTCTCCAATAAGATATGCCACATTATCCATTCAAACAACTTCTGTAATGAGTAACTGAAGAACGGTTCATGGAACATCAAAGGATTTAATGAACCACCCAAATTAATAAAACACTGAAGCATCCTCAAACTCCCAAATACAAAGTAGCTTTCTTACAGCAATTGTATATGTACAGGGGAGATACCAAAAAATCAAGTGAAAACAGTATTTCATATTTTTATTGTACAACTCATGAAATAATGAGGCACCAGTCAGTCCATCACGGGAAATTTAAGATTTGCTGCCTAGTTGCAGCTTAATTTTAGAAAGATACAATTATCTGAAAGATGACAGTTTCCAGAAGTTTTGTTTAAATAGGTTCCATCCCAGGTTTATGTCAACATTCCTAAACTCTGCACTTGCAGCACAAAATGTTTCTTTGAAACTCAAAGGAGGTGCTGTGCCTGTGCCAAGCCAGTCAATGTTAGACCTCAGCCAGAAAGGGGCAAACAGGAATCTTGACTTTTTTTTATTACTTGTTTGACTAAAGCAGATGAATTCAGCAACACTCCTGCAGTGGATGTATTATTGAAAAGTTCTTGGTATTTGTGGCATCTCTCTTGTTTAAAGCCATGTTGGCTATATTCCTGGATTCGTTAGGAAGCAGTCTGGCTTCACAGGATTGTTTTGCTGTGTGGCAAATGAAGTCTAATTGCTGAAAGCATGATTTGGGCTGGAAAGGTGCTTTTCTGCTTCTTTAGGATTACAGTTGTTTGTATGTTTGAGCATTGTGTGTGTGCTCATCTATAATTAATTTGCTGTTGTTGTTATCATTGAGTGATTTTGTACCTTGTTCATTGAAATTAATAGAGGTTTACTGTTCAAAGTGTTTCTAAGAGAGACACAACTCTAATTATAAAAGAGTGAATGAATTACATGAAGAGTGAATCTGGCCAGATCAGAGTTTGTGTCTCTCCCCTTTTATCTCATCACCAAGAGGGTGGCACTGGTGTCATAAGAATTGTGATTGCAGAGCAGCAGGCAGCTTCCCTTCTCAGGGATTTTAAAATCTGAGCAGAAAAAAATAAATTAGTAGAAAATACGACTTAGGAGAAACAAGTTTGTATGCAAATACCAATTTTTGAAGAGGATTTAAAGGCCAAACAAATTCCTTTTAAATATTTCGGACAGAGCTTAGTTAAGAAGGCTGTTAGCAGAGAATGTGGAAGAGAAATCCAAAAAAGGCTAGTAAAAATGGGCTGAGGTCACCAGAAAATGACTGAGAAGTTTTCCAAGGTCTCCCAGATGAAACCAACATTGAATTTCCCAATTCTCAAACTTGGAATTATAGTTTCAAACAAGAATTCATACTATCATTACTCACTTAGATCCTAGGGAGGCCAACTTCCTTGTGCCATGAGAGAACTCTCACCAGCCCTACAGGCCCCTGGGAGCCTTTCCAGGATTTCTGGTCCCCAAGTGTGGGGTTTAGTGTGGGGTTTTTCTGTCACTGTGCAAACAGAAGGAATAGATCACTTTCCTCATTCTGAAAAGTGATATTTTGCCCTCACGGACAGAGACCCATGGCAGTGTTTGAGGCAAGGCCCTGTTTTGCCATTCCATGGAGCTGGGGAGGTTGAAGCCCTGTGTGTGTGTGTGTGTGTGTGTGTGTGTGTGTTCTTGCTGCAGATCACAGTTGTTGAAGCCCTGTGTGTGTGTGTGTGTTCTTGCTGCAGATCACAGCTGTTGAAGCACTGTGTGTGTGTGTTCTTGCTGCAGATCACAGTTGTTGAAGCTCTGTGTGTGTGTTCTTGCTGCAGATCACAGTTGTTGAAGCTCTGTGTGTGTGTGTGTGTGTGTTCTTGCTGCAGATCACAGTTGTTGAAGCCCTGTGTGTGTTCTTGCTGCAGATCACAGTTGTTGAAGCCCTGTGTGTGTGTGTGTGTTCTTGCTGCAGATCACAGTTGTTGAAGCCCTGTGTGTGTGTGTGTGTTCTTGCTGCAGATCACAGCTGTTGAAGCTCTGTGTGTGTGTGTGTTCTTGCTGCAGATGACAGCTGTAAATTAAGCTGTGAGAATGGAGGGAAGTGCATCATCAATGAGAAGGGGGACGCCCGGTGCCACTGCTGGCCAAGCTACTCTGGGGAGAGGTGTGAAACCAACCACTGCTACAACTACTGCCAGAATGGAGGGACCTGTGGGGCCTCTCTCCTTGGTAAGGATTTCTGAACAGCTCTGTCTTGACCTGCATTAAATGCTTGAATTTGTTCCTTTTAATTTTTTTTTTTTTTTTTTTCTCTTTATTTGCTTTGTCTGTGCTTAAACAAAATGCAAAAAAATGCAGCATATTTCACACATATTTTTTGTAACCAATAGGGACTTTACTTATCTGGGTGTTTCAGCACAATTAAACTGTATACCAGAAAAGAGAAAATAAAAGTAAATATTTAATGTAATGACACAGGCATTGAGGTCTAGCAGTGGAATTGTAAATCAGAATGTCCAGTCAAACTACATCTACAACAAGTCCAGATTTCTTCTTTAAATTTACATCAATTCACTCCCTAAATTGATATGTACATACACAGAAATATTTGCTTAAATACCTGACCTCAATCCTTTACCTTTGTCTTACTGGGGTTCACCAAACAGGAATTTTACTCACCTAATTCTCAGGATGATTTTGTTGATGAGAGCTCAGATCCTTCATTTTCCTGGGTTCAGAGGGTTTATCCTGTTAAAAAGCAGGAATTTGACAATTTGTCTTTGTCCCTAACACATAAGCTTTCGTATCTTTTATAGTGTTTGGGCTAGAGAGGAAAAGTGTAAAAATAAGTCCTCTAAAATGTAGCAATTCTGTGAGAACAGAGAAGTAGAACTCTATTTTCTGCTTCAAGGAATATTTAAATATTTGGTTCAAAATACAAGGGCTGGAGAAGAATTTGCTACTTCCTTCTCAGAAGCTTTAATGTGCTTAAGATGCTGTGAATCATGTTCTCCTGCATGATGAAGTGGCCACCACACTCTGAAAAAAAGCCCAGGCACCTGACCTTGAGAATTTTGTGACTGCTCATCAGAGATTCCTCCCTGTAATGCAGAATTCTGTATCTGAGTCTCTGTGGCAGAGAGAGCTTAGATTGTAAAGATTTCCATTGCATTCCTTACTAATTAACCTATGTAAGCCTATGTAATTTGCTAATTTAGCCCCACTTGCTGGCTTCTCTGGAGCCTCCTCCCATTGACTGAGGCATGGTGGCAAAATTCCAAGTGAATGCAAGTCTGGTAATTTATTCTTTCAGTTCTGACTCGTTGAGGGTTAATAATGTTGTTCATAATAATGACTAAATATCAGAAAATGAGAATTACTTGCACTGAAAGTTGATGAATTAGACTTTAAACTGCTCCTAACAGCTGATGGAACTACTGGCACAAGTGATAAGCAGCGATTTTTATCAATGTGGTGGGATCAATAAATGCTAAGTGAGGACGTGCAAGTGAGTGGAAGTGATGGTTTAAATGGTGTGCAGAGCTTCCTCATCATCTGAGGAGAGGATGTTTATTCCCACATTTTTACATGTCTTGCATCTAGTTGACTCTTTTGTGGGGTTAAAAGGCTTAATAAAATTAGTAACTTGGCTCCTGAAACTCAGCTCTGTTGTGAGTCCTGCAGAGACCCCAGGGTTTTATTTAATCCTTTTTTTTTGGCAGTAGCCACAGGGCTCTCTCACCTCCAGCAGTTTGTTTTCCCTCTCCCAGGCAGCTCACACTTGCTGTGCTCACACAGCTATGCTATTGCATGGATATTTTTAATTTTCATTTGCTAAATCCAGCCTCTGAAATCTCTCAGCCTTGCTAAAACAATTAGTGCAGTAGGTTTTGCCCCCAGTGGGTAGAGGCAACATTTGAGCAGGGTCTACAATACATTTTGTTGAATTCTTAACACGGGTCTGGGGATGAAGGAATCAGCCTGGAAAGGGCAGAAATCAGCCTGGGGATGAAGAAATCAGGCTGGGGAGGGCAGGAATCAGCCTGGGGATGAAGGAACGAGCCTGATGCCTCATCCCAAATGGAATGATGTGTCTGCACTAAAGTGCATCAGGAGAGCCAGCATGGGTGTCACCACCATCCACATTTCATTGTTCAGCTGCCTGATTTGGGGGAATCTGAACCTTTAACAGCAGCTGAAGTTTATTGTGGCACACCTGACCAAAGTGCCTTTAAGAGCTGAGATGAACACAGAGCTGGTTCTGATGGCTGTACCTGTGCACACCCACTGATAGGAGTATTCTTCTGCTGTGCTGGCTCCCTTTAGCTTCATCAAATTTTTAACAGCCATATTTCAAGTTAACCAGATGTCCTATCTGCCATTTCCAATTCATGAGGGTGGCTGTGCCTTGGAGCCCACACCATAACTTTCATGTGCTGGAAATGGGGAAAAAAGACCTTGTATCTTTCTAAATCACAGTGACTCCATCCAATATTCTAGATAAAATGTTCAGGTTGATGTGCATCTCATCTTCCTTGCATACCTAGCCCCTGGACCTGGTAAATATTCTATTAAGAGGAGATCTCTATTTCTTATCAGGCTGTATTTCTTATCTCTATCAGTCCATAAATTGTGTGGTACTGAAACAAACTAGCATGCCAGTGAGATGCCCCTTATCACAGTTTAATCTAGCCCATGATGTGCTAAGGCTGCTACATGTTTTACAGAGAGGAGTTACACTGGACTCCCCAAAAGCATTGAAAAATGTAATTAAACCAAGAAAACTTAATTCCTCAACGGTTTTTGCAGCAACAGTTTTGTCTTTCCAGTCAGATATACAGCCCTTGAACTGGGCAAGGCACTTTTAGCTCCAGGAGATGCACGAGCCCTCTGCAGTCGGACTGAGGGTGTGAAATCCAGACCAGCCTTCTCCTTGTCTCAGCCTTCCAGGCAGAGCTGAGCTGCTGTGCCAGGCTCACGTGAGAGTTAGTCTGTTGTTACCTTATTCTTGCACTTTTCTACACATAGGAATCAAAATTTCCTTTATTACCAGGAATTGTTCAGTTTCTCATTAATGGCTTTGGAACTTCAGTGTTGTATTTTGTCTAGATTTGTAGTTTGTCCTACCAGGTTGTTCTGTCTGAGAGCAATAGAACCATAGAATCATTAAGACTGGTAAAGACCTCTGAGATTGAGCCCAGCCCTTAACCCAGCTCTGCCAGGTGCCCCACTAAACCAGGTCTGCAAGTGGCACAACCTTTAAATCCCTGTGTTCCAATAGGTATATTGCAAACTGATTTTGGTAAAGAACTCCTTCAATCTCTGTGAAGCACAAGATTACTATTTTAAAATTAAGTCAGCTCAGTATCATTGACTTGGATCTGCTGTGCTGCTGCTGTCTGTGCTCACAAACACCTCCTCAACAAGCAGCACTCATCCTTCTGATCCATTATACATCCGACTCATCAAACTAACCTGCTAAATTGATGCAATCAAGTTCTACATGTTTTCCCAACTTTGCCTTTCCTTAAAGTATATTTTTGTTCAAAATTATGACAATTTTTCATGTGGAAGTTGCAGGAGCCGTACATCTACCAGTGCCAATCTAAACCCATCTGCAAAATATAAATGACCTGTGATCATTTCAAAATATAAATGACCTGTGGTCATTTCAAAATATAAATGACCTAGGATCATTTCACCTTGCTTGACCCTCTCTTTCTTGGAGGCTTGAACTGCCCCTGTCAGTTCTGACATGTTATTCTAACAGCTTGGATGCACTCAATCTCACAGGTGTCATTTTGTACACGTGGCCTCTGGAGAGCTTAGGGGCAGCCAGCAATTTTAGCCTCATGAGATGATGCTTCCAAAGGGTCCCCACAGCTGGAAGCTTCCCCAGGAGTCAGGGAATTTCCTTACTGATCACTTCTGGCTCAAAAAATGAGGAGATTTCCTGGGAATGAACCTTGCTTCATATTCTGATCCAAATAAAATGGTGCAGCACACAAAATACTCTCCTGGTGAATGTGTGTGTTCTAGTGAATGTGTAAATCCTCTTCTCTTTCCCCACCTAATATAGAATAGTAATGTGATAACTAATTAAGTAAATTGCAGAGTATTACTAATTTTTTTAAAACATGATTGTGCGAAATCTTTGCTGGATGTGTTAAGTTGTAGAACCTCATTATCTGCACACAAATGTTAATTTGTTAAACAAATCCCACTGGCAATTCAGGGATTATTCACTGTTGGCTTACTTACTGCTAAGCCTTTTGGCAAATTCCTATGTGAATGTTATATAGCCAGAGATTGGAGCAGCTTTAATTAAAATTTATAAGTTTACGACAGTTGTATTGAACTACAATAATTGAACAAAGAAAATGTCATCAGTTAATTAAAAGTACACATCTGAGACATGTAATTAAAAGTTTGGGTGTAATCATGAACACTTTCCAGTAAGCCAAATTAATGGGAATTTGGGCAAAAAAAGTCACTGTTGCCATAAAAATATGCTTTGTTGTTCTATGTAGTTTAAAGTAAATATATTGCAGGAATAGTTTGCTGATTGTCTAAGGTATGTCTAATCGCACAGAATTGTGAAGTTTGAATCAAAATGAGTGAAAAGAAAATAAGCTTTTCATTTAAATGAAAATGCATGAAATAGTCTGAAAGAATCATAGTGTATGAAGCAGGTATTATTTTGTGTTCTATTTTATGAGCAAAACAAGGTGATTTGGTGCCTGCTGGAAACACTGTCTGTGAAGAAGCTGTTTTGCTGATGCCACATCATTCCCAGGAGTTTCCCAAGGTGCTGCCAGCAGGACAGGGACCGTGGGCAGCATGAGGGTGATGTTTGCCTGGAGCTGATGCCAGCACTGGAAAGAGCAGTCCCTGAGACTCCTCAGAGATATTTAGAAATTGTTATTTTCTCCTTTCCCATAACACAGAGAGGCTTTGTAGCTGTTGGGATAGATCCCAATCAGCTCACCTACTAATTATCTTCAATGATGCAGCTTCTCTCCACTCCTATTGTTTCATTAAAGCTAATTATGGCTCATCAGCCACACAGAAATGAATTATTGTGGTTCCCACAGAATGCTGATAACAACTCCAAAGGACAAGATACTGCTTGCAGAAAGCTCATGTAGAGCCACCTCCTTTTCTTTATTAGTGACAGCAAGTTAAATATTGAAATTAATTACGCATATTCACACATAACAACTTCAAAACACACATTTATGGTAGTGAATTTACCAGTGACTGGAAGAAATAAACAATGTAGAGTTTGGTGAAGACACTCATCTGGATGATCTCATTTTTCAAAACTTGCAGAAAGCTGACAAAAATAATGCTATTGAACTAGTTTTTAATTATTTTATAAATTTTTTAAAACTTTATTTGGTTATTGAAAATGCAGAGTATTTCTCTGTTGCTTAGGCAATATCACAAATGAAAATTGATCCCCTTAGAATTCTAATTCTTGCAAAATATGCATAAATATAAGCTTAATATATATGAGTGAATTCCCAAAAAAAGTCACCCACATACTACAGAGAAAGTAAACCAAGATATTTTTGAAGCAATTTTTGAACTTTATTTGAATTTTTGAATTTATTTGAATTTTTGAAGCAATTTTTGAACTTTATTTGAAAATTTATTATATAGACAGTAGTTATTATGGACCAAATTGAATTGACAAACCAGGAGTAACTACAGCCTCTCTATCCAAACCTAACTGAACAGTGAAAAATTTAAATCCCTGGTTAATTATTTTTTTCTTTTTGAATGATTTCTTTTTGGTATGAAGGGGCGAAACTGCATTTCATTTCTATGTCAAAAATTTCATCTATTTTTTTAATATCCTACTGCCAAAAATAACTTATGTCTTAAGAGTCACCAGAATATATTCTCCTTCATTCTTCTAAATTCTGTTCTGCATTTGAAGCAGTTTAACATTCTATAGACCACTTTCCATGTGAATATTTTTCTACATGCTAATGTATTGTGCATCTTGCTGTGGTGGTGAGGGTCAAGAATTCAGAGGGAGCTTTAATTCTGCGTCTGTAGAGTTCTAACCCTGAGATTTCATGGCCAGAGAGGGTGCTGGAGCTCTCTGTGCATGAGCTCATCCTGCAGTTTCTGGGTTATTTGACATTTTGGTTACATGACTGTTTCCATTGCTAACATAAATCTCTGTTCTGATTCCATGATACAAAACCTTGTGGCATTGTTCAGCATTGTTTAATGCTGCAGTTTTGTTAAACTATTCTTGGAACCAAATTTTTTGTATCAGAAATAATTTATGAGAATAAGGCAAATGAACATGTCATTATTAGTATTATTTCTGGTGTCAACAGTCTGTGTATAAATAGGCAATGGACTGTTAACATTACTGAAAGTCATGTTAAATTGAGTGACACAAATGGGGTTTAGGCTATACTGTATTAAATTTTCATTTAGCTGTCAGCAGTTTGGCATATTTATAAGTCTACTTTAGTAAAGAACAGAATAATCTTTTCTATAAACTAGAAAAATATCATTGTCTCATCCTTTTAACAGATAGAGGAGTATTTATAATGAAAACTGATTTCCAACCTCCAGATCTATGTTCTACTGTTCTACCACTATTTTATCTTTTTTTTTTTTTTTTTTAACTGAAACACTGCTTCAGATGAAGGATGATGTGAATCCCCCTGTCTTGGGGGCAGAAATTTAAATACATCTGTATACATGGGGAAAAACAAGTGGAATGTGTGCTAACATCTGAGTTCAACATCTTTGATTTAATGTTTAGATCACAGGGGACAGATATGAATAACCAGGCTGATGCATATTAAAGGAGCTGGAGCTATTTTTAGGTCAATGGTTTTTTGTTCCTGCTGTACTCATTAGAGAAAGAGACTAACTGATCTCATGGCCCTTAGGATGATTTGCAAAACACTTTGAATTAGCATAGCTTAAAATAGAAAATACTGAAAAGAATTACATGAAGTGTGTCATGTTAGAAGGGCAAGAAGTGAAGGAAAAAGATGTAATAAATAATTTGCATGAGTCAGAGAGAGGAGACAAAATTTGGGTGCTTCACTTGCATTGAAAAATTCTCCAAAGAATTTGATATTGAATGATTGCACAGGATTAAAAGAAAGGCAGACCAGAAGAAAAATCAAATTGTGGGGTTTGTGGAATATTCAGCTTAATCTTAATTACTCAATAACACAGCTAGCTAAGTGGAGAAGAAAGATGAGCAAGGTGAGCAGGGTTGCACATGTCAGAGTTTCAGATGCAGCTGTGGTGAACATCAGGAGGCAAGTGGGAAAGTAGGTGTGGATACATTGGGTAATCAGTGATAAATTCTATTTTTCCTGTTTATGCCAGTGATTCTGCATCACACATGCAGTACATTACACAGTTAACTTGATAAACACCAAATCATGAAATATTTGGGGTTGGAAGCAACCTTGAAGCTCATCTTATTCCAACCCATCCTGTCTGCCCTTTTATTTCAGAAGAGTCTTTAGGTCCTGCTTAATCTTCATCTCTTTCCTTCCTGGGAATCCAGGAAAAATAAAAGTGTTAAACTTTGTTCTCCACAAATTTAGGAAAATCCTTAAAGCTGAATGGAAGTGAAGAGGAGGATCAGGGGAAAATAATGTCTTGCAAGCGATAATCAAGAATGAGAATGGTTTATTAGGAAGTGAGAAGGGAGATGGCTGCTTGGACACATCAAGTCATTTACCTGGAGATTATAAATGAGATAAAAAAGCAAAGTCAGGAGATGGAAAAACATTAATGGGATCTAGAAGTTTGTTTTAAAGAAGATAAGCCTTAAGAAAATAAGATGGGAAAGTAGAAGGGTTTAATAAAACAGTGGACAAAGCTATTAATCCTTTAGACATGAGATTTAGATAAGGAAAAAAAATGGGAAAACTACAATAGCGAAGAATCATAGGCGGAAAATGCAATGGGTTTTAAAGACTATTTTAAAATCCTTTGAAAAGAAGCTGTAGACTAGGAGTTCATTGTGTGCAAATGTTCATCCCCAAGTGTTAACTGCTTTTCAGACATGAAATATTGATGTTACAGGCATCTTTGGTCTGATGACAGCAATTTTGATGCAACAGTCTCCGTTATCTGGAGACTAACAACACAAAACAGGCACAGATACTTGTGGTTTATTAAAAATTGTTCTATAAAGTATAGCTGTTAGTGCATTAGTAAATATTTGTTTTTCTTGTGATTATATATCAAGGTTTGTAGATTTAAGAATAATGTAGTGCACTCTGAAGAGACACCAATGGTGATCACACAGTTATCCTCTGCAACAGGAAGAACCCAGCATGGCAGGATGACTTGAAGATTTCACTCAAATCTTAAATTCCTGCTTAGGACTACCTTTGAAATGATTGTATGTTGTGGCGTTGTGAGGGTTCCCAGGATGAGATGAGAGATGAGAATCTGACTCCAAGTTCTCAGAAGGCTGATTTATTATTTTATGATGTTATGTTAAAAGAAATTGTATACTAAAACTATACTAAAGAAAGAGAAAGGAGATATCAGAAGGTTAGACAAGAATGAATAATAAAAACCCCTGGCTGACCAGAGTCCTGACACAGCTGGACTGGGATTGACCATTAATTAAAAACAATTCACATGGAACCAGTCAAAGGTGCACCTGTTGGTAAGCAACCTCCAAACCACATTCCAAGCAACCAGATAATTATTGTTTACCTTTCTTTTCTGAGGCTTCTCATCTTCTCAGGAGAAAAATCCTGCTGAAGTGTTTTTTTCAGAAAATATCATGGTGACAATTGTATATTTTAAATAATGACTTTTTTTCTCATAAAAGAGTCAATGACTGCACATGCATAAGTGTAAAAATGCACAGATTCAGTTTTTGAGTGCCTATAACTCCCAGACACTATTTAGTTTTTCAGAAGTTCTGCATTCAAGCAATGTCCGCAAAGGCACATTCTCAGTGTCCAGAGAAGCGCGGTTGGGCTAGAACATTGAAACCTCCTGCTCTTACCATAAACCCGTGTTGAGAAAGTGCTGATTATCGTTTGAATTTGCATTTACTTTGATCACAAACCAGCTTTCTCTGTTGTGGACAGGCCGGCCGACGTGCAGCTGCGCCCTGGGTTTCACGGGGCCGCGCTGCAGCCAGAGCGTGTGCGAGCGCTTCTGCCACAACGGGGGCACCTGCAGCGTCAGTGCCGGCAACCAGCCCCTGTGCGCCTGCCTGCCCGAGTACACAGGAGACAGGTGCCAGTACTGTGAGTAATCCCACTAATTGTTCCATCTGGGTGTGCAGGAAAAGCAGCTCCATGCACTCGAAGTTTAAACCCTGCATGTTTTTTTGTTTTGGTTTTTTTTTTTTTTTCTTTTTTTTACGGCGTTGTTAAATTCGGCCCCCGTTGTTGAATTGTTCGTGCTGCTGAGGCAATGTCATCTGGTGTATTCAGGTGATCCTTGAGAAGATTTCTTCCCTTCTACGTGGCTGTAGAAGGAGCTTTTTTGGGAATGATTTATTGTTATTTTCATGAATAAGTGTAGAGTGGAGTGGTACAAGACAGATGACTTTGTCAGTAGCCATGAGATAATTGTGTTAGAATCTTCTGCTACAACTTGTCATGTGTTTTGTTATGCTGGTAATGAATTGACACAGTTGGTTAAAGAACCTTCTGGTGTCCCTAGTCTTTGCAGACAAAAAACTCTTTTAAACTGCTCCTTTACCTTTGCTTTCAATTTCTAACCCAGCAAGCAGCACCTTGAGGATAGCTTTGAGTTTCACAATGCTGTATTCCTTAAACTGGCTCAAAGATCACCCTGAGTGAGGTTTCTGCCCCATCCTGGTGTTGGAATTGTAAAGGATTTCTGAATGTTACTCTTGTTTAGTTCTCAGGACTTAGGTTCTGTCTTTTGTATCTGATTTTCTCCCTGTTTTTTCATTCTACTGACCCATCAGTCTCTTCTCATTGAGATAGTTTCCTGAAAATTTCCATACCCTTAGAAAGGCTCTACTCACTTTCTACAATGTCCTCTAATTTTTCACTTCTTTAACAGCGGAGCAAGAAAAGTAGATTATCAGCTAGTAGGCATTTTGCTCTTACTTCATTTACATTTATTTCCTTGCCATGCTTTTCTTTCATTATCTCTTTTCAGTAACTCAAAACATTTAAACGTAATCTTAAATTTCTTAATTTGGTCACTCATTTAAAAACAACAGTTTGTCTTCCCCATGTCATTTCAAAAATGATGTTTCAGAAGCAATCATCCTTAAGTTAGAACAAATTATTTTACTGAAATCTGAATAATGTTTTTTATTCATCTCCTTTTTTCTGCTCCTGCTTTTCTTTGACTGTAACTTTCTAAAGGCAAGGACTGTCATAGCCTTGTTAGACTGTCATAGTGCTTGTCAGAGAACATTAAATGTGAAAGCCATCATCTCTTACATACCTTCAGTGAATTTCCTGAAGAAGGCTTGATTTAAGAAAAAAAGGGATGGGAAATTAGCTGTTATAAAGGACTGGTTTAGAATTATCTACAATATAAACAAGTATTTAGTTTTAGAGAAAGGTCTGTCAGACAAGGAAAGGGATAGTGTGTATCTTAAATAGGATTTGTACTGAAGTAAACATATATTTCCAGTTGGGAGACTATGAAATAAATTGAAACCTTTGAATGGAAAACCAGCAGTAATTGTGATTCTCTCCCCCTTGGTATTAAACAAACTGCATGAATCCACAAATAAGTATCTGCAAACACAATTGGGTATTTGAAAATAGTATAGCACATAAATCATGCACAGACAGACACACAGATTAAGGAAAAATATTTACTTGAGGCTTACCCAAAACCAAACAAATTGTTTCTAGTTGAATGCTTCTACAAACACCCTTTTTTTTTTTTTTTAAAAAAGAGAATTAATTTAAATGTAAATTCAGGAATTTAGGGGTACTTTTTAAGCAGTGCTTATTATCAGATTTGGATTGTCTGGGAAACTGCCACAATACAGAGACTCAGAGACATTATAAAATACAAAATAAAATTAAGCTTTTTGCTGATTTAAAACTTAAGTCTTTTGGGGGGAAAAGAAAGTCTTAGAATCTCTTAGAGTAAGTTTTGTGATATTATACCAGTCTACAATTAATAATGTGTATATGAAGGCGTATCTGTTATTTTTTTGCTTTATTCACACGTGTGCATGATGTTTTGCTTTATTAATTACCTTCGCTTTGTATGCCAGGTGGAATACATTAATATGGCATTATTGCAAAGATTGGTTGCCTCCCAGACATCTTTTTCAGTCTGTCTTTGCCGTGATTGAAGGTAGTTCATATGCAAAGGATGACACATGAATGTGTGTAGGTATTTTACTCCTTCTCCCAAGCTTAAAATATTATTAGCAGAGTTTTATGGCAGGGAGAAGACATTTGCTTGCAGTATTACCAGCTTGCAAAGACCTCATTTTCCCCACACTTATCGTCTCCAATTACCCAATGCAGAGTTTCTCCTGTGATTAGTTCACATAAGGGATAATAACCTAAATGAGTGCTCCGTGTCAAGGCACTGGCATGGCTGAAATAAATTTAAGTGAGTGAATTTACATAGAATTCTACTAACACTGTGCATGTTATTAAATACACATAAATCTGATGTATTTGAATGTAGCTCCCTGTTTTAAATTCCAGAAAAAAGACACACAGAGTAGCTGAAGTTCATTTCTTGTATCATTTAAGGCCCAAACTACCTTAAAAATAGGAAAAATTTTCATGCAGTTACAATCATTCAAAGTGGTGATCCCACAAGCTGTGACTCTCTGAAACTGAAATCCCTTTTTTTAGGAGAAAAAAGAAATAATTTTCTGTCATTTCAACCCAAATATAGCATAAACATTTTAGATACTGCAGATGACTATAGGTGTTTGTGGCTGCAATCAATCCTAAAAACTAATAATTGTTTTGACCTTTGACCTTCCTACTCCTACGTATTTGTGTTCTTTGGTTTTGGATTTTTTTTTTATCATTATGTGCATGCAAACATATGCCCCTTGCACTGCACTTACATAAAATCGCTCTCAGTATTAGCTTTGAAACTGCAGTAGTTTTTGTTCCAAAAACAGGCTCCCTGCTGCAAATTGCCATTCCATACCTGGAACTGGGGAACCAGAAACAATGAACAACTTCATTCAGCATTTTTTAAGCCGCCCTTGTTGCTAATTCCTTAAGCAGCTGAGCCTACAGCCTGCACAGACAGTGGAGACATAAAATAAATATTCAAGCAGAAATAACTCCTCCAACAGCCATGCTCTGTCCCTCAGCAAAACTCTTCCAGCAGTACTCTTTCCTCGGAGAGGAGGAAAAACAGCACAGAGTAGCATTAGCAAAATATGTTTCTGACTTCGAGATACCCCCACAAGTGATTCCCAGAAAAGCTGTGGCTGCTCCATCCCTGGAAGTGTTCAGGATCAGGCTGGATGAGGCTTGGAGCAGCCTGGGATAGTGGAAGGTGTCCCTGCCCATTAAGGAGCTTAAATGATGACTTCAAAGAAAAAAACAAACCATGAAATAAAGTTGTCACTACCATATAAATGAAAATTACCAAAATGCTGAATACCAATATTTGTAGCCCTTGGAAGATTCTTGAATAAGGCAATTTGATTTTTTAAAAGGGTTGAAAACTGAGACAGTTACTGGTGGTTCTGAAGAATCAAAGAATTCACTACTTGAAATATCAGTCTTAATGGCATTTAAACAATTAAACACCATAATGGGGTCTTGCACAGTCTGTAAAGCTTATGGCTGTTTGTAGTACTTTGTAGAGCTTATGGATTATGTCTTTATATATTATTATTAGAACTTCATGAAATTTTAATATGTGGATAAATGAAAATAAAACTTAATTATTTCAAAATATCGCTTCAATTTCAGTTTGGCATAATGCTGTTAATGGTAATGTGAATGTATCAGAAGATTTTTATTCAACCAACGTCCCATTAAATACATTAATATCGCCCTGCTTTTCTCATCAGGAGTCTTTATATTATATGGAATGATGCCATAAATGGTTAGACAACTAGAAAGGGAAAAAAAAACCTTCTTATGAGTTTATACTTCCATTTCACTCCCCAAGATTACATTGTTAATATATTATATATCTGTTTATTGGGCATTCTCGATTCCTGTGGTTGCCAGTGAGTCACCAGCTTCAGCTTCCATTTTGTTTTTATTACAGTACCTTTAAAAACATGAGAGCAAAGTATTATTTATTTCCATAATGCTCCTTAATGTCTTTTAGTGATGAGGTCTGGTGCTGTTTCAGATGTCTGCCACCACTACTGCGTCAACTCCGAGTCGTGCACGATTTCGGCCGACGGCCGCGTGGATTGCGTCTGCCCCGCGCGCTTCGAGGGCCCCAAGTGCGAGGTGGACAAGTGCACCCGCTGCCACGGGGGACACTGCATCACCAACAAGGACAGCAGGGACGTGGTGTGCAAGTGAGTGTGTGTGGGAAAGGGGTTTTGTGCCAAATCCCACGTTTAACACCAGTTCTATGTGTTTTCCTTGACATCTCTTGCGCCGTAGTTTGTCCCAGTGTGGTCACATCGCATCAGTTCCTCTGTGTGGGTCCTGCCCATACCAAACCAACTGGCTCCTGGCTTTTAAACCAACTTGTGGAGCACTCCTCACTGGAGGAAGCACAGTATAAGAGGAAACTGAATGGCTTTTCCCTTGGAAACACTGAAATTAATCAAGTTAGCAATGGCGTTCTTCTATACTGTTGAAATGTCTTCATTGTTCTTCACTGTTGAAAATTCTGCATTATCTGTGACTGTGACAGAAACATACTAAATACTGTTGGAGGCATAGGTAGCATGTGCTGCTCTATTGCTGAGCAATTGTTTTCTATTCTAATAGTTCATTTTCATTAAAAGAAAGCTTAAATATATATTGTGCAATAGTCTCACTGCTAACTTTTCAAACCAGAAACTTAGAATTATTTCAATCAGTAATTCTTATACTAATATATGAAAATGCTGATTTAACAATGGAATGCTCAGATTTACTGAAATACTGATTACACTTTGCTTTTTATTTTTCTTTTTCTATTTTTTGACCACGGCAGTTGCACTAATGGCAAGATTGCCTCCACCTGTCAGCTGTGTGATGGCTACTGCTACAATGGTGGCACCTGCCAGCTGGACCCAGAGACAAATATACCTGTCTGTCTGTGAGTATCCTGCCCCCTGCAGATCATTACAATGCCTGTGTGACAACAAATATTAAAATTATTGTGCATGTTTCTGTATTTTTGGTCTCTCTGGGATGAATAATGGGCTGGTTGCAGTTTCAACTTACATTATTTGTTTTCTAGCTGTTTGTGTAACCTCATACTTTGCATACCATTTTGCAAAATGTGTGTTAAAATTTAGAAGTAAGGGCTCTCTTGTGAATGCATATAGATACAAAGATGTATCTTCGAAGACTTATAGTAATTTTAGGTCTGTTCAGGCATTTTTTTCTGGAATGGAAACTCAAGATTGCCTGTCCTGCTTCTCAGAGGTGGATTAAGTCTTTTTTTCCTACAGAAATGGTCAGATTTGGAGGCAAAAACCCTTCTCCTGATAGCTGGAGAATAGGAAAAATCATGCCAGTGTTATTTCCCTTATGGAGATATGCTCATGTATTTCATATTTCTGCCCTAACCTTCCCACTATTGCAGCTTTTCTGGGGTGAGATTGTGCTCTCCCTCCTGTGTCATGGTCAAGAGAGTAATTCAGAGTGCTTCTCGTAAGCCTAGACATAAAATGCAAAATAAATTGGTATTTTGTAGCTTAGAAGTTAAGTACTGTTGCAAGCAGAAAAACCTACATTCTACTCCTTTCTTGAGAGCTATGGTGTATCTTCTTTTTCAGCTGCTCAATATAAAATACTGAAGTAGTCACTGTAGAAAGAAATTAATTTCTTTCCTGCTCTCAGTTACTCTGAGATACCTAGTCACACTCTTTATTTTTTTTTTTTAATTTATTTCCTTAAAACATTCATTTCACAATGGTGTTCCACTTCTCCAAACAACCTGGAGCTCAGAGCATCCTCCAGGCTGAAGAGAGAGGTGTTGGAAGGCAGAATTAGACATGAATGTCTCATTCCCTGGGTGACATGAGCAAATTGTTGCCCAAAGGGATCTGGCACCACAACTTTGTGAATAAAGATACAGCCATTCCTTCATTTTGTTGATGCAAGTGACCTTGAAAAATGGAGTTTTATTCAGACTCTCAAAGGAGTTTCATAAATGCCTAGATTTTGTTAGTGTGATCAGTGAAGAGGTGTGCCAAGGGTTCCTCCCTGTGAGAGCTGAAGCACTTCTGCTTGAGAAAAAGGATGCACAATTGTAGTGGCACTATCACTGAAAAAATTGTCCATGTATGTTTGCAGGTTCAGGGCTGAAAATAATGTAATTTAGTTTTGCATGGTAGCCCTTATTCATTTGGAAATACTTTTGGTGCTTATTTTTCTCCTTCATTATTATTTTTTCCCTGTTTTTACCATTTTGCCTGTTATTTGTGCCTCCTTAAACGTCTTTAATTGAGGACTAGAGACTGATAAATCCTGACAAAAGGAGAGTATCAAAAGGAGAGAATCATATTTGTAAGGCCCAAATATGCTGACTAACCTGCTGATTCATTTGCTTAAACACCTAGAATAGCTATTTTGGAAACTTGTGACTTTTCATTAATTTTTTGTCTTATAAAACTCTCATGTTTTTTCTCAATTCACACGGAACACCATAGCATCTCAAGGGAAAAAAAAACAAAAAACAAACAAAAGGTTTTTTGCTTTAATTTTTCTGTGGATTTCTAATACATAAATGCTGCAGCACACACCAACACCACTAACAATGCCAAGAAAATGGCAATGACCATTTTTAAGGCCATTGCAATCTGGATCAATCGGTAGAAACGTACATCTGACAACAATACTCTGAGATCCCTTCAGGCAGCATAGCCCCATTGTTTTAAAGACTATTTGATTATCAGTCATGAGCAAACTTTTCAGTGTTGTCAGATGGGCCTTCCATGACAAGAAAACATTGGTTTTGTCTTCTGTGGGTGTGTGCCCGTGAACGTGTGCGTGTCTTGCCGTCGTTGTGCGTAACGCGTTTGAATCTGTCCAGCACAAGGCAGAATATTTATGTAGGTCTATTTTACTGAAATTCTGCAGATGCTCTGTGGGGTTTAAAAGTCAGCGCTGTGACCAGAAAGTGAACCCTTGTGATTACTACTGTCAGAATGAGGGAATTTGCACTTTAACCACGTTTAATGAACCGAGATGCAAGTAGGTTTAACCTTCCACTTAATGCTGCACATTCTGTGACATCATTCCAGGCCACGGTTCATTGGTTCAAGTCATGCACATTCACATACATTTCACAATATATACCTAATCTGGGGGACCATTTCTATAAAACACACTTACCCTTTGAGAGTTGCACTGATGAGTATATTTAAAAATACATTTGGAGTGTGTGTATCATCAGAGGAAGAAATAAAAGGCTTTATTTTACTAAATAAATTGGGAAAAAACTGAAAATGCCACTTGGCCTATGTTGCTCATGTTTTGACATATTTTACCAAGTTAATCCTACATAGCATTAAGTTTAGTGAGCAGTGATATTGCACATGTTCTGTAGTCTGACTTCTTATTTCTTATCTGAACAGGGAAAGGAACAGAACAGCTACTTAGGTGCTACTTCAGGAATTAAGCTTGTATTTTTAAGTCTTGTTAATTTTTATAGAAATTTTATAGAAACTGTTAAACAGAAGTATATGAGCTATATCATACCGTTGACTTCTCTCATTAAAAAAGAAAGTTACATTTGTATGCTCTATTTCTATAAAGGATTTTAGGTCTATTTCTTAAAGAGAAAATTTTAGTATTCATCAGAAAAAGAAACAAACTTATTCTTTGAAAATCCTGTAAGGCAGATGTACAGAGAGATACAAAACTCCTGTCAGATGAACAAGCATCGCTCAGTGGTTGTGATGCAAAAGTCAGTAGTGAAATCATGACCTAAAAACCTGGACTGGGGAGAAAATGTGAAATTCACACAGATTTAAACTTCTCTCAGGGAATGGTTTATGGAAACACAGTGCTGTAGGGATGTGATGTGGATGTCTGGTGAGTAGCAAAGACTGCTTAGGGTGAATAATGTAATTTTTTGTTTAAACATGGTCTCAGTTGCTTTGTCAGTGTTCTCATGCAATGAAACTCTCTGGCCTGAGGTACCATGAACCCATTGGAAACAAAATTAATTTCCCAACTACCACTTCTTAGAGTTGGAAGAGTGTGGAGTGGTCAGCAGAGTGTGGGACAGGGGTGCTTGGAACTTTTTGTATCTCCATGTATCATGCTTGTGTTTTCAGAATCATGCAGCCCTAAGAGCAACATACTGCTGCCTATAAAGTCACATATTGGATGTACCTTTCCTGCTTTTTCCCTCAAATGCTCCATGAGCCATTTGTCCACAGCTCAATGTTTTTCTAAACCAGTCTCTAACTGGGGAGTGGGTGATTTTTAGAAGAAATAGGAGATGCCTGGGTTTATTGTCATTCAGCAGGAGCTCGGCTCTCTTTCACAGTCAGCATCAGTTGAGAATGCAAACTTTACACATAATCATGCCCTTATTATCATTCAGTAAAAACAATAGAGAATAAGATTTAGCAGTTCCAAAGGGCAATCCTAAAGCCATAATTATAGAGCAACTCTAAGCCTTTAAGAACAGACTCTCCTTTCAACAGCCTGCACTGCTAGCACACATTTTTATTTTATCTTCCTGTCTCAAGGTGTCTTTTTAATGATGAATGCACTAAATGACCTAAATATCAGTTGCACTCTGGAAGGAGGAGTTGTGGTTTTCACCTCACCATTTTAGGAATGAATGAAGGTCTTGCTGTGCCTTCATATAAGCCACCAAAAAAAGAGAAGGTTTTACGAAGGCTATTGCCAGTTTCAGTGAAAGCTCTGTCCTGGTTTCAAATATGCAGAATGTGCTGTGATTTCTCTTTAGACTTCAATGCAATCTAGAATATTAATTCTTCAAATTATTTTTTAGGTGTGTGGTGATTGTTGTTCCCCCTCCTTCCCACATTATTGTTCTTGCTCAGTAACAAAGGTTGTGAGAGAATTTCAGAATGTTAAAATTTGGGGTAATGACCTTTTATGAAAAATGTTCTATTTAGGGTGTCTTAAAGTAGCATAATCTTCTGTATAGTTACTGTCATTTTAATATTCCCATACTACATTTTCAAGGATCTCTTTAGTGCTGCTCACTAATGGGTGGGATCTGTGTGTGAGACATGTCTGAATTGCCCCAGTAATTTCACAAATCAGTTGAAAAAAAGAATGATCAGGACATCAGATTCATATGGGAAATAATCAAGAAATGCTTTTTTCCTGTATTTCTCAAACTGTTCATTCCATCTGTTCTATCAGTCTGTCTTTCAATAAATACCTTTATTTATGTCTCCGTTTCTTTCTCACTAATTACCCACCTGTATTCATTCCTGCAAGGGAAGCAGGGTTTAGAGAGAGATTGCACCTTGTATGGTACCAGTGAAGAGAACTGGAAAGAATTGAAACTTTCCAGTACTTAGGAGTGACTCTGGTTGTTGAATGGGCAGGGCTTTCATTACAGAATCTTTAGCACAGGATATTGCTCTCTCTCAGCTTTGTTTCTTTTATACCTTCATCATAACTATATATTGCTAGAACTCCATCTTTTTTTTTGTGTTACTATTTGTACCTGCACATGGGTGTGTTCTATTACTGCGACCTGTGTGGGTCGCAGTTGGTGAGAGAGAGACGGTGAATCTTGTATCTTGATCAGAAGGCTGAATTTATTAAAATATGATATAATACATTATAGTTATACTAAAAAGAATATAGAGAGAGGTTTGCAGAGCTGCTAGCTAAGCTGAGATAGAAAAGAACCCACAACAAAGTTGTGGCCAAGGACTCAGTCCCCTGGCTTGAACTGATGATTGGCTCTTAATTATAAACATAGAAAATGAGCCAATCAAGGTGAATCCTATTGCATTCCACAGCAGCTGATAATAATTGTTTACCTTCTCTTCGGGGGCCCCTGGCCTCCCGAAGACACAGAAATGTGAAAGAAAGGATTTCTGTGGAGAAATGTCTGCGACATGTTCTATAATTATTATCTGAAAATAAATGTGATCAAATCATAACACTCTTAGGCATTCTAGAAATATAAAAATCAGAAGGCAAAGTACAGCATTGCTGTGGCTGGGTGTGCTAACTGTTCAGAGAGATTCAAGTGTGTGCTGTATTTCAATATTAGAGCAAACATCAGTTCCTCTGATGTAGTTCCTCTGTAGTAGTGAGGAACAAGTCATCCTGGAGAGTTAATGAGAAGGCACAAACCATGCAGGAGCTTGGAAGAAAGCCTGAATTTGGTAACAGAGGAAACTGAAAAGTGAAGGGTGGAGAAAGAATAAATAACTTCATTTCTTAATGGAGAATTTTGGTCATGTAACAGGTTAAGGACTATGAACAACTGGGGAGAGAACAGATTGTGGAATTATTTAAAACTGATTACAAAGTTTGAACTTGGAAGTGCAGACATGGATAAATTAGGAAAAGCAGCTCCTGCAGGAGTGAAACAAGCAGGAGAGCTGTTCTTACAGAATCCTGGGATGCTTTTGGTTGGAAGGGACCTTAAAGCTCACCTTGTTCCAGCCCCCCTGGAACTGCTTCCACTGGACACCTTCCACTGGAGCTGCTCAGAGCCTGACCCTGCCTGGCCTGCACATTCCAGGGATGGGGCAGCCACAGCTGCTCTGGGCATCCTGGTGCAGTGTTTCCAGGTTGTTCTTGCCAGCTTTATACCCAGGAGGCTGGAGAGAGGCACTGTGTGAGGGGAGAGGGTAGGCTGAGCACCTGAGTGTGTGTGTGTGTGTTTAGGTCCCAGAATTCAGGAATTAAAGAGTGCATTCCTCTTATTCCTCTTTATGGAGGAGCTCCCCTGCAGCTCAGGTGCCTCCTGTGATGCTGGGCCTTCCTCCTGACATTCCTTTCCTGTTGAAAAATCTTCCCATATGAACAGTTTTTATTTGAGTGCACATGCAGCTGTACAAGTGCTACATATGCACAGAGGTTTATAATAAATAAACTCATCACTAAACCAGACTTTTGCTCAACAAAGGTTCAGGTACATCCATGGTCAGTTGTGGACAAGAAAGGGACCACAGCCTGCAGTCTCTGGCTGGCATTTCTGGAGGCTGAGTAGAAAAAGCCTCTGTGATAAAGAATACTCACAGGATTGAAAATCCTGACTAAGAGAAGGCCCTGGTAACCCTGAGCAGCAGCACAAACCAGGAAATTTTATCAAGTATCCTGCAATAGATGCTTTCCATATGATTTCCTGGGGTATATTTAATGAGCTCCCCAATTGCAATTGCAACAGGAATGTCACAGCATTCTGCCAGTCCTTTGAGAGCTTTCTTTTTCAACTAAAAATATCTTTGTTATAAATATCTCGAAACTGAATATAATCCGCAGGTTATACCTTTGTGTGATAAAAGATCTTTTATCCACTTTGTACCACAAACTGGTAGTAGTTCAAGAACCAAATGAAAACAGGTGTTTGAAGAGCAGTTGTCAGAGGAGGAGCTGTTAAGGTCTTGGAAAAGAGGAATTTGTATCTTTTTGATGGAGTATTTACTAGCTAGGCTATAATGCAGATATCCTTTGTCCATGAGTTTAAAATTGTTCAGATAAAACTTGTATAATATTTGCTGCTGTATATCACTGCTTGTGAAAAACATGCTTGGGTTTTTATCTACCTACTTACCCGGTCTTTTCTCATCTTTTCTTTTTAGTTTTACCATCTCAAGCCCATTTCCTTTTGTTTTATTGCTCAATGCAATTTCAGCTACAGTAGTAACCTGTACATGCTTTTATATATTTTCTGTTATTATTTTTAGTACTTGTATAGTTTCTGTACTGTACCCATATTGCTAATTGCATGGTGGTTAATGACTCTCAGTTTGTTCTTTTTCTTACCTTGGGATGAGTGAGGCTGAGTTGCACTTGGAAGTTGTTCCTTACAATGAACATCATGCAGCTGTGAATAATCATTTTTACAAAGTAATCTCATGCCCAAATTAAAATTAATTTTTAAAGTAACTTCTTTTTTTTCTCACATATATTTTGACTAAATTTCAGGGGTTTTTTAGTGTTCCTGAAAAGAAATTTTTCATTGTTTTGCTTGCTTTTGAATGATGTCATTGTCCTATTCTGAATGTATTGGATTGCAGGGTAATTTGTATTCCATTTTCAGGTAACAAGTATAAATTTTGTATCCCTTAGCTTCTACATTATTTTCCTTTTATGATGTTGAGGATGCTCATTAGACAAAGCTACTAAAATGTGGTTTGTTCATGTATGAAATGGTCATGGAAAAGTTACTACTTGAAAATAATGAAACCCTACAATAGAGGGGAAGCTGCAGAATGTGCAATTATTGATCAGTCCTGGGTTGGGATTTTTGGTCTTTGTTATGAAAGTGCTTTAATTTAGAGACTTAATCAGTGGATTTAACTCTATTATAGCAGCTCCCTGTATGAACAATGCATATCTGCAGAAGTATTCCTAAATTTATTATAAGGAATAGTTTAATTATTTGGTTTAGTGCAAAGCTTTTATCATCCTCTGGCATCCTACAGAGGTTTAGGGGAAAAGGGAATTTTGATTTTTCTTTTTCAATGCAATTTAGTTGAGATAGTAAATAACTGTAATCCAGATGTTCTCTTGTCTTATAGTTTTAATATCAATGATAAGACAAGTTCCAGTGAAATTTTAATGTTAAGTGTTCTTAAAATAGAGAGGCTAGATACTTTCATTAGGATGTTTTAGTATATATTGCTATATAATCACCAAAAGGAAACGCAAACTATAAAAAATGACTTTGTATAATGAAGAAATATAATTTATAGCTAAGAAACATTTTCAGTTCCCCTTCCACCTTTGTTTTGTAAGGACTGTTCCACAGATTCGCTTACACCTCTAGACTAATCATTCAATGTTGTTGTCATTTTTGGATCTGCACTGGAATATTGAGTTGGAAAACAGTTGTCTACAAAAGCACTTTAAACTGCATGTTATGCCTTCTGTATTATATTTTTATGGCAATGCCTGTGGCACAAAGAGGGAGAAACAAACTTTTTTAAAAATTGCACACTGCCACCAAATCAGCTCTTATTTTTACTATTTTTTCTTCTATTTACTCAGTCATTTCATAGTCAAATGGTCAAGTATATGAATATGAGTTTGGAAAGTTGGATCACACTGACCTGTAAGTGTAAGAAATATAAAGAAATAGAGTAGAGAGACATTTTGTAATGAATAGACTCTGTACAACAGCATGATCAGAAATGTAAATATCTCCAGTCTAAACATTCCTCTCTCCAAGTGCAACACCTTCATAACCTCAATTGAAAGTTTTTTTAAATGTCTCTCTTTGCAATGCTATTTCCTCAAAATAGATAATTCCCATGGCACAGGAATTCAGTACCTCAGAGTCACTTCCCAAGCACTCATCTCTTTATAAATGTGGAACTGAATTGTTGCAGAGAGAGCTGCAGCAGTTTTATTAATGACCTTGGCAGCAGAACGTGTGCAACCTTTATTTTTTACTTTTATTCACTCTCAGTTTTCATGTGGGCATCCCCTGTGGTACTGCTGCTCTTTGATCTCTCTCTGGTTCTGCTGGGAGCTGGAGATTTGCACCAGAGATGTTCTCTGCAGCACCTTGCCCCGCTCAGCTGACTGCAGCCTGTCCTTCACTGTCAGCTTCCCCATCTGTTTGCATCTGTATTTGTCTGGGAGTGACTCAAATCAGGCAATCAGGCATTTCCACTGTTCTTTCTCCCAAGTTTGTGATGATGTGAACATCTTTGATGAAACAAAGTGGCTTTATGTGGTTCTGCTTCATTAATGCCTTTTTGTTTGCTTGTACTGTGTGATGGTGTTTGCAGGGGTCCGAGGATGAGGGAAGAGATGAGGATCTGACTCCATGTTTCAGAAGGCTTGATTTATTATTTTATTATATGTATTATATTAAAACTATACTAAAAGAAAAGAAGAAAGGATTTCATCAGAAGGCAGGCTAAGAATAGAAAAGGAAGGAATGATAACAAAGGCTTGTGTCTCGGATAGAGTCTGAGCCAGCTGACTGTGATTGGCCATTAATTAGAAACACCCACACGAGACCAATCACAGATGCACCTGTTGCATTCCACAGCAGCAGATAATCATTGTTTACAATTTGTTCCTGAGGCCTCCAGATTCTCAGGAGGAAAAATCCTAAGGAAAGGATTTTCCATAAAATGTGTCTGTGACAGTGCTGCAAATGTCCTGTCTGACCCTGAAAATGGCACAGAACAGCTCCTGCTACCAAAGAGTTTGGGAAAGGACAAACCACTGCACATCCAACTCAGCCAGGAGTCAGTTCCCATGCTGAGCAGTCTGAATTTAAATGTCCTGACACCAGAAAATGCTGTTATTAAGAGCAATTTCTCTCTGCGGACAATTAAAGCGGGTGAAGATCTGCTCATTTCCCATGTTCCTGCATGAACAGTTGTCCATGTCCCAACCCCATCATTACTCATCTGCCTGCTCGTGGCTGATTTTCTGTGTCAAATTCCCTTGCAGAAAACATCCCTTTCCCCTGGGCTTTACTCCTTTTTCTCCTCTGTCTGCCCCAGAGAAGCCTTTAGTGCCTTGCTGGAGCATCAAAGGGCAGTCATTGCACCTCCAAGTGCAGAAGGAAATGGCAGCCATCCTTCCAGCTTCAGTCTCTTTAAAGGTTATTGGAGAAAGCAAGCATTTGGAAAAAAATTAAAATACAGTGGCAACTAACAATGCTTTTATGAGACTTCTATCAAATGCCTCAGGTGTTTCAATATTGCTGGTTTTTTTGCAATTAGAATGACAAGATAGATAAAGAACTTTTAATATGTTTGCCTTATTTTTTCCTCTGTTTACTGCATATCTAGCTGTAGGATTTTTTTTCTTCACCAGCTGTTTTGATATCATGTCTGCTATAAGATTCTGAAGAATGTAATTATACATTATACAAGTTTCTCATGAGCTTGTACTTGAATGCTTCATGGTGATCCTTTTTCTAGTCTCACTGTCTTATGTTTTCTAAACTCTTTTTATAACTGATTTATCATCATCATTTTATATACAGTGGAAGCATTTGAAACATTTAATATAAGAATTTAGTTGCAAAGTTAGATATGTCTAAGTCTAAAATATTTTTTACTTTCAATAGTGTGGTATTAAATGCAAATTGCCTGTCATCACAAGTTTTAATTGCATGAGCTGAATGCTGAGCAGGAATGATGCAAAATATCAGGAGGAAATAGAAAGACTTTGTTTCATGTTTGTCATGTGCCAAGAGCTTGAAGCTGAGCAGAATATTCTAAATATAAAGATATATAGCGTTTCTCTACAAGAATGGAGAAACTTATTTTGCAGCTGTATGTTGAAAAGTGATATTTTTAAAAAGCAAATTCCTTGAACAGTATCTTAGTAAGGTAAGCTGTCAGTGCAAGCATTTTTATCTTACATAATTGCTATAAAGAGATCTGGAAAGAAAAAGGAACAGATGCATCTTTTGAAAGATTAAAGTTGTGTTCCCTGTGACTTGCAGGGTGCTGAAGTGATGGTAAGCAGGTGGAAAAGTCAGTTGGGTTCAGTAATAAAATATATCATTGTGAAGCATGTGTGTAATTAGGAACTGGGGGTTCTTTGCAGTGAGGAAACCTAAGTGTGCATTTGCCATATTTATTTAAGTAAGCAAACTTATTTCAATGAACATGAAGAACTTCTAAATTATAATGCAATTTAGGTAGTGTGTGACAATATATGAGTCAACTAGCAATAATCAATACATTTTTTTAAAAATCAATAATGCTTCTAAAGACTCTCTGTAGAGCTTAAGCACTTTAATAGTGAATCCTACCAAAAATTAAATTTACTTTTCAAAATAAGTTCAAGCTTAATAGAAACACAGTAAAGAGATTTGTCTGAATGTCAGGTTGTGCTGGAAGAGGTTTAGGAGCAAGGAGAGAAATGAGCCAGTGTTCTGCAGTGATCTGCAAAGACAGGAGAGAGCCCAAAGCATCACCAGCACAGCTGCCCAGGACTCCTCCCTGAGAATGGCATTGCATTGCTTTTGTCTAGAATATTTGGTGTCTTTTCAAAACTTCTTTTATTATAGAACAGCATCAGTTGTTAAGCATAACCAGCTGTGAACTTTGCAATGTATTAAATCCTTAGGAAGGCATCAGATAGGAGGAGTTCTTGGAACTGTATGAGGGTAACGCTCTATTGCACCTCCCTAAAGATAACTGATGCTGAAATTCATAAATAATTCAGAAAGACTTAGAAAAAACATGATTCATTGCACAATATGCAACAGGGACAGATGAAAAGTGACTACTTCCTGCTGTTTCCACAAGGAGACTTAGAGGGTCTGTAGTAAACTTAATCATATTTACAGCAGGTTGAATAAACAATTGAATTTCATTCAGGTATTTGTTTCTGTTTTTGATGGATTTGCTGAGTCTGCTTCCATGGACTCCTTGTGTTTCCTTGTGTGCATGGAGAGTTTCTGAATCCCAACTGAGGAGCTATTTGCATATTGATATTCACACAAGGAAATTATAGCAGAATAGCTGTGAATAATCCAGGCACCTGGCTCCTGGAACACATATTCTGAATATAAATAGTATTTAGGGCTTTCTGAGGCCAGGAGATGCTCCTGTCCCTTTAGGACAACTCTTTATTCTTTGGCTCTCAGGCCTGATTACACACACACACACACACATGTGGCTATATTCCTGCAAATAAACATCTGGTTTTAAAGTTCAAGATTTCAAAAGTTAAAATGGCAATATACCTTTGATTAACCTTGTTTCACTATTTGAGAAATTAGAAAAGAACTCTGGAATTAAGGTTGCAGTGATAATAACAGGAATCAAACACACAGAGGTGTGGGTTTAAACTAAATCCCCACTCTGAGTGTTGTCAGGGCTGTGGCAGGGTTCTGCTGACTCCTCCCATGAGGATTCTTGTTGGTTTTGTAGAAGCACTGCTGTGGTTCATGTAGCTCTTGAGAAGATGCTGGTGGTCTCTTTCATGTGTTGCTGTGTTAATAGCTGACATTTATTAATTTCCCCATCGTAATTGGATCCTTTCAGATGTTCAGCCAACTGGTCAGGCACGCAGTGTGAGAGGCCAGCTCCCAAAAGCAGCAAGTCTGACAACATCAGCACCAGTAAGTACCTCCAATCACTGCTGTCACTCGGTAAATTTGGCTCACTTTAGAAATCTGAGCCTTGTGCTGTCTTAAAACGTGAGTTTATGTCATGAAAATGCTCATTACTGGTATCTTTTTCTTTAAAAAAACCCAAAATATAGATATTTCTAGACTTTTAGGTTGCCATTTGGTGTTGCACAAGGCAGTTCTTAGGCCTTGCACTCCCTGCTCCAAGGGCTAGTGCACTTTTTAAAGAAAAGAATATCCAGTGACAGCATTTGGCCATATCAGCCCTGTGCTAGTGGGAGACCTCTGACCATTTAAATCCTGCTGAAAAGCATCAAAAATAGAGCTGTAAGTAGTGCATAACTTTTGTATTGGCCATCTGCAGAGGGCTGAGTTTTACCCACTGTGAAAATCATCCCGAAAGTAAGAACAGCTCCTGCTGAATGTTTTTAAACACCTCTGAAAGCATGAAAGGATGGCATTGCTGCAGTGTTGGCAGCTGAAAGTGGCCAAGGCTGCCTGCAGAGTGCTGAGTGTGCTGCTGGTGCCCTGCTGCACCTGCCCTGCTCACATTTAGCCCAAGTGGAGCAGCACAATGAGCTGCCTGCTATTCAGGTCAGCTTGGTGGATAGATGAAACTTTTCTGGGCTTTTTTCTCAAGTGTTTACATGCCAAGACAAAATTAACTTCTTTTTTTTTTTTTTTTTTCTGGCACCTAGGTAGAACTTAAGGCAGTTATTCATCAAATGTTTTCTTAAAAGAGCCTTGTTGTAATATCCTTTACATGCTGAATCTTCATAAGCTGAAGTGAACTCAGGATGCTTCAAGTTTTTTATTCAATACTTCATTTCGTGTCTCTGACAACCTGACTTGGCTTTCAGGCAGAAAGCCTTCAGGCAGAATTCAAAGCACTTCTCAATTCTTTATTTAGACTGTGGTTAATGTATAGCAGACACTGCCAGCAGCTTATTTTTTTAATAAATCAAGAAATGTTGCCCGTGAAACAACCAGCAATATTTTTGTTTTCCACCAGTTAAGGATTGTGATATTAAAGAAAATACATGCCTCTCCACACTGGCTTTATGTTGGATTCCTGCTTTTATAAGTCCTGTATTTATAACATAGAATTATTTGTTGCATGTATTTCTTTATGAGCAGATACTAAAAGCAAGGCTCAGAAATAAGGGTACAGTTACTGACCTTATTTTTGCAGATAGTCTCATTTCAGTGAAATTATCTGCCAAAATAATGTGAAGCCCATTTTGTTCTTCCCTGTTCCCTCCTCTCCTTTAACATTGCTGTCTGATCTGTGCACTGTTTTTCTGCTGCATTAAGCATTATTGTAGCTTTTGTGATTGCCTATATCAACATAACAAAATTGTTGGCTCTCGAGTACAATGCAGTAAAATGCAGCAAAATGCAGGAATGCACCAACCATCTAGAAATGAAGATTGCTGGCTGTTTTGTATTTTCCCACAAATAAAGATAATACTCATACTAATTAAAATGCCAATTAATTCTTCAACCAGAGCTAGGGCTACTGGATATTTTAAATAAATAAATGCATGACCTAAACTGCTGAAGATCCTGGCCATGCCACTCCAGTCCAAATTTTTCAGTAATTCCAGATTTTCATGGACTGCTGCTGCAAACGAGGGCAGGGAATTAATCCAAGTTATATTGGTATCCAAAAAGAGGAAACTCCTGATTTGTTCATAAAAGTTCTTGTGTGTACACTATTAACTGTAATGAACTTGGGTTTTTTATTGATCAGCATCAAAATCTCAAATTGATGAGTGAAGCTCATCACATGAAATTGCATTGTTGGCATGGGAAATTATTCTCTTTTAATTAATGTAACTGTTTTACAGCTGGGAAGCCATGATTATTCAGTGATATTTCCCTCTGTTTTAGGAAGCATAGCAATCATTGTTCCTCTTGTTCTACTGGTGACTTTGATCACTACTCTTGTAATTGGACTATTTCTTTGCAAAAGAAAACGAAGGTAAGAAATTTTATATTGAAGTTATTTTATTATGAAGTAAAAAATAAATCTTTAAAGTATTTGCATCTTTTTGATATACAAAAAATCACTTTATATGAGAAACAAAAATGCAACAATGACCCAAGACTTGTTTCTGGAGGCAGCAAATCAGTTACATATTGGTTCTTGCTGGAGCAACCACATTTGTTACTGATACTTAAGTTCCTCATGCAGTAGTTAAAAAAAAATTGTAAAAAAATTTTGCTCAATCCTGTAAAGGCAGTATAAGTGTTAATAACTTTATCCAGAGACTTAGAGAACTTAACAGAATTGATGTATTTCATTGAAACTACATACTCAAATTTTGAGTATTGTTTACATCTTCAAGTGATATTGAAGATGCAAATAATTCTCAAAATATTTACTGTAGAGTCCCAAACCTTTTCCTTATTAATCTGTTTCTTTAGTATCTTGAAGGGAATATTTTCTTCTCTTGAATTTAGCTGCCTTGGAGCTGATAATGAGCTTGGGTTTGACTTTTTGACTTTGGGCATTTCTTCCAAGGCCATGTTTGGTGGCCAGGGGAGGCAGGAATGTTTCTGCTGTATGAGGCACCTGAGAGAGCTGCTGCCCTTCACATGTTCAAAGAACATCATCACATTGGTGGGGATGCAGATTTAGCCAGGGAAGATTCCTGGCAGTAAGGCCATGGCCCACTAGGGAAGGCAGAGTGGGAATCAGAGAGCAAACCATTTACTTCAGGCCTGTAGCTGTCCTGCTGGCTGGCCTTGAGCAGCTGTCTTCCTTTCTCCTGGGGCTTGTTACCCCACATCTGAAACCAAGATAATGTCTCTTTGTTAAGTCCTTTAAAAGTAAGTGATGAATCTGCTGTTTCTGCAAATGTGGCCATTTATGAGGCTATTTCAGTGCTCCAGGCTAAAAGGATCTTTTAAGTTACTATGATCTGGCATCTCTCTCCCCTGCAAACTCTAGCGTAAACTAGTGAGCATCAATTTTTAAAACCTTTTTTGTAAAGCCAATAAGATAAATACATTTCCTGACCATACTGTTAGTAGTGCTGACCCTGCCAGACTCCATGGATGTCATTATGTGCTGCTGCACCTAAAATGCCAGGTTTAGTGATAGCCAAATCCTGAAACCAGTTGCTGCTCTGTAAATTATTTAGGTTACTGAGAATCACTTGTTAAATAATAGATTTTCAGCGGAGAAATAGAACTAGCCTCAATAAAGGGCTTTCTTCTTAAAATTATATTTGAAAATGTATTTTAGAGTTATTTTCTCTCTTCAGAGAAGACTGTCAAGTATTAAACTAGGTGTAGCTGTTCAACACTTGCATGCTACTGTTAAGTGCCTATTTTAGGAAATATTTTTTCAATGACATTTCTGAAAAATACAGATCATTTAGTACATTGGATTTCAGATACTGACTGCATCTTACTCAGCCAACAAGAGGACTCAATTGTTATCATCCTGACTGTGACCTCCCTATTATTCCTTTGTAATTCTAGAGAACATATTGCACTGGGAAAAAATTACCCTCTTGAGGTTATTTCAATTGCTTGGGCTGAAATCACCTCCTTAGCTGAAAGAAATGAATTCAGCAACAGAAACAATTCAACTCAATCACTTATCTTTACTGATACCTAATTCAAGGTTAAAAATAAGGCTCTGTCTTTTATTAAACTTGAAAGACAATTCAAGTTGAACTTCAGTGTTCCAATCACCACTGGCAGGGAATGCAAACTGGAATGAGGAGAAGTTCATACATTTTTAATGCATCCTGATGGAACCATTTGCTTGTCGTCAGTTTACAGCTGACTTTGGGCAACTGGTTTGAAACAAAAGTGAAATGAATGAGCAATGGGACATGACTCATATTCTCTTTGCCTTCATTCCTGCAGGGAATTGGCAGTGACTTTGCAAGGCTTTGCTTGGAAGTGAGGGAAATCTGGAAATAACTGGAGGAAGTCAGGGTTGCAGACAGCGAGTTAGCACTTTGTATGGATTCATACCACTACAGCCAAACTGAGAAAAACAATAAAATTCTGCTTCCAGCTTCTGTGAGATCTATACATAGACTCAGATTGCTACTTTGCTTGGAAAATTGAAGGATTTTATGATTGTCTCCCGTTGATCTTAGAGATTAAAGAGAAACAAGATACCCAACAGCTCGCTTGAAAGTTCACTATGTTCTTCTTTTTTTGTATGTTTATGCAATACAGGACAAAAACTATCAGAAGACAACCCATGATAAATGGAGGACTCAATGTAGAAATTGGCAATCCATCATATAACATGTATGAGGTGGGCCATGACCACAGTGAAGGTGGTCTTCTAGCCTCAGATTTTACTCTAAATGCAGAAAAGGTAATTTCTTTTCTCTTTCTAGTGGCAAAGCCATTTTATATCTTGCAAAGGTTTTGTCTTTAAGTGTAACAAATAGAAATGTAGAACAATGACATTTAGATTTGGTTAATGAATATAAAGCCAAGTTAGATGCCATTAGAATAAATGTCATGTATATATTAACAGCTGTTTTGTAGTTTGATGCTGTCTGATGGTCATTTTTCCTAGTGCTTGATCAAAATAGAGTTCGAAATTAACTACAAAATGATTGGGGTTTTTTTGTCAAGACAGACATATCTGTGAGCTGACAAACCACCACTGGGTTTGTCAACTGGCAAAAATTTAAAATTGGAAAATATTTAAAATTGGAAACACATTATTGTCCAGCCCCTGTCTGAAGCACGAAAGAGTGCACGCATGCATAGGAGAGTAACTTATTCCTTATGTGAAAACTCGCCGAGGTGCGAGGAGCCGGGACCCCTGACGGGGCAGATAGATTAAATGTTTGCACAAAGCTAGTAAGTATTATCATTTCCTTGAGAGAGATGCTGTCAGTCCTGCAGCAGCAGCGCAGTGATTGAAGTGCCTGGGTGATGTGACACGGGATGAGCGCGGTAATGCCGCGCTATCTCTCCCGGAGCGCCGTAATCAGGCGCTCACCAAAGGGCAGCCATCACTCCCTGCCATTTCTGACAAAGCAATAACAGGATTACTGATAGCTCCAGCAGTGTCACCACTGCATCACACAGGCAGTGTGCTCAGTGCAGGAGGTAAGCTGAAAATGGAGTTACTCACTGGAGGCAGAGTGGCTGAGCCAATGCTTATTGTGAGGTCTGGCCTTAATCCTCAGTGGAAAATGGTTGGAAAATGCTGAATTTTATTCTCGTGTTGAATGTAAGAGTTTATCGTGCTGAGGAATGCCTGGAAGGAGGTTTTTATAAATGTAGATCATTCTAAAATAATATTTTCAGTTGGTGCACTGTTTATTTAACAGTGTTGATAAGTACACGTGGAAAATGCTCTATTAGCACAGAAACTGAAATTTTCTATTTATACAGGCCAGATACATAGGGGGAGGGTCCACTGCATTCAAGCTTCCCCACACAGCTCCATCAATCTACCTAAACTCTGACTTGAAAGGACCACTATCAACAGGGGTGAGAAATGATGATCCAAGTCCATTCCATTCCACCACAGCCCCTGTCTAAAGAAAGTTTGTCTGTCATTTTTAACTAGAGGCATTTTCTGTTTGTTTTTAATTTTGTTTTTCTTCTTTTAATGGAATGAAGAATGACAGTAAATAATACATTTTCTATTTGAAATAAAGGGTCCCCCTCTGCATACAAAATTTCATCTGTATCCATCATTGTAACATGATCTAAAACTGCAAATATCTTTGCAAAGGAATAAAAAACCAGTAAGCAATGTCATGCTTTGCCATACAAGTTATTATATAAGTTTAGGATGGCCTTCACAGCCATGTATCCTAATATATTTAAAATTTGTATGTAATAACAGGCATCTAGTGAAGCTTATCAAACTGAAAGATGGTCCCAAATAATGGAAACAAGTGGTTTTATTTTAGAGGAATTTGATGCACATAAAAATTAACAATTTCCTTCAGTATTTGCAAAGCATATTTTAATTGTTCAGATTTCAATGGATTTGTATCATAAAAGAGCTCCTTCTAAAACATCTGATTTTTTACTACAACTTAGTATGAGGTTTGCAAACATTAAGATTGAAGATACAAAAGGGACATCGATACAACATTCATATTCATGTGCCTCAATATATATCCATTTTTTGTGCCATTCACGTTCTTGCATGATTGTAATATGTTGTATTTGGAAATTTAATAATTGTTATGGGTTGTGTTTTTTCTGATGGAGCACAGAACCATGGATGATGACAGCCAGAATATTTACCCATCTTTAACTTTTTCTCTTAAATTATGGCCACTCCGTCTTCTTTTTGTACCTCACTGTACTGCCTTTTACAATCAGTACCCTGCAAAGAGGGATCATAAGGCAGACCCTGCTATTATATACAATTTTAATAACTGAATAAGGCACTGCATTGATGCAAAGCATCTCTGTCCTGTTGTGGTTATCATCCTCAATAATGGCTGTCAACGGAGTAAAAAAGTCCTGATAATTGAAATAAAACTGAATTTCTGATTATAATCATGACCACAAAAGTAAAGGTCTGTGGGAACAGAACAGTAGAACTGAGAATAGCTCTTTTTAATTTTTTTTTTCTTTTTTTTTAATTAAATAGATGTGGCTCACCTTCTTCTGCCTTTATTTCAGGAAAGTCTGGACCACAAGGCAATCACTTTTTCATCTGTAATAGATGGAATGGGCAGCTTTTAATTCACTAACTGAGCAGCTGCTGTAGCCATCCAGACTGAGCAGTATCTTAATCCTGGGCTCAGAAACAGAGTTGAGCAACAAGGAAAGGAAGAGCTAAGAGTTAAAGTCATTTTTCATTCCTTGTTTCCCAGGGTGTACTCAGGATATTTTCAAGTCAGGAAAACCTACCCGGTTCTGCTTTGGCCAATTCGAAGTTTAGCCACTTCTTATTACACCAAACAAATTAATTTCCCTTTTTCAGAGTTTCTTGATGTTCCACTCAGTATCTGTGCAAGCAGAGCAGTGCTGATAAATTAGTTGTAAAAAGAGGAGGATTTTGACCACAAGGTGCCCTTTCCTGTTATCATGGATAAAAGCTGAACTCTAATTGGATAGCAAAGTTCTTCTAGAGACAATAAAGGCATAAAGTATGAAGGAAATAGTGGAGACTCAGGGGATTTCTCTCACAATGAAGTGCTTTGCAGCGTTAAAAATGGACTTGTCCAATGCTGAAGTGTCACCCATTTCAACAGATGTTTTTCATTCCAGTCCAAACCGCCAAAATTGCTAAGAAAAGGCTTATCAATTTGTAACTACTATGATATATTAAGAGTTGTGCTGGTTTATTATTAAAGTTTAATTTACATGACAAAAGTCTTGAATTTTTTGGTCAAATCATGTTGTGTATTTGGGCCACAGAATTCGAAAACATGGTCAGCTATTGATGGGATGCTGATGTCTTAGAACAGGTAATACATGGAAACTGTTGGCTGCAGTTTTCTCCTGTTAAACTTGTCACATGGTCTCACAGTGCACCTTCTCTATAAACTCCTTCATATCTATTTTGAAATCTTCCAGTGTAATAAGGCGGACAAGTCAACCTCAGAGACATTTTTTCAAGGTTTTTAATTTATTTTTTGTCAACGTTTTTATGGTTTTAATATCATAATATGCTGCATGTCATGTCATTGGTTACTTTAATAGCATGTCTCATCATGATTTTAATTTTCAACTAAATAATTAACTCATCATCAGGTTTGCAGACGTCCAGGTATCTATTAAATATGTCCTGTTGTATTTTATGTGTAATTGTTCTTGCTTTAACAAAGCCATTTCCATTACCATAAGTGCTAATTTTGATTCAACCTGACTGGTCTAATGTTTGCTTCATTTCTCTGCAGCCAACGAATTACGCCAATCCAGTATATGCAAAGTTATACGTGGATGGACAAAACTGTCGAAACTCCTTAGCAAGCGTTGATGAAAGAAGAGAACTTCTTCCAAAGAAAATAGATATTGGGATAAGGGAGACTGTGGCATAATCTGCTGTTACCTTTTATACTCTGTATAAATGTATAAAATATAAGGATTACTTTTCTATGTACCAACAGTATTATAATTGTTTTGGCATCAGCATTACCTCTGTTTTTTGTTTGGTTGATTGTTTTCTGGGTTTTTCTTTTGCTGATGACTTTTGACTGACCATTTGTAAGGTATTTTTATGAAAAAGAAACTGCACTACGGTACAATTTACAACAATGCTGCTGAAATAACACACCTTTAAATTTGTTAAAATGGCAAACAGCATATTCGTTTGTAGCGTGAAAATGAGCAATCTATTTTCTATGAACTTTTTTGGTTCTACTTAATCGATGAAGATGGTATCTGCACTTTTTCATTATGTAGTCTGGAAGCTGTAGTACAGTGTGTAATTTTGTTTATTTTAAATGGTGAAAGAATGATTGAATGGTCTACTCTCTTCTTTGTGCCCATTAGAACTTCTCTTCAGATCCTGATGAAGCTAGATAACTTTTCACAAACAAACATAACTTGCTTTTAAATTAGCTTTAGGTTGCCAAGAAGTAAACAAGACTATAGAAGTGAAACATCTAATGATCTGCATGAACACAATGATTATGTTTCAGAAATCCAGTGACTGTACATGATATACTAAACATATATACCATGTAAACAAGCTTTGTATTTATTAAAACCTTATAGAACATAGTAACGATATATCTTGGAAGCTGAAACCTTACTTGCTGTGGGACAAAGCATTCAAACTCCAACAGTCCTGTAGGACAGTAGCCACCCTAGAGCACAAGAGGGCATTGCCTACACATGCTTTACATGTTTATTCACTTAATCACACACAGTTCTTATGGATTAATAACTCCCAACTCACATTGAGCAGTAGGGAAAAAGCCAGACCCCAAACCTTAAGCACACTCAGATGATCACAGCATTTGGTTTTGACAATCATAAATAAAACCCCTCACACCTCTTTAGTGATACTAAAGGATTCAAAACACAGCAGTTTCTTTAAATTAAGATAAACTGTGGTATTGTGGAGGTAAAAGGAGCCAAGCTGCATATTGGTGAAACCTTAGCAAAGCCTAAGTTGGGTTCAAGATCAAACTCCAAGTATCAAAAGTGAAAAGCATCAGTATCAGTTTCCAGCACTTCTCTGACCTGGCCTGTTTTCTGTTGATAAGAGAAAAAATCCGACTCACATTTTTTAATTTTGATGGAAATAAAGAATAAAATTTCTTTCAGGTTTGAACTGAATCAAAATATTTTATACATAACTTTAAAGGCACAAAAGACGTATTCACACATACGCTGTGGAGGACTCTTCCTTCCTCTGCTAGACATGACTGACTTTTAGCTATCATAATATATTAACCTAACAGATTAAATATGTTTGTGGTTGCTCTTTATTCCCTTTGTACAAGCATTACAAAAATAACTGCTGTTTTATAAGAGATTTTTGTTGTACTATTGTGCATGCATACTACCTATTTCTAAACTTTGCCATATTGGGGCCTTTATAAAACTCTTGATTTATGTAATACTAGTGCAATTTTGCTTGAACAATGTTATGCATATCATAAACTTTTTCAGGTTCTTGTTTAAGTACATTTTTTTAAATTGAACAGTATTTTTCATTTTGGTTATAATAGTCATTTTGCCTATGTTTCTACAATGAAGTGTTAAATACTTTATAAAAAAATATTGTTGACTGATTTATTTAAATGAAAATCTACATACTTAATTCAGTGTGTTGACTAATTTTTAAATTTAACTTATAAAATGAAAGCTAAAGAAAGAGCAAATTGAAGCAAAAAAACATTACTTTGTACAAATGGCTAAATCCATTTTCTTAATGAAAATTTTTGCTTTTTATACAAATTCTATTTGAATGTTTTTGCAGCTCTGCACGTGTTTGGATGACTTAGGTGTATAGCTGTATATTAATGTCAATAGAATTTTAAAGCTATTATTTTTTCTATAAAAATACTGTATTAAATAGTTTCATACCACACAGCTACGATTCCACAGGTTCTGCCTTTGTTCTGCTGACATCATCAGAGATGGATTAGGCCCTCTTTTATTTATTTTTTTTCCCCACAATTGCCATTGTTATGAGGCGTAAGTAGTTGGAAATTTTAGAAACTTTGCCATTAATTTTCTGGAAGAGAATCTGTTATCTTCAAAGCTCAGGTAGATCTAAATTTTATCTGGTGGGTATAGAAGTAACATGAGTTAAAACATGAATTCTTACACAGGCCTGAGGAATTTTACTTGTTGTGATGTCTCAGTTTCCCTTCACTGCGACATTTTATTTACTTTACACCTGCTTGAGAGTTAATTGCTTTATAAATAAGAATTTATTTCCTTATAAATACACAGTTGGTGTTAGTGGAGCTATTAAATATTTGGTATTAGAGAATGAGATCATAAGTATGCAAGCAGAATTTTGATGGAGATACTGAGCTCTACCACTGCCATACTTAATAATCTTTAAATTGCACATAGGTGTAACAATCCACAATGGGGTCTTGTTTGTTTGTTTTTTCACTTTACCAAGGTTCTCCAAAGGAACTCTTTCCACAATCCTTCAAGAGCCCCAGAATCCCCAGGTTCTGTAGGTGGGCAGAACACACAAGGAGCTGAAGGGTGAAAGATTGAGGACCTGATCAATTACTTATACATGCATCCTCATAAGTGCAGTAAAATGGTTTTGGGTAGGAAATTCTATCAAATTTTACAAGGGACTAGAAATGTTTAACTTGTTGCATTTCCACAGCCTTTTTGCTGTTATTAAGGGAACAGATTCATGTGTGTTGTAACTTGACACAAGCTTAGAAGTAAAAAAAAATTGGCTGCATCACAGATAGAAGCATCTGTCTCTTCAGAGTGTATTTGCAAGGCTTTTCCTGGTTGTTTTCCTGTGAAAATATTCAGTGAACACTCAGGTGAAATTCCAGTTCTGTACTATTCCACAGAATTCATTGGGATAAAATTTTCTCCCAAAGTAATAATGATTTTGCTTGGTGATGGGAAGCTGTCTGTGGGTTCCACAAATAGCAGGAATTACAATTATTTACAGAAATTGAATTGTTCTTTGACTTTGTGCTGTTAGGCTAAGGAATACCCACGTTTTCATTCAATAGACAACAAAAATAAGTTTGAAGGGGGACATGTGATGTGCTCCATCACAAACTAGATTCTAAAATTCTTTGCTGAGTGGAGAATCTCTATGCAAAACATGAAAAAAAAAAAAAGGAATGTGTTGAAAATTTTATAGTTCTGTCTAATGGATTTTTTATTTCTCCACAGTAATTGTTCTAGTTTATTTACATAATAGTGCAGTGGAGTCTCTGCCTTGTAATTGGCCTCTTGCTCTATACAAGAGTTTGCATAAACTCTGAATGATGACAACTAAATTCTAAATGACAAATTGAGATGGGTGATGCTCCTGCTACTCTGATTAGTCACTCCACAAAACTGAGATTGCCAACATCAATGCAGTCCTCTTGATGAACACACTAGGAAGCATATTTGAGAATATTTATTTTGCTGAGCGTATTCTAATTGTTTCTTTCTCATTTCTAAGGCAGTTTGATGTTTGCAGAAGGAAAGCTTTGTAGTGGAATGCCTTTAAAATTCCTACTTCAGTCAATTACCTGGCAGTGAGATTACTGAGAAACTCCTCATGCAGCAGCAATTGTTTTATTTTTATCAGAATCAATGCAGTCACTGATTAACTGAATTTTGTGTAAACATTTCAGAAAATTTGTGGAAGTTCCTAATATATCAGAATAGAACCAATGCATCCCCTTTTTGGAGGATGAGAAGATGATAGAGGGAAGCAATGTCAGTGATGATAAAAGGTCCTTAAGGTTGTCAGCCTTAAAAGTGAAGACATTTTTCACGTGGAACAAGCAGACCAACAATGAATCTTGTCTGTCCAACCCTGGGCATCTCAAAAAAACCCTGCAAAAGTACTGAGGCACTTGGAATTTTTCAAGTCTTAGCTGGACAGAAGGATGGCTGACAGAGAGAAGGATAATTTATCATCCTGGGTCACTAATTTATCCTGCTTTACCATCTCCACATGTGAAATACAGAGCTCATGGACGCAGGGCTTGCTCATTCAGCACCCATATTTTAAGGTGACAAAAAGGAAGAAAAAAGCATAAGGAAATCTTTTTGCTTCCCTGTGGCAGCTGCACATCACTTGGTGCATGTTGTGCCTCTCATGGCCTCTGACAGTGATGTTCAAAGCTGAACTTGTAGAGAGGGAACTGTCTGCTGGCCTCAAAGGATGTTCAATCAGTTTTCCCTGGAATGAAGATGATGATACTGCTGACCTCCACTACTAAGCCTACTAATGATCCATTTTTTGGTTAAAAAAATAACTTTAAAATACCACAATACGTATACACATAAAATGTACATAGTGAATAGTATAGTATCAGAACTCATCTGTAGTTACTCTGAGTAAAAAATAATTTTCACAGTTAAATAGAAAGGAAGAGCTGAAACTACCATGGAAACTCAAATGAAATATTAATTTAGGATTACTGCTATAGCTCTTTTAAAGTATCTGTTCATGCTGGAGAGAAAAAAAAAGGGGATTATAGAAACTGGCCGCTGACTTTTTCTTAAAATATTTCCTAAATAAACAATTTTGAACGTTACAGGAGTTGGCACCTCAGAAGATTTCAGGAAACAAGCTGTGTAGTCCAATAGTTTCTCACAGTTTGTAATGTTGTCATGCACAGGCAGCATTCTGTCCCATGAGTTGGTGTTGGATGATTTGTTAGTGATAAAGAGAATAAGGTAAGTGTGTGCAGATACAAAGAACACTTGCTGAAGAGATGACCTGCTCAACAGGTGAGTGTCCAAGCTCCTGAATAGCTCAAGGGGGTGGCAAGGATTGCATTTGAGCCTTGGGGAAAGGTTTCCAGCTGCTGCTTTTTCAGTCTGGTGCCCTGTGTGTATGAGCAGCTCACTGAGCTCTGTGACAGACCAACACCTGAACCAGGGCAGGAGCCACGGTGGATTTGCTCTGCTCAAAGAGCATCAGCCAATGTTAGGGCAAAGCTTTAATTCCATTGAGGACTCTGAGCCTTGGGGTATCCCAAAGTGGGCCCTGGTCTGACAGAAAAGCAGGAATGAAGCTCTGAGGTTGCTGGGTGTGAGAGCAGTGACACCTGATAGAGAACTGCAGCAGGGGGCTCGGGGGGAGCTTTCTGCCCTCCAGCTCTGCCCTGGTGCTGTGGACATCATCCCTGCCTTTCCTTACACATTCAGAGAGTGGCCAGCCATCCCCAGAGCTGCCCTACAGAAATTCTGCACACCTGGTGAAATGCGAGATCAACTGCTTGGTAAAGCAGGCAGTGATTACTGACATGCAAGCATAGCAGCTGTAGTTGTGCTGGTACTTTGAGGTGTTAGATGTCCATAAAAAAAATCTTTTTAAAAAAGAAAATTTTTGTTTTTAAAAGGAAGAATTGTTCAAGTAATGTTCCCACATCCTGGGAGGCATTCTGCCATGTCTTAGAATAATACATCAGAAGAGATGTCCTTCAGGAAGAATTAAACAGGATGGGATGAGTGGTCTGGTTTATGTATAAGGTTAAGGTTGCTCTTCTACAGGTAAGTTGTAATTCTGGACATCTCTTAAATGGAATATGTGCATATCCTGCATTTTTGTGTACACTTTTAAATGTTCAACTTCAAAAGCCTGGGCTTACCTGCTGCTTTTCAGAGCAGGAGGAGTGCACTGAGGAGTAGAACTGGGTAAAGGTGTCCAGTGCATTCCCCAGTGATCAGATTTGTTGGACCAGCAGTGCTGTGTGTCTGTCCCTCCTTCAGGAGTCACAACATTCCAATTAGAGCCTGGCAGTCATTGGCACTTCTTTTATGTAGTGAGAGTGTAGCAGGGCTCTTTGTGCAGCAGAGCCAGAGTCACTGTGCACTAAAAGCTGTGTGTGAGTTCCCCAAGGCAGGTGTGCAGCCCCTGCCCCCCCAGGATGGAGATCCCAAGGACTTTTGGTGCCTTTTCCACTCTGGTGAGCTGTGGTGGTGCAAACAAAACCCATCTCACCTGTAGGGCTCTGTAGCTCAGCAGGCAGCTTGAAAATTGGTCTGTCACAAAGAGAGAGACCTTCTTTGGGATTTGTCTGCATGTGCATGATTGGGTTCAGCCCTTGCTCTGCCCTGATGTGTCTTATCTGACACTTTTCAGAAGATGTTAAGCCTTAGTGGAAGATCCGTGATGATTTCCTGCATATATTCAGCTATTTTAATCATCTTGAAATTCCTGAAAGCCTAGTAGTTCATTGCCCTGAAAAGTAATTTAATGTAAATTTTTCTACAGTTTTAGCTCTAGTTCATTTTTTTCTAGTTTGTTTCCTACAATGCAGAATCAGACATATTTCTCCCCTCTTCTTAATGAACGTGAATAAAATAAAACATAATGCCTAATTTGAGATTGCTGTTCTGTAGATATACTACCACAGTTGTGTCTGATAGGATTAAGTTGTGCTTTTTTTTCCTGCTCAAATTAAAACATTAATGCAGCTTTCAGTGATAGGTACTAAAACATCTTTATAAATATTTGAAAAGACGCTGTTCAATGAACTGTGCAAGACAGGAGGCTGACCTGGCACAACTAATTAATTACCACAATCAGAGCAACTCCAGACAAAGCACCCTCTCCAGCAATCTGAGAGGTAATTAACATTCATGTCTCGTAAAAGTCACTTGACTTCCAATTATGATTAAATGTGCAAGGGCAGGGGGACACAGCACTGGGAGAGCTGAGAGCAATCCCTGAGTGGGGTGGCAGCAGCTGGAAAGGAATGTCAGGCATGGAAGGACTGGGGGAGAAACAGGGAAATGGGGATCACACATCCTCGTGTCCCATGGGGTGAAGGACCACCAGCACCACCACTGGGTTTGGCCTCACTTATTTAGCCCAACAAAATTCTTAGCTGGTTATTTCCCAGACTGAGCCACGCTGGACAGTTACAGCTGTCCATAATCCTAACCTAAATATTATCCACCCAGATTTAAGAATATCTGGCAAACTACATGACAGCTCTCATGCATTTTGGTATAGAATTAATTAAAGGATTGAACAGCATCTCTTGTCACTGAAAAAGTCCTAATTAGGCACATCTGACTTGCCAACAGCGTCTTTCTTTAAGGAATAGCAAAATTGAATGAAACAATATTAAATTGCTTTTAAGGGTTTATAATCAGCAAGACAAACCTCTTTTTTGTAGTAAAAAGTTTATGCATTTACCCCATTTATTACAACTTGTGTCTACTGCTATAAGTGTTTTAAAATGTAGCTAACATTTCAATATTTGAAAATACCTTAAAGGAATTTTCTTCTCACATATCCTTTAAAAGTAGACTTTCAGAAAGATGCTTTTTTAAATTAACATTTTAATGAAGGAATAAAATAATTTAGGTTAACAAGCACATTAGCAGTAAATGAAACAGCAAATCAATTACCATAATGAACATTGAAAAGCAGCAATCATATTGTCTGTTTAAATAGCCATATCCCATAAATACAGCATGACAACCTGGATCTTGTCACAGATTACTGTATCACATCCTATTTTCGTCGGCATCATTAATATCAGAACAATTGCTACAGTCCAGCAAAGAGAAAAATGCTGGGGTCGGTCACCCCAGGGTGGTTAATTGCTTCCATGTCACCAGGAGCAGGCAATAACCTGTGAGCACTGAAACTCCACTGCACTGCTGGGTCAAGTGTGTTTACTTGTACAGCTTGATGTAAAATATGAAAGTTCATTGGAAAGGACACCTCACCCTGAGACCAGCTCAGTGACTCTCCAGAGGGAGGGGACAGAAGTGTTGCATTCCCTGGGACAAGGAGCAGTTAATTAGTCCATCAGGAGAGGAGATGTTTGTTGACCTAAGAAAGCAACAGTTGTGTCTCAGAGGAAGGGAAATGAAGCCCTTTTTAATAAAAAAAAAAAAAAAACAACCCACCTACACAGTCTTGTAATGGCAAGGGAGCAAGATCAGATCTGGGACGAGCCTTTGGGGAGCTCACAAAAATCTGCTTGGCTCCATGAACATGTGCTGGGAGAGGGAACAGTCTCCAGAGGCGTGGAGCAAAATGATGAAGATTCCAAGAGGTACATGGAAAGCTACGTGTAAGTTACTTAAAATTAAAAAAAAAAAAAAAAAAAAGGAGGAGAAATAATAAGACTTATGGTTTTTGGTGGTGGGTGTTAATTTGCAGGTGTGTGGTGTATTTTAAATGTGGATATTATGAAGAAATAACTCTGTTCTGTTTGGATTTTGCCTTAGCTGGCTGAGGGGACTTTGAGGGATGTCAAAGTTCAGGATAATAACTCCCCACAGGAAGTTATGGCAAATGAGTCTAGCTAGTAAAACACCTTTTAGATCTGATAGGATCCTTTGAATTCTTGTTTTCAGATATTTCAGACAGTAACTATCTCTAGAGATACTATGTGTATCCAAAGTCTGTAGGACTCAGTTGCTGAAAGCCTCTTATTTCTTAAATTGTTTTCAACCCTTCCTTATTCCTATTCCAAAGTACTCAAATGCAATTCTATCTCTTTAATGTTTTCATAGGTTTTTTTACTTCCTACTCCCTGGCAGGTTGAAAAAAGTCACGGAAATTAACTGGATTTCCATGGGTACAGATAATATGAAATTGAGTTATTTGTACAGAGCAGTTCCTTTTATTTATACTCCCTGCAATTTCAGAGTTCAAATTGCAGTTTAAAAACTTGTGTTGTTTGGGAAGAGCTGAATGACAGAAAAACGGATTCATACTCATTACAGATGACAGAAACCCTGTGGACAGCACCGAGGGAGGGAACTACTTAATTAAGAATAAGAAATACAGAATCACAGGGCTTGACAGTACCTTGGGGTTCTTCTTGCCCTCTCCACGTTTCTCTAACAGCATCAGCTACAGCTCAGGCAGCCTCCATAGGCATTTCTCCAGAATTTCTGAAGAGTGACAGCAATGTCCCTAAACAGCCAATTTCAAGAGTGACAGCAATATCCTTAAACAGCCAATTTCAGCACTTGCTGTCCTTATTATTTTTTTTTATTTTTATGCATATGTCTCAGTTTCCACTGGTGAAGTTTAAAGCTGCTTGTCCCATCCATCATGGACAAACTACTCTACTTTTTACAGCCCTGAAGAAAGTGAGGAGGTAAAATGAAGCAGAGATTGTTACGGTATTCACAGGGGTCTGAGGATGAAGGAAGAGACTGACTCCATGTTTCAGAAGGCTTGATTTATTATTTTATTATATATATTAAAATTATACTAAAAGAATAAAATAAAGGATTTCATCAGAAGGCTAGATAAGCATAGAAAAAGAAAGAATGATAACAAAGGCTTGTGGCTCAGACAGAGAGTCTGAGCCAGCTGGCTGTGATTGGCCATTAATTACAAACAACCACATGAGCCAATCCCAGATGCACCTGTTGCATTCCACAGCAGCAGATAATCATTGTTTACATTTTGTTCCTGCGGCCTCTCAGCTTCTCAGGAGCAAAAATTCTAAGGAAAGGATTTTTCATAAAAGATGTCTGTGACAGAGATGACCCTGTTGTGGTGGGTCATCTCTTCTCTACACCTCACGAGCACTGAGGGTCCTGCAGTCCAAGTGATCACAGAGCTCTGAATTGTCACTTCATTGCTTGTAATTCTTGCTCTGTGAGTGAAGACATGCATTGATCCTTTGCTGATGCCAGGCATGATCTGTAAGGAGCTAACCCCCAAATTGAATTGGCACTGTGAGCAGATATCTCCATATTTCAGCAGAGAAAAACTCCAAACAAACAAGGTTGTGTCCATACCTCTGCAAAATTCTGGGCATCAGAGAGGCAGGCAGACAGCATTTGATGTATCCAAGTTGGACTCAATCCCTGTGGGTAAATTTGAACCCTGGATGTTCTATGATAATGTAACCAATGTAGCAAATTTCATTATGTCTATAAGAGCAAGATCTGTGCTTCAAACGTTCTGAATCATTTCTGCTGCAGAAACCTCTGAGTATTTTTGAGCTGAAGGAAGGTCTGTGCTGGTAGAATGAGGAAGAGACTTTCCCCAGGATGACATTTCAAATATCTGGTGTCTTGTTACGTTGCCAGGTGCTCTAGTGAGGCGGGATTTTTTGTTGTTTGGGATTCCTCTTACCCACCCGTTCAGCATTATTGGCTGCTAAAGGGAGGATTTCACAAAACAGAAAAGAAGGAAGAGAAGTGAACATCAGAGAGCAATCCTAGGAGGGCCCTGCCCCCACATTTCCTTCTTGAAGGGCAGAAAAATGCTTTTCTGTACAGGTTGTGGTTGTGCAAGGCATTTAGTCTGTTCTGACACTGATTTTGTCTCCAGCTGGTTCCAGCAGCCCTTAACTTGCACTCCAGCTCCCTCCTCTCACTCCTCACCCTTGCCACCAGGCTCTCTGCCCCAAGGAATTGATATTCTGCCATTTCTCCTCCTGATGGCTCTTGAATTCTCTCTCAGCCCCACTCTGTGCTGACCTGCTCTGGGCACCACACTCACAAAGGATGGACATCTCAGCCAGCTGGCCTGGACTGACTCAGGATAACCTCACACAGCCCCCTCAGGGCTCATGATAACCTTACACAGTAGTGAGGTTCATGAAAAGTTACATTTCTAAAGGATACAGAAGGAAATGGACATTTATGATAATAAGTGCATCTCCTACTTCAGTTTCCTTTGCTGTCACTGCATAGAGATTTTTTGTTTCCATTGAAAACTCTGCCTGACCTAACCTAGAGCAGCCTTGCAAAGCAAAGTGCTCCATTATCCTACATTTTTTTTTCCTCCTGTAATTTCAGTTTTGATTGCTTTTAAGAGTTCTCTGTACCTGTTCTGCTTGCTAAGCTGGGGGAACTTGGCAGCAGCCACCACAGAGATGGATCTGCTTTACTTTATTCTGCTCATGGTGCTGTTTAGCTTCCTATTAGAATGCCAAAATCACTTTTGTAAGTATTTTTTGTGCTGCTGTGAGATGTGGCGACACTGATTTTTAGGGATTTTTAGGAATTTTTAGGAATTTAAAAATATTTGAGACTATTGTGCTGCAGAAACACATGGATGTCTTCTAAAGTCCTGGTACAAGGGCAGGAAGTGAATTTCTGATTTTCATAGCGTGGTATCACATAATTAAATTTCTAATAAGAAATGGATATTTGCATAACCTGCTCTTTAAGAGTGCTCTGAATTCCAAGTTTGCCAGGAAAGAGCATTTATTGTGATGTGACATGTACTCAGTGTCCATTGCTTTCCTTAGATGATGGCAAAAAAAGTGCCACTCTCATAGGGACCAAACAGCTTTACTCATGAAGCATTGAAACTGTTGAATTTTAATCTAATCTACTTAACTATTTTATCAACATGCTTTAAGCTGATTAAATCAGTTTTTTTATACTCTAGAATTTAAAATCCCTTCTCTGGATGTTTCCTGTGAGAGCTTGAAGTTAGTCCAGTGTGTGTGTGTGAATGTACAGTGGAAATTAAAGGCTGTTCAAAATTCTGTAGAGCAAACCTGCTTCTTTATGACAGGAAGGTTTTTTAGGTTCGCTGTGCAGTCTGGGCATATGAGTTTGTTTGTTTTTTTTTCCTGAACCAAGTTTACAGCTGGAGGTAGCAATGTAGTTCACAGTAGAGCATAAATCTGCAGGCTGAAACCCTTGCAAGAACACACAGTATTGCTATTGAGAGTAGTCAAGTGAAAAATTTGAAAAATTGTGTATTTAAAAGTGCTTGTAAAACCCTGTTGCCCTATGGATATGTCCAGGCCCCTTGTTTACTTCCATTTTTCAACAACAATAACAATAATGTCACTGCAATGAACATTGTTTGGACACTGCTGATGGGCATCAGGATGTGAAATGATAGTCACATGCCAAAGGCCAAAAGAAATAAGAGCCATCACTCTTTCAGAGCAGCACCATCTTCTCCACATAGCCTGGAGAAAACCTTGTTTTGAAATGTACACCCCAGGACATTCCATGATTTAACCCTGCCAGTAACAGCTTGGCCATTTCCTGGTCCCACAGGCTCTTTCATGTATTGGTGGAGCTTTTTTTGTTTTTTTTTTTTTTTGCTAGAAAAGTATAGATAGTATATTATTATAGATATTATATTGATAGGAAGTATTGGCTAAAGGGGCCCCACCCCTGGAGCACAGGAGGGGCACCCCTCCACATACACCAGAATTTCACAGAAAAGTTTTACAAACTCCTTCATGTGGTCCCTACTTTCCCATCTTCATTCTCAATGGTTCTTTACTTGTTTCATAGTTTATCAATTCAAAATGGATTCAGGATATTTCACTAGGAAAACACCTTGATCTAAAGTGAACACTTTCATTTTAACCAAGCCTACAATATATAGAGTATATCTGCTGGAAGAAGGAAAAATCCAGCTCTTGGGAGACAGAGAGAATGTAATTAACTTGAGTTACATCACTAACTGCTGTATTCATAGGCCCAAATTCAATTCTCTTTGACATACCTTTTAAAAAATCCATTGCTATGAAAAGTAAAGTGCAGCAGCCTCACTACTGAAACTCATTTTGAGCTGCTGCTTTTCCCTGCACTTTAAAGTTTAGTACAGAATGGACAGGGAGCTCTGCTTGGCTCCTGAGCCTGGTGTTTTTGGGCTGAAAGCAGCACAGGGTCATTGCCCTGTGTCCCTTCCTTGGAATCCATCCTGTCCTTTTGCTCCTCCTGGCATATCCTGATGGTTTTATCTTCCTTCAGCATTCAGGATCCTATACAAATTATATTTTTTTATATATGTTATCCATCCATGAGAAATAATTAGCACTGTAAATTAGCCCCTGTATCCAGCATCTTCTCTTTGCTGTCAACTGACACCTGTATGCACTTTGCATTGAATTACATTGCACTACAATATGAAATTAATTATGTTATTTACAGTTCTCAGCTGATATTTCAAGTAGAATTCCTCTGATTGAATTCCCCATGCTGTTTATCACGTAGATACAGCTGGGAAACACGGTGCTGCCACTTAACAGAAAAGTGAATTTCACCACAAACATTTTGCCTCACCACCTTAGCCTTTTTCATCTGGGCTGTGAATGCCCTATTCATGCAAATATTCTGCAAGTGTGGGACTCCCCATGTGCAATATGAGCTGTGCTCACAAATCCTGGGCTACTGGTGGGTGTGGCAGAGCAGAGGACAGAGCAGTGGGGAGGCACAGCTGGTGGCACACTCAAGTGCAGGGTTAATTGTGCTTAATGAACTTGTGAGGTGGAAAGAAAAATATTCACTCATTTCCAGCTTTAGCTCTCTCTGGCTCTGGTAAACTGTTCAGTAACACTCCTTGCTCGGGAGGAAAGGCTGCAGGAGGCTGTGTTTGATGGCAGGGCATTGTGAAACTCATATAATGTGCCTCTGGCTTTGCTTTTGTTCTTGCTTTGTCTATAAAGACAAGTTGGGGTGAGGCACTTTGCTGCTGTGTGTGTCACACAGCACATCTTGTGCTGCTTCCAGGCATGGCTGCAAGCTGCAAGCCACAGGAGCCAGGTGCTCTCACAGTGAGAGCAATTTTCAGCCCTGGAACAGCGTTTGTGTGCCTGAAAACCAACAGGGGCATTCGTGAAATGGAAAAGATGAACTGCAACAAAATGATTGTCTGCTATCAAGAATTTTACCTTCTTTTGGAGGCTCAGCTCATCTCTGCTCCACACAGCAGCCTCTCCCCAGCCTCCCTCACAACCACAGCCACCTTTGCTGAGAAGAAAATCCATCTGCCTGTGCCCAGGCACTTGCTGCTCCTGCTCTGGGGAAGGTAAGCTGAGCAAACCATCCCTTTTGGAGCATCAATACCTGTGACTCTGAGATGTGCTTACAGCAAATACCTCCTGTGCCAATTTAAAACCCCCAGTCTTCACTGTTTAATCAACTGCAAAAGCTGTTTATTGCTTTCTATACATGAGTGTCTCAACGCTGTGCTTTAATTAACTGCCTTAGCCTTGGCTGTCATTCGACTCAGCTTTTATTGGAGATGTTCAATCCTGTCTTTCATAACTGTGTCTTAAACACATCTGTACTGAACTCTTTTAGGCAGTGATTAGTTTCCATCAGCTGTCTTTTATTCATTTCACATTTGCCCACAGGCAGCCTCATTAAAGTCCAGCACAACTTTTCCTACACTGTGACATCTCCCAGCTCCTTGAACAGGATGGGAAAGCTGTGTCCCAAATTTATTTGCTCTTCTCATGGAGGGCACTCCTGAGGCTGATCTTCACCAGCCCAACCTTCTCCTGGGGTTGCTGGAGAGTCACCTCATGCAGGGAGCTCCAGCAGTGATTCCCACAGCAGCAATGCAGTGCCAGCCCTCAGCATGCCTGAGAGGTTGCGAATTTCACCAAAACTCTTTTGGTCTTGCCGCTTTGTCCTGGTTCAGAGCAAATTTGAGAGAGAATCCCAAAGGGGCTCCGGTAGGACAGCAGATTAAATCGGCCCCTCCTCCCAATCGGTCCGGGAGAAACTACCTCCTTGGAGGAAGGTGGAAAGAAACTGTTTATTAAACAATAAAACCTAAACAATATCAAACAATAAAACCCCTTGCTGCTCCAAAAGAGATGACAAACACAGAAAGTCCCTCCCCAGGCTATAGCTCAGCTCACTCAGTCTCTGATCAGTCCCTCAGTGCTGGAAATGTCGCAGGCCAGGCCCGGCCCAGTGGGCCTCAGGTGGAGCTGCCGGTGCTCCCCTGGGTGTTCAGGCCACAGCAGGTTTGAACAGGCCTAAAGAAAAGGGAAAAAGGAAAAAACTACAGTCTAGGGAACTTCTTTGCCTCAGCTAGCTAAACTAACTAACAGCAAAGGAGAGCTCTGTCCCGCTGTCTGTCCATCTACAGACAACACAGTCAGGAGCAGGAATGTGGAGGAGTGAGTGCAGTGTCTGGAAACAAACTGCTGCTTCATCTCTCCTCTTTTCACTCTCTGGGACAAGTCTTAAAGGTGCAAAACTTATTATTCAGCATAAACAGAATGAGACGATTAGGGATAAAAGCATTATATAGTCAACCTAGGACACACTTTTTCCTCCTTGCCCTGCCTGACGACCCACAACCACGTCCTTCACTCCTTTCTCTCTTCCCTTTGAGCATTCCCAAGGTGTGGATGCACTGCCCAAGCCTGCAGGCTGCTGCAGCACCCCAGGCAAGCAGCCTGTGCTTCCTCACAGAGCTCCACACTCCTCCTCCCACTGCTGTGTCCTCCTGGCTGCCCTTCATCACATGGGATGGCATTTTCCTGGCCTTCCTGCCTGATTTAACCAACTGCTTACCCACCAGTGCAATATATTTTTTATTCCTCTTTTATATTCTTCTTTATAAATGTTAGGTTAGAGCTTTCTAATTTTACTGTTGTGGATCCTTGGAGAGTTTTTGGAAGGGAAGGGGATTTATTTCTCTGTTGCTCTAGCCAGAAGCAGCTAGAAATCTGGAGGTGACATATCTGAGCTGCTCTCCTCCCCTCCAGCCTTGTCCTGGGGACAGGCAGTGCTTGCTCTCTAAACACCATCACCCTTCAAACCCACAGCATGACCCCTGCAAGGCTCCAGTCCACCTGCCATGCAGAGCAAAGCCACCAACTTATCCACTGACAGAGATGCTTTTATGTCTCCATTACCCCTGTGTTTATTTTCATTATTTTTCCCTTCCTCCTGGCATTTTAGACACTTTTATTTCCCAGGTATCACAGCCCAGCTCTTCACAGGTTAAACAAGGTGGCCACTTTTCTCTTCATGGCTATTAATTATTTAAAGAATTCAGGTCTTTTAGAAATAGATCTTTTATAGAAATAGATCTATCTCATAGAAATAGATCTTTTCTACAGATCACTTCCAAATATGTGTTGTCTTTGTTAGTACACAGACCCAAAGCTCTCCCACATGAGCATCCCACCCCACCACACTGCCCACCCTCAGGAAGGGCACCCAGCTAACTGGGTAGGAGGAAACAAAAGTAAAAAATTCAAAACAAAAAACCAAAAATACTGCCAAAACCATACCAAAACAACAACAACAAAAAAAAAACACAAACAAACAAAAAACAACAAAAACCCTATTAAAAACCAAAACACAAACAAACAAAAAACCCCAAAAACCAACAAACAGAAAACTAAAAAAAGTACTTTATGTCTGACCCAAAACTGCTGCAGATTCAGGGCTTTTGTGTTCCTTGCTGAGGCTGAGTGGAGGCACACACCTGTGAATGTTCTCCAGGGCTTTTGTCTCTGTGAATTTGTGCTTCAGGCTGCCTTGCCATTACAAATCTCTAAATAGAGGATTGGACATTATTGGAATAAATTTACCCCCACAGGAGAGACCCTGATGGAAAGCTGTAAGGAGAATATTTAGTGTGCAGAAATGTGCATTCCTGTGCACCCTGATGCTGTTGTGACTGTGCCTGAAGTTTTCCCATCATTTTTAGCTCCTTTTGAGAGATGCTGTGAGACTCATCTTTCTCTGCAATTCTATTTATTGATGAAGCTGGCTTGAACTACCTTGAAAGGGTCATGCATTTATATTTAACATTTAATTGTTGCTATTTTCTCAGGCCTTTGGAGAATGATCTATTTTAATATTCCTGTGATACCCACTGTGAACTTAGATACTATTGCTTGTAATAGGAAAAACAAACAGACAAAAAGAAAAAAAATCAGTCTTTCCTTTTTGTCTTTATTGTTCTAGAAGTTACCAAACCCACAGAGCTGTTGGCAGTTTATGCTCAGGAGCCTTAAAACCAAACTGCCCCAAAGAGCTCCCAGAGAAAGATGGTCCAGAAGCTGTCAGAATGGCTCATTTAGTGAGGAGATGAACTGCCTGTGGGAAAACCTTGCCCCTAAATGGTTTCCTGTAAAATCCTAATGGCAGATGTGTGGATATTTGGCCTTACTCCAAGGGCCACGTGTCCTGAAGTCGAGATTGGGTGTATTTTGAGGCAACACATTAATGCCAGTGGGAGGGTAGGGATGATACATTTTATAGCCTTTCTGGAAAAAGAATTCTCTAGCCTAGGTGCAGGCTACTATTGAGAGAGGAGAAATTATTTTTCTTCGTCTTTATATTGATGTAGGGTGTCTGTCCTGTGCTCCAGTGAAAGCAGAGCAAAATTAAGAGCTCGTGGAGGTGCAGGCAGCCCCAGTGCTGCCACCACATCCCCCAGGCTGTGCCAGACAGGTGTGTCCTGAGAAAAGTGTCAGCTCTGAGCCCTGTCCTCTCTCTCCATCACAGCAAAAACACATCAGGTTTGTGAGCTCATCCTCCCTTGCCAGCATAAATCACCTTTTCTTCCCCCACGCTTACATCTCCCTAATGCCATCAATAATGTCCTCCTTCTTCCATGTATTTCTGGTTTTCATTTCTTCTGCTTCATTCCTGGCACTTGCTCCTTATTCACCTCCCTCCAGCCCAAGCAAAACCCCTTTAACCAGCAGCTCCCTGTTGTATTTCCAAATTAAATTGGGATGTGAGTGGGCTGGGGAGTGCTGGCCTGGAGATTGGCTCTTCCCTGAATGCTGCCTTTGTCCTGCTGTCCCCCATCCCAAGAGAAGTTTCCCCATCCCTGCCCTCACTTTCTCCCTCTGTGGGCAAAGGGCCAAAACCTCAGAGAGGGATGGGGCACATTCTTCTGCCCCAGCCAGGCATCCCTTCACTTGCATGTGCTGGTTTCCATCCAACAGCAAGAAGCTCTTCAAGGAGAAAATATTGGGAAAAATGTCAGGGTCTCTCTAGCTTGTCAGAGTGACCCCGAGAAAAGCTGGAAAGTCTCTTTCCCCAGCCCGGCGCTTGAAGAGTCAGGGCTCTTCATTTCTCACTCTCCAAGCTGGTTATTGTATCTTATCTATAAATTTCTTTCTCCTGCCCTGCTGAGGTCCATCCAGCAGGTCAGACAGAGGCACTCTGCCTGCCCCCAGGGAAGTGTTGTGTCTTTGTACTAAAAACTACATGTAGAATATTTACAACTACTTTCCAATACCTATCACCTATGTTAGACAGTGAGCTTCTACTCTAAACCAATCTGTAAGTGCCACCATCACAGCAGAAGATGGAGGCCAAGAAGAAGGAGGAGATCCCTCCATCTTACTTCCTGAACCCCCAAACCAAAAACCCCAAAATCTACTTTTTCACCCCGTGATAACTTCACTATTATTCTACCTAAACTGTTGTGGCTTGCTGATCTTCATATAATGTTGGTAACTTTCTCCACGGGTCATAATCAAGCCCACAGGTGTTTTGGGCTCTGTGCCAGGGTTTCTGAGCCCCCTGGCAGAGGTCCTGGCCATCCTGGACAGCCAGAGGGATGTCCTGGGTTGCCACAGAAAAAGGGCACAATTTGGTTGTCAATAGAAGCAGCTCATCTCTCCATCAGCTGGAAAATACAGGGAGAGACATGGTGATCCTTCTAGTATCTAAACGTGGGGGAAAAGCATTACTGGTTTTCCATAAATCTTCAGCTGTATCCCAGTGGCAGGAAAAAAGAGGTTTGTCACACAGATGTGTCCCATCAATGGGCATTGGGGTACAGGCTGTGCTGGTGTCAAAGCTGCACATCTGCCAAGGGAGTGGTGTTTCACAGCTGCCTCTGCTTTCCAGTCTGGAATTTTCCTCTCATTCCTATCCCAATCCCTTGACAGAAGTGCAAAAGCATGTTCCCACGTGTACACACAGCCCTTTTGTGACCCTGTACAGGACCAGAGCCCAGCTCCCCTGACACCTACGGCAAAGCCAGAAATGGGGTGCCCAAACCCATTTGGCTTGCCCCACACCGAGTCCTGCCATCCAGCTGGGGCAAACCAAATGGGTTTTAAATCTGGGAGAGCAGGAGCTGCTGGCTGGAGCCAGGAGCTCTCAGGGAACCCCTGCTGCTGCTGGGACAGAGCCCATTTCCCCTCCTGCAGCAGCCACAGCAGCCCTGGCCCATGGCTGGGCTCAGCCTCCCCTGCAGCGCCACGCTGGGGCTCCTTGGGGTTATTTATGGGATCCTTTCTCTGCAGCAGCCCATCTGGAGATGTGAGACAGCACCAGAACCATCCGGCCCTGCTCACAATGCAGCTCCTGCCCCCAGAGCTCGTGGAGGGGAGCTGTGGGAATGGGAGGCTGCAGTGTCAGGGAGCTGACAGCCGAGGCGGGCACGGGAAGAGTTATGGGCATTCAGCAGACATTAAAAGGACAATAACACACTGGCTTATGGCTATTTATTTTTTATGAGTGACTTTGGCAGTGTTTTGTTTGAAGTTTTGATGGCCATATGTTTTCCAGGGAGGCACAGCGCTTTGCTCTGTTTGTAAACTGTGCTATAATTGAAATTGAATTTTTATGAAATCCATGTGAAATATGATAACACATTAAAACACTCTCCTTTGGAGAGTTTCCTCATTGATTTTTGTAGCATTAAATCTGTTTACACATCAAAAGGAAATATTGCATTCTGTCTGTCTTCATTTCAGTCACACCCTTCCTTTTGTTTCCCAGAGACCACACATGGCAAAAGCAAAATCCTCTCTGTTGAGAGCTCTTCCAGCATGGACACTTCTCCTGGTGAAATGATGCTTTACACTGTAATTGCCTTTCTTTCTCCCATCTGCTTAGGAAACCAGGAACTTTATGATGTCTTTTTCTTCCTTCCTGTTTTCAGCCACTTGACTATGTTTATACAATGGAACCAATCCGTCCCTGCTGAAAATACAGGGGATTTGATGGCTGACTTTGTGTCCTTCAGGATCAATCTGATACAGACAAACTCTCTAGCTGGAGTACAAAACATCATGGGTCAGTTCACTTCAGAGGAGCTGTGCAGATTTATCTGAGAATCTGTCCCAAAATTTTTTTTTGTTATGGCAGAAATAATTTTAAATTCAACCAGCATGTCTTATCTCTGGCTTCTCAACTATTTTGTGTGTGTGTGTAAAGCTCATGAATTAGTGTCCTACAAAAAGTCTGTAGGGTGGCAAGGTAAATTGATACTTATTTTGCCATCAATACATTCTGAAAACATAAATTTTAACCTGGTGCTCTCCACTATTAGCCTAATGCAGAGGCTTCTTCTCCCTCTCTCCTCCTGCCCATGTGCATGGCAGCGTGTCTGAGGTGAGAAAATTCAATTTCTGGGGGTGCCAAATATGGTGACATTTGTTGCAAAGCCTGATGCTGTGCTGACAGCACTTGGCCTCTTTTTCTAACCACAGACTGCTGGTCCAGAGTGGGCAACCTTCCTTCATGCCAGTGAGGAGAGCTGCATGGATGACTGTTCTACACATAAAAACAAAAGGTGAGGTCCATTGTGCCCAGTTTCCTGCTTGGAGAAGTGGAAATAGCATTGACTTACAGCTAAATCCTCTCTTTCACTAAACACAAGGTGTGACACAGTGCCCCAGCAGGAGCCTCAACATGTGAAAGTTTGAGGGATTGATATTCCTAACCCTTATAGGCATTAAAAAAAACAAACCAAAAAACCTCAAAAAAACAAAACAAACAAACAACAACAACCAAAAAAACCCCAAAAAACAACAACAACAACAAAAAAGCCAAACAAAACAAAAAAAAACCACAAAAAACAACAAACCCCCCCCCAAAAAAAACCCCAAAACAAAACCCCACCAAATACAAATCTAAAATTATTTTCTAATCTTCTAAATTTGAATGTCTTCTCCTGCCTGGTATGCTATGCAGGGAGCCAGTCCTGCCCATTCCTGTCTGTGTCTCCCAGGGCAGATACGATGGATTCCCAAACCAGTCAGAGATGTTCTGCACTTGCCTTCTCTGGGTTTTGAGATCTCAAGAAGGAACAGAGTATTTTAAATTTGAAAAAAATAAAAAAAGACAGAAGAAACACCTACAAAATATTTCTTCAGTTCACTTTTGCTTAGTATTTGTCATCTAAAACAAACAGAAATCTTCAAAGGAATGAGCTGAGTGGTGACAGAACAACAGCAAAAAAGAGTTTTCTGTGCATCCCCTCCTGCCTCCCCTGCCACACTTGCAGCTCTGTGCTGGCTTGTGGGATTTGCTTTGGTTAATTCACTTTCTGAGCTGCAGAAAGCTGTGCCCTCCTCTCTGTCATCTCTGGGCAGGTTCATCTTCTCACCTCCTCTGAGCCCAGGCTCTTGGCTCCTCATCTTCCCTGCAGCCTCTCTCCTTGAGCTTTGTGCTCCCCATCTGCACCTTTGCTTTTCATGTCCCTGCCCCATGTGGCACAAGGGGCAGGTGGCTGCCCCTGGGCACCTGGGACCACTTGCTCCTCTCCCTCCTTTAGGGGCTTCCAAATCAAACGGAAAATAAACAAACCCAAGCTGCTCCCTGGCAGGGTAGGCTGTGGAGAGCCTGGTTCAAGCATGGCTTAAAGAAAGAGGCCATGAAGGTATACAGCTGATGGGAAAGTAAAAGGCAGCTGTAAAGCAGCAGTTTCCAGGCTTGATTTTGTAAATAACTGGGTTCTCAGGCACCTTTTCTATAAACAGCAGGATTCTCAGACAATCTTCTCATAACAGTCCTTGGCTGCTCTGGGAACAGATATGAAGGTTTTGAGAACAGATATGAAGGTTTTGAGAACTTTTCATATCACAATGAGAACACAAATTTTGGTTTCAATAAACAACCACGGGTAATGTAAACAAAAGGAGGGGTTAGAGTTTTCTCTGTAACCTATCGTGAGCTCGGATTTTGCAATATGCATGAAGTTAATTAACACTATTATAAAAGGTGACTGATTTGATCAATAAATCGGAGTCGATGCTGATCAACAAAGATGGGTCATCTCCCTTCGCTTTCAATAGTAGGCAGAGTGAAATAAAGTTAAAACTAATGAGGTGTTGTAGGCAAAAGAGATAGAAGTGAGAGAATTAAAAGTAAAAAAAGGGGAAATGGTGGAGAAAGGCAGGAAAAAAGGTAAAACAGAATAGAATGACATCATAGAGTATGGAGTGGTTTGGGTTGGAAGGACCATACAGTTCCAACCCCCTGACATGGGCAGACACCACCCACCAAGGACTGGTCTGGAAGTTGTGGTGCCCCAGCTGAGGAGGGACCAGGTAGGATGGGAAATCACAACTGGTGCCCGCTGCCAGCAGATCCTGTAAAGAGCTCACCATATTGAAGCAGTGTGAGCATTCTGTGCTCAGAATTAATCACAGCACCTCCTCCTGTGACAAATTATTAAATAAACTCCATTAGGAGTTGCTGGGGCTGGATATACAGAGTGCCACTTCCCTGTTCCATATGGTGAAGGAACAGGCTCCAAACCCATCCCTTAAATGAGGGCACTGATTTAAGGGAACTTCCTTCCCACTTTCATGTGGGATTGTCCTCACAGGGACACGCTCTGTGCCAGCAGCAGCACAGGCTCCTCACCTCTTCCTTCCTCAAACTGTGCTCATGCTCTGCAGAAATAAAGCTAATTTGTATTAGATGTATTTCTGACGTGGATGGGAGGGGAGGGCAGAGCAAAGGCTGCAGGCTTTGCTTACATATAGATTGTGTGTGTGTAAATCTAGACAGCTCTGTGTCCCTATGCAAATATGTGTTATTTATTGTATCCTTATTTAAAAATATATATAGATTTGAATCAATACCTGAATTAACTGCCATGAAGTGTCCTTGCCCATGGCATTGGTGTTGGAACTTAAGGTTAGTTATGATTAGTTTAAGGTCCCTTAACTAAAGGTTAAGATCCCTTAACTAGTTAAAGGGATCTTTATGGTCCCTTCTAACCCAAACTATTCTGTGACTCTCTGGCTCTATGAAATGTAAAGACAAACATCCCATTTACAAAAAATGACATTGATATTTTCAGGGCCACCTCCACAGCACTCATTCCCATCCAGGAGGAGACAGCAACCCCAGGAAGGACTTACCCTGCATGTTTTTCTGGGCTGCCCATTTTTCCAGCACACTGGGTGCTCTACTCGCCCTATGCTCACCTGGGAGTCAGGTAAGCCCTTGGAGCCCCTTTCTGGTTATTGATATTGGTCTTATTAGATGCATAAAGCATTTTGTTCATGTTTAGGGTGAAAAAACCTCACTTGATGGTGTTCTGGCACTTAATTCCTTATGGACCTCAGTGAAATTAGTGGGTCTGAGGCACAGATGAGTGGTACAGGGCAGACTGCCATGGCATTAGAAATGTGCATTTTAAGGAATAACAACTTATTTATCCAATAGCAGCTGTCCTGGGGGTATTCTGCTGTGTTTGGCAATAAGTTTAAATCACAATTTGAAATCCCAGCACCAACACCCAGGTGTGTGGGCATCAGGGCAAGCATTTGGGTGGGAATGGGAGCCCATCCTGTGGGTCAGTAGGGATGCAGCCCACACTGAAGCAGAACCAGGGCTGAGGATGGACAGAATCCATTGCACTTCCTGCAGGAAACTTTGCTTCCCTTAATTATTAAATAGTGTGAGACCAAAGAGCCATAGAATGAAGATAGCAACAGCAGAAAAATTAGGAAACAATATTTCACAAGTTGGTTAATTATCCAGTCGTGTTGTGGTTGATAGTAAATATATGGCTGGTTAGTTCTGGCAGAATAAAAAGTAAATGTAGACATTAATAAATAGTTATGCATTTCTGCCAAAACTTGGATGTTAATTGTAGATTTTGTTAAATGTGACCTATAAGGCATGAGCTGTTTTGTCTGTTAATTAAACATAGCACACAAAGTATTCCTTATATCTGTATTTATAAAAAGATTAATATGCAATAGATGACCAAAATGTTCCCTTGTTTTAAGTAAAGACTGAAACAATGGTCTTTACAGTTAATGCATTTTCAAAATTAATTTTTTTTAATACTTGTTCTTGTTTCCTTTCTTGGTATCTCTTAAGCTTTCTAATCTTTCTAGAACTGTGTTCAAAATAATATTTAGCATAGAGAGAAACACTAAATATTTCATGGTATAATTAAATCTTATTAATGTAATTGTCTGCATAGTTCATATTAAAAATTTACAAGAACCTTTTTCCTTTTCACTAAGAATTATATTTTCTTATGAATTTTCATAAATGTTTTGGGCCTAACCTAACTTAATTGTGGGAAGCATCAGAAGTTTTCTCATTGTTTGATGTTGAATCTAAGTTGCTTTACTTGTATTTTTCTTAGCCCAGCCAGAGACTCTTTGTCATGGATTTAGTACTCATGTAATTAAAGTGCAAAAGATTAAGTATTTGCTTTATCATTTGTGGATCTAGCTGCTGGCATTTAATGTTCTCCAACTTTTAGGGTTCTCTTTTCTGTTGAAAAGATGTTTCATGAGCAGATGTTTTTAATACTTAAATTCTTCTATTTCTGTGCTGTGCTGCATTCAAGGCATGTACAGAAGATTACTCAGTTTTAACTTTAAAAGGCATCTTTGTGTACAACCGAGTTGTTATAAGCTGAGCAATTCCACACAAGTCCATTCTACTGCTTGCTTGTAACAGCAGAGGATGTGCAGTGTGGCTGTGAATGCAGAGGAGCAGCATGTGGCTGTGGTTCATCCCAGCTCAGTGCTTTCCCCACTGATATTCTGGAAAGTTTCCTTCTCTACCTCGAGCCCCCTGCCCCAAATCTCCCTCCTGCTGCAGACTGAATCAATATTCCAGGCTTTCCCTGAAGACTGATCTGTCTACAGCTGTAGAGACTCCATGCTCACTATTCCTCCTCTAAAAAGAAAAAAAAATCCTCTTTTTGGATGGAAAAACCCACCACAACTCCCTTTAAGCAGCAGGAAGGGAACATGTTTCAGTGATTCTCTAATTTCCAAGACCTTCATGATGAAATTTAAATCCTTATGAAGTTCTCCTGAATCCATCAAATATTCATCCAAATGGTTGTGTTTATTGGCATGCCCACATTAGCATGTTGGCCTGCTCAGATGCACTCAGCCATTCATCTGCCTGGTGCTCCACATCCGAGCAGACTCTGCTCAGACACCACTACCATTAAAATGAGCTTTTTCACTTGAACTTGCTTTCATTTAAGTCACTGCTAACATAGAAAGGAGCTCATTTAGTGATGCTTTTTCACCTTTGTGTTAACTCTGAATGCATCATTAGCAGGGAGATGTTGACTAATTTGGAAGGAGTTTAGCGAAAAGCTCTAAAAATGGCTCGCGGGTCGGCAAAGCAGGCACTGTGTGGAAAGATAAAATGAGCTATCAGTGTCGAGACTGGCAGGAAAACCATGATTAGAAATTCTTAAAGCATGTAAAAATGGATAGAGGAATGGAATTCAGTGCATTAAAACTCTGCTGAAGGGCTGACACAGGTAATGTGAGCACAAAACAGAGTAGAAAATCCCTTTTTAGATGTTTATGGTGGGCAGCTGGGGTTGTTTGGGACAGCACAGTGCAGGGAGACAGATCAGAGGATTTCAGCAGCTCTTGCCTAGTGCAAAGGAGTGTGTTTTAGTAGTTAATCAGGGGGAAATGCCACAAAAGCTAGAGAAAAAGAATGAATACAAGGACAGAATCACCACTTATTTGTGGCAACATTTTTTCTGGCAAGACATTTATCGAGTTATAGAAGTCTCCCTTCCGAGCTTCTGGGGGGTTTAGCATGCACAGCCTTTGAAATCAGAAAGCAGTATTATGAAATGGAGAACATTCTGGCATTTCAGGGGACTTTTGACCCAAATCCCCACAGTGGGGCAGCTCTAATAGCAATTGCCACCACTTGACAGAGTTATTTCAGCGCTGCTCCATCACAGAGCCTCTGGGTGGTCCGAGAGAGCATTCACTTGCAATTTGCTGCCTATTTTATTTTGATTTGACTCACAGCTGTGCAAGTCAGGGACTCTGGATTTGCAATTTCAGTATCACTACAGAGTGATGCACGTCACACAGGTTTTTGGTTGTGCCCACTTTTCTCCATCTGTCCTTCATCCTCACAGAGACCAGCTTTAAACCATGGACAAAATCACATGTCAGAATCCCCCACAATCTTTGCACAGTCACAAAATTCTGTTTAATTTGTGGACAGGCTGCAGGAACACTGGATGATGGAGTTTATAAAAGAAATTAAATTGGGAAGAATTCAAATGAAATATCTTCTTCGGAGAGTAAACTCATTTGTATTCCAAAATGCAATTATAAAGTGGCCTCTGGAAACTCCCTGCTCCTTCTGGTCAGCAGCACTGGCAATATCTTTGCACAAGATCATGGATAGCTTTAATTTCCAAAGAGGAAACTCGGTGAGAGGAACAAGAAAACCACTGCGCAGGTAAACATTTCATAAGCTGGCTGACAACTGCACTAGAAATATTAAACAAGTTTAGAGAGCGTTACTGAGCTCACCTACAAATTGTAATGTGATTGCAGAGAAAAATGCTGCCTGACTGCCTCTGAGGATCCAGTGATTAGGAACTGAATGAGACCTAAAGACCACACATTTCAGCAATCTGTCTCTGTCAGTGGTGAGATGCCTGGAAAAAAGTAAAAAAGCTTTTCCCCTAAATTCAGGATGCGAAGATACAAAATGCAATCCACCCCACTAATATGTGAAATATAAATGCTTGAACTTCCTTCCAGTTTCTTCAGGAGCTGCTAATTATGTCTCTGGATACCTTGGCTGTCCACAGGATTATCCACTCCCTTTGAAAATTCTTGTCCTGTGGCAAATTTAATCTACAAGCCAGGCTGTTGTGTAGGAACTGCTCCTGCTCAGGGATTAAGTTCTTGTTTGACTCAAGCAGGGATGGGCTTTAAACTCCCCTGCTTGTTTGCTTATAACTAAAATTCTGTGGAAGCTTTCACAGCTTAGAGGCAAATCTTGTGACAATCCTGGTGGATGCCTCATCCCTGGCAGTGTCCATGACCATGGTGATGGGGCTTGGAGTGACCTGGTCCAGTGGAAGGTGTCCCATGGCAGGGGGTGGAACAGAGGATCTTTAAGGTCCTGTCCAACTCAAACCATTCTATGGTTCTGTGATATTACACAAGCAAAAACAACCACAACCAACAACAACAACAACAACAAAAAAAAAACAAAACAAAAAAAACCAACAAAAACACATAAAAGCAAACAAACAAAACACACAAAACCCACCAAAGAAAAAACAAACAAAAAAAAAAGCACATCAGAGGAGAGTTTGAGAGGAGGATCTGCCTTGATCACAGTCCAAAGCCAGGCATCTTCATCCAGGTGATCTTTAAAAAGTAATGAAGTGAAGTTTCTTTGCCTACTCCAATGGCTTCCTCTGTGTCTATCTGTGGTTTATTAGGTTATTTTCTGGGACCACTGTGTTGCTAAGGAAAATTTCCATAAAATTCCATAAAATAATGGGTTTTGCAGCAAATCCACCACACACACTGCTCCAATGGATGTTGCAAGTGACATTAGGCCCAAAAGCCAAACCTTCCCTCATTCAACAGCAGAAAAAAGCTGTATATTCCCATATAAATAAAAAACCAGCATATATTCCCAATGGAGGGATGTGTGCAGGGTGGGGAGCACAGGGCAATCTCCTCTCCTGCAGGCTGGGCTGACTGCTCTGAGATGGCAACACAGAGATTGTTCCTTGTGCTTAAAAAGCTGGTGAAGCATGAGTTTAGCTGGAGGGAAATGCTGATGCAAAGGGTACTCCAGGAGAAAAATGATGGGTGGAAAAAGTAATTTATCTTGTTCTTCCATCCTAATAGTTGGAAAGGGAGGAAAAAAGGCAAAGCCAACGCCACCCCCTCATCACCTGAAAAGTCTCCAAAAGAGCAGCCAAAAGAACAAAACAGGAGTAAAAATGTCAGAGAAGAAGGAAAGACCTACTCAATGGAAGTAAGTAGCTCCTTGTGTTTTAAATGTTAATTGAAGAAATAGCATTAAAAAAGGGGCTCTTTTTTATTAAGATGTTGATGTTTTATAGCAATATTCTCATGAAAAATTTTCATGTTGTATGTAGTTGTGTTGAAAATCAAACTTTTTTCTTTTTTTCTAATATCTTTTAAAAAATGAGTTAGGAAAAAAATGCATTTTTTTCTGTGCCTCAAATCAGTCCCTAACATGATGTGTTTGATATTTTCTGCAAAATATATGGTAAATTGAGATTTACCAAAATTACTGAAAATTAAACTGTCTCCTTTCACTGCACCAAAGTTCAGTGAAATCTGCTGTATGAATATGCCATAACAAAGGTAAAATAACCAAAAAAGCTATTTCACTATTAAAAGCCTGAAGTATTATCATTTACAAAGGTAAGAAGATAAGACATGTTTATTCTTTTCAGTGCTTATAACTCTCTGCATTCAGCAACACACATTACCATAATTTGTTTTTATTTAAAGTGCAATATAGGCATGTTCCTGCAAGCAAATTTAACCCCATTTATTTAAATCTGCTTGAAAATTCTTGGCTGGGAGTCAACAGAGATAAACTGCAAAGGTGTGATCTGCACCTGTGTGAGGTATGTCTGGAACTGAGTGGGTCTCAAACCTGTACCCTTGTTTGCCTTCCAGAAAACACCAGAAATGAGCAATTTCACAGCCCCAATTAGTGAATTTGCTGACATCTCCAAGTGAGAGGGGGAATGCAAAACTGTTCCTTTCTCTTAGCAGGCTTTTTAAAGGTGACAGTGCTGGGATCTGAGCGTGCCCTGTATCTTCCCTGAGCCCCTCAGCAATGAGACATTCAGCTTTGTTTCATCCAAAGGGCATTATAGGGATCACAGCATCCCCCTTGGGCATGGAGCCAGGTGTCCCACAGCAACAACACAGCTCACACGAAAGGAAGGAGGAAAAACAACTTTATTTTTGTAGAAAGCAGGTTGGGATTTAGATGATGTCTGCGTGCTGGGAGCTGCCTGTGCTAGCTTGAAGTGGGAAACTTTAATTTCAGAGCTCTGCTTGGATTAGATGATGTGCCTGTGAAACAGGGGAAGATGGCTGAGGGTTGCTGTGTCGTGGCCAAGGCATTCCCACTGCTTGAAAGAGCTCATATTATTAAAATGATATTGTAGTAATTAAAGACTATGATTTTATCAGCAGCTCTTTTTTTCTTTCAGGGAAATTTTTATATATTATTATTTACTGTGAGGCTGGTGAAGCTCTGGAACTGTTCACCCACAGAAGTGGTGGATGCTCCATCCCTCAAAGTGTTCAAGACCAGGTTGGATGGAGCTCAGAGCAACCTGTCTAGTGGGACGTGTCCCTGTCCATGGCAGGCAGTTAGGAGGAGATGAGCTTTAAGATCCCTCCCAATCCAAACCATTCTATAATTTTATTATTTGGTTGCTCTACTATTATAGTACTGCCTATATAAAGATCTAAATAATATGGGATTAACATCTGTTCTGCAAAGTTACCCTGTCGCAGACATCTTTTATGGAAAATCCTTTCCTTAGGATTTTTCCTCATGAGAAGCTGAGAGGCCGCAGGAACAAAATGTAAACATTGATTATCTGCTGCTGTGGAATGCAACAGGTGCATCTGGGATTGGTCTCATGTGGTTGTTTCTAATTAATGGCCAATCACAGCCCAGCTGGCTCAGACAGAGAATCTGAGCCAGCTGCCTTTGTGATCATTCCTTCCTATTCTATTCTTAGCTAGCCTTCCCATGAAATCCTTTCTTCTATTCTTTTAGTATAGTTTTAATATAATGTATATCATAAAATAATAAAGCAAGCTTTCTGAAACATGGAGTCACATCCTCATCTCATCCCTCAGCCTGAGACCCCTGTGAACACCATCACATTACCCAGTGTATGATTTGGCAACACAATGATTAAGATGAAAAATTCAGTTAAAAAAATCAAGCATGCAAAATCCCTTCTTCAGGGATCATGCCTCACACAAAAGTAATGCTCACTTGAAGAAAGAGCATTTGACCTCAAGGACTACATGTCCCAGAAATCCTCTGTGCTGAGGGCTGCGGCTCCCAAAGCAACTTCTCTAGAGAACTTCTGAGAGCTCATCATCCTGTAGGCAACGCTCAAAGCTGCTAATATTGTTAATAAGGATATTGTGACTTTTGGCAAGGCTGAAACAAAATATCAATGAACCCAGCTAATGTTTGAAACTAAATATAGCTCACATTAAATTTTAAAGCTTTGAATTGCATGAAGAGCTTCACAAGTTCTAGTTCAATCAACAGTAATTTCAATTCCCCTTCAGCTACTGTGTCTCTGTTATTTTTCCTTGTTGGTGTGGGAGATAACAAATGTGTGAATGACATTTCAGTCTGGTAATTGGGCCATTTATAGCTCCTTGTTAGTTCCTGCTGGATAAGGGCTCTGGTGCTGATTTTACATAAGGATCAAGCACCTCATTAAAAGCCCTGCTGAAAGCATGCCTGCGATACTTGACTGCCAGACAAGTGTTGCCGTGTAATACACGAAAAATAAGTGACTTTGTGCTTGCCATTTTCATTAAAAGATGGCACTTTTGACAACCAAAGTGATCCCTTCGTCTTTTTCTCCATTGACCTCCCTGTGAGGGAAGGCTGTGTTGGTTGGAGAACTGTTCCTCCTCCTTGCCCTGGCTGTTTCTGCAGGAGCTGAGCCAGGGTGGCTGTGCCATGCCAGCCCTGCTCCCTGCTGTCTGAAGGGGACCAGGCTGGTGGGGGGCTCCAGGAGATGCTGGAGGCTCCTCTCTGCAAAGCCCTGAGCATTCAGCTCAGCTGGGTCTGCACAAGGACACAGAGACTGCACTGGGCATCGTCCTCCTCCGTCCTCAGTGCTGCTACATGTGGGGTGTCACAGACATATTTTATGAAAAATCCTTTTGCCAGGATCTTTTCTGCTGAGAAGCTGAGAAGTTTCAGCTTCTCCATGTTTTGCTGCTTTGGAATGTGATTTGGAGAATTGTTTACCCTGCATGTGAAATTGTTTTTACCTGATGACCAATGACGGCCTTTGTGATGGTGTTCACAGGGGTCTGAGGATGAGGGAAGAGACGAAGATCTGAGTCCATGTTTCAGAAGGCTTGATTTATTATTTTATGATATATATTAGATTAAAACTATACTAAAAGAAGAGAAGAAAGGATTTCATCAGAAGGCTAGCTAAGAATAGAAAAAGAAAGAATGATAACAAAAGCTTGTTTCAGACAGAGAGTCCAAGCCAGCTGACTGTGATTGGCCATTAATTAGAAACAACCACATGAGACCAATCCCAGATGCACCTGTTGCATTCCACAGCAGCAGATAATCAATGTTTACATTTTGTTCCTGCGGCCTCTCAGCTTCTCAGGAGGAAAAATCCTAAGGAAAGGATTTTTCATAAAAGATGTCTATGACAAGCCACCTGTGTCAAAGCTGTGAGCTTTGAACAAGATTTTATCATTCCATTCCTTTCTATTCCTTGCAAGCCTTCTGATGAAATCCTTCTTCTGTTCTTTTAGTGTAGTTTTAATATATCATTTTCTTTTAATATAATATCATAAAATAATGAATCAGCCTTCTGAAATATGGAGTCAAGATTCTCATCTCTTCCCTTGTCCTGGGATCTCTGTGAACACCACCGCAGTGGGGTTCTTGGGATTGCTCTGCTCAGGGCCAGCAGTTGGACTCAAAGGATTCTTTTGGGTTTCTTCCAACACACAATATTCTATGATTCTCTGTTTATTCCTCTTTATGTGTCAGTCACTCCCAGAGGTAGGTAAGGCAGGACAGAGAACTGCAGTCCTGTTTTTCTCCCCATGTTTTTTGGACAATTTTCACCTCAAAGGTCGTGAAGAAGTTCTGAGTGTCTCTTTAGGGTAATTTTTTTACTGTCTTTGGCAATGTCAGAGAGGGTAAGGGTTGGAGGATTCCCTGATATAGGTGGTGTAGATGTAAATGGTAGTAGGAAAAAAATTGTTTTCAGTAGAGGGGGAAAAACACCAAACCCCAATAGATGATTTCAGATACAAAACTTTTACCACAGATTCATCATTCTTCCAGCTATGTTTTAAAAGGTATTTCCTCCTTTCCTGAAAACCTCATCTCTCTTATATTCCAGTTCTTACACTACTATCATAACATTTGCAGGAAAAGGTAAGCATCTATCCATCTGCAAACCATTCCCTGATACCATCAGGGACTATGATTTTTTTAACTTGTACGCATAAAAAACAAGATTTTCAAGTTATAAATACGAGTTCTGTAGTAAAAACAGTTATTTCCCCACCACTCCCCACTGAGGGTTTGTAACATCATTTTCTGCTTGGTTTTGGCTGCACTGCTGCACTCTGGAGGCTGCTGGAAATTTTCAGTGGCAAATTGGGAGGAATTCAGTGAACATGTGGGGGAAAAAAGCCTGTCTAGACTTGTCAAGATTGTCACTTAGGAAAAACAAAAACTATGAGAAATACAGGTTGCGTTTAACACTACACTAGCACTGACTCGGAACATTTCTGGTTATTAAATTCCTGGTGTTCAAAGTGCTCAAAAGTGAGTGCAAAATGTGCCTGATTTCTCTAATAGGTTTTGGAATCAGAAAAATATGTAAATGCCTTAAGATATTTCCAGTGATGTTGTCATCATCCATCTGCATTGCATTTTTGCTTCAGACTAGAAGATTCCTTCATGATGAATAGGATGCTTAAAGGGAAGGCTTCTATTGCCTCTTTTATTGATTATTAATGAAATCACAGTGCTCTCAGTCTGTTACAGCTGCAGCCCTAAAATAAGCCTTTGCAGTGATAATTGCTTCTCTTAAATCATGGATGTATTAAGGAAGGGAGCTTTTCTGGAATAGTTTATAATTTGTGAAAAGTGTTTAATAATTGTTGCCTGATTTGCTGGGAATTTGGAGAAATACTTGAAGTTTCTTAAGAGAAACCAGCATATATCATGTTTTTTTAATTTCCAGGCATTGGGTGAGGAGGAATAGTTAGAAAAACCCAACTGATAAAAATAAAAAATGTGACAACATACTCAATAAAAGAACAGTATAGAAACCCATTGCCTGGCTCAGTATCCAAGAGAGCAGAAAGTGTTTATAAATAAATAATACATGTGTTTTTATTGGTTTGCAAAGACAGATGATATACCAAACGGCAACTAAATTTCCCATCTGGAGCATGGATTCATCAAGAAGAATTCCATGCCCAGGCTGGGATGGATGGACCAGGGATATGTCCTTGGGGACTTGAGGCCAAAATGTCTTTTGTGTCACAGCACCTTATCCTGATGTTACAAGGAAAACTGGATTTTCTTATAAAGGTGCAGAATAACTTTATGCAAGAATTCAGGGACTATGCTTGATGTACTAAACCATTTGAAATAATCAGTTTTAGGATTGGTCAAAGCTGAATTTTCAATTAAGTCTTGTCAGATCAATGAAAATAATGAAAACAAGGGCTCTTGGAAGAAGTGTTTGTGCTCACCTGGCACCACCACGTATCACACAGCATGAGACATCAGCTCTGCCAGGCACTGGCTGCTAAAAACCCTCATTCCTTTAACTTTTTTCATTTGCAGAGTGTTTCCATGGAAGTGCCATGCCAGCAGGATCAGGTCATCTCTAGTTAATATGCTATAACATGTGCAGGTTGGGTTATAATTTTTCCTGAGCTCAGTGGCTGTGTCTCCTTTGTATGGGCAGAAATTACTGAGCATTTTGTAAAAGTTTCCATTTTATTCTTTCGTGCAGGACATTCCTTGTGCTACACCTCTAAGTTTCTGAGAGGTTGAAAAGGAGCCAAAATGCTGTTTCAGGTCAGTTCATTCTTATTTCAACAAAGACAGACTTCCAGCTACAAGCATGTCTGCTTAAATTCAGTTCTCACAAAGGCTTTGCATGGAGTGATCACCAAAGCAGGTATTGTCTCTTTTTAAGTATCTTTGTAGGGATATTTCTTTTTAGTTTTGGCAAGAAAATTGCTTAAAAATTGCCAGATAATGACTGCCTAAAGAATTTTGACTTTGTAGTCAGTGGAAGGAAAATCAAAAAGACACAAATATAATTTTCTGAGTTATCATTTTATAAAAGTTTTGTGATTTTGATTACAGCAAAATACATAACACCTGAAAATAGGCCCCTCAGAAGAACATATCATTTGGGGTCTCTTAAGAAATGTGTGTAATTTTTCACCTTTAAGCAGACAGATGGATTTGCAGTAAGAAACTTTTTCTATAAAGCATTTCTCAGCTGCAAATGTTCTTAGCAATTCTTAGGAATTAAGAATTTCAAGCGCTTCAAAGAAGAATTAATTTGTATTTAAGTTATTCAAGCCCACACAAAGGCTTCTAGAAGTGAGACCTTTTCCTGCAAATAGGGGTAAGGAAAGAGCTGTGGATGTGCCAGTTTGGGGGTTTGCTGTTCTCCTGCTGCTGCAGCAGGAAAAGCACCTGGTGGCAAAGCTGGGGAGGGGTGAGAAGACACTGAGATCAGACCAGGGTAGATGAGGAGCTGTGAAAGAACACCTGCTTTGTATGGCATAGATAGAGCCTGATTTTTCATGATGCACAGGGAAATAATGAAGTGTGTGAATCAGAGACTCCCTTTACTCTGCAACTTTACATCTGCTCTTCTCTGAGACAGAAACATCATCATTAGCCTGCTCTGCCAGGGGTAGGAGCATCTCTCACACAGATCTATTTGGATTTTATACTCGTGGGGATATTAAGCAGGTTTTGTCTTGAGTTGTTTTGGTGGTTTGTTGTTTTTTTGGTTTTTATTTTTTTTCAAACCGTCTTCTGAAAGTTTCCTACACAGGAGACCAAGTCTGTCAAGTGAAGAATGATTTTACAGATCCATTTTAAATCCAAACCCAATGGAAATGTCCTGTTTCCTCTTTTTCTGTCAAGCAAAAACAAAAGCGAAACAAAAGAGAACATTCCCCAAAGCCATAATTAGTTATTTTTCTGTCTCTGACTTTCAGATGAAGAGCTCTACCTGTGTGTCTCCTCAGCATCATCCTCTCCCACCTCCTCCCCCTCAAAACCACCTCCCAGATTTCTGACTGTGCCCATGCTGGGTCAGGACTCCCACACTGACAGAGGGGAGCTCCCCAAGCCAGGATTTTGTCCCTCCCTGTTTTTCTTGCCTGTGGTGGTGTTCGCAGGAGTCCCAGGATGAGGGAAGAGATGAGAATGTTCACTCCATATTCCAGAAGGCTGATTTATTATTTCATTATATATATTATATTAAAACTATACTAAAAGAATAGAAGAAAGGATTTCATCAGAAGGCTAGATAAGAATAGAAAAGGAATGATAACAAAGGCTCTGTCTTGGACAGAGAGTCTGAGCCAGCTGACTGTGATTGGCCATTAATTAGAAACAACCACATGAGACCAATCACAGATGCACCTGTTGCTTTCCAAAGCAGCAGATAACCATTGTTTGCATTTTGTTCCTGAGGCCTCTCAGCTTCTCAGGAGGAAGAATCCTAAGGAAAAGATTTTTCAGGAAACATATCTGTGACATTTGCCTTCTCTTTTCCCTCCCTTTATCACTGATGCTGGATGGGTCTAATCATCCTCTGACCTCCCCCAGTCTCCTCCTGTCCCAGTTGTCCCAGTTCTGGTGGCTCCCAGGGTAAAGAGGGAGGAACAAGGAGGAAATGCTTAAAGCTACCTTCGAAGGCACAGATAAAGACAATCCCTCTGTTTCTCATCTTCAAAGGCCATCTGGGGCTTGCCTGCATAACTGCGAGCCCTTCCAAAAAGTGGGCTAGAATTTCACTTATAAAGTGTTAAGGATTTATTGCTGGGTTTGCCCAATCTTTTATACCTTGGCTGCTATCACCTGTAGTACTCTAAGAGTCTCAGGTTGCAATATTTGTTTTGGATATGTAATGCATGTAACACTTTTAAAATGGGATTCTTACAAAGATATGCAGAGTTTAATGTGCTTATAGGTAATCACAGTCTCCTGGTGTGTTTGTTAAAGGTTGCCATCATTTAATTTAAGTGCATAGGGCTCTTTTTCTGAAGCAAAGCAAGATTTTCTAATTGATAAAATGATATATACATCTGTGCAGTCCTTATGTTTTACATTATGTTTCAGTAATAGTCTTCAAACTCACAGAGTTATCACAATCAAATATGAGAGAGTGTCACAGGTGCTGTCTGAGCCATACAGACTGTGATTTAGTAAGTTAGTCAGGTTTCCAACTGTACAACAGTTCTCTGAGAACCAAATCTTTCAGGTTCTCTTGAAAATTTCTGGCCTTAAAACTTCGAATGAGTTTTTTTGTCAGAGCGAAGTTAATGCTTCATCTTTTCTAGGTTATTAAGTTTTAGCCTTCCACCACCCGTAAGAGCAGCAGTAGGTACACAGAGAGGGCAATTGACTGTCTCTAAAGGTTAACTGCCTTCTGGCTGAAAATGAGCACAATTACTCACCAAAAAGCAAATGACTAAAACCCTCCTCTGAGGAGTTTTCAAATGCACCCCGAATAGACACGTTCAGCTGGGGAAGGATGGAATTCATGGAAAGAAATCAGAAAAATATCTCAAGAAAGGAAAGATTAAAGTGATTCATGGTAGTGTTCCAAAACAAATGTAGATTATTTGGGGGTTTGGAAGAGAACACACCATTTACTGTTCTTCCTGAACTCGGTTGCCTGGAAGTTGTATTAATTTGTTCAGCTGCATGGTGGAAGGCAGGGGAATGAGAGGAGGACAGGGGTCACTGCATGGGTCAGTCCATCCTTGTTTCCAGTATTGTGAGGAGACATTATTGACCAAATTGAACTGAGCATTAGATATTGTTCATTTCAGACCAAGCCTGGCTCTGTTAAAACACTGAAAGGTTTGCTATTCCATGAAAGCAGCATCAGGACATCAGTGCATGGGATTCTGTGCAAGAGAAGGAAAGTCCAAATAATGTAAAATATCTACAAGATAGAAACACACCATAATTTAAACAAGAAAGAGTGTTTAATTCAACCTAATGTGGCAAGTCTTGCAGCATTTTCAAGTTCTGATATTTTTACCATTTGGTCATTGGTTTTGACTGTGTGATGTGTAGAAATTTTGAGTGCTTGCAGATGCAGCTAATGGCAATAGAGGGGTGCACTGCATGTACCTCGTGTCACATAATGGTGAGCACACTCAAAAATTCACCTCCCAGAGGCCCCAGGCTGGACATTCAAAACTAGCAAACAGTTTTGACCTTCCTCTGTTGGAATTTCAGTTTCCCACAATGAGAGGAGCAGGTCCCTGCCCTGTCCTTGTGGTGTCGGTGTGGGGATCAAGCAGCTGCTCTGCTCAAAAGCAGGGGAATCATGAATGTGATTTGAAGGTCAGTGGGGAGCCTGGCAGGTCAGCCCTCAGCACTGTGTTTAAACAGGGCTGGTAAATGGGATGCAGCCACACAATTAGCAGCAGGGCTGAAATAAAATATTGACGAGCTGTGCTCATTAAAGGAGCCGTGGCTGCTCCGTGCACCGAACGAGCCGAGGGTCCTGCAGAAATAATGGCAAGCCTTGCTGTAATTACAGAACTCATCAATACAGTGCACAAGAGAGCAAAAGAGGAGGTTGCCCAGACAACCCAGCTTATGAATGCTTGACTTTGCAATATTAATGACAAATGGTAATAAATTATTAACATTTCTATATTGTGCGTGGTGGGTATGAAATGTAGCAGATAGCTTATCTAACCTTTCTGTCAGGTGCAGTTTGGTGAGACAGACCAAGTTCAGCACCTCAGACACGTGCAAGAAGCATTGACACAGTCTGTCCTAGCACCCTAGACGACCTCATCTCAACTCTTACTAAGACCTTAGTTTTCAAACAAAACTCAGTGCTTTTATTTTTCACAAGCAACAACTGCCTGCAGGTGCAATATCCATTGTTTTGTGCTGGATTTGATTGAATTCTGCTGATTGATTTCTGCTGAATGATTCAATTCACTTATTTAGGCATAAACCACAGCAGGTAGCTCTGGTATAGACCAGTTTCAGGTCCCTTCTCCTGAGATATCCCCAGCCTATCCTGCCCACCAGGGGCAGCTGGGGTATCCTCTAGCAGTTCATTTGGAGAGAAGCCTTTCTGGCTTTTAAAAATAATTAAAAGTTATGATACTTTGCTTTTTCCCTTCTACATTTGACTGATCTTAACTGACCCACAGTTTTTAACATGAAATTCGAGCTTTTTTGCTGCAGCCTTTCTGAGCATATGTCTTATTGTTGCCTAAACTCGTTAACAGCTCCATCTGTTTCACAGTCTTCATTTCCCAACATCATAAGGTACTCAGGAATAATAAAAGGTCATTTAGGCCTCGCAGCTTTCTTCTCTTTATCTCTAAAAGTTTTGTACCCAGCCATCTCACAGTCTGTCTGGTCTCCTGGGCAATATATTTTAATAAGCCTCAAATGCAGAACTTAATTATCTGGAACTGAAAATTCAAGCTCTTAAGCATCCTTCCCCCCCACCACTCTTCTTCAGAAAGCCTCAAAAACACAGAGAAGCACATCATTTACTTAATTATGTTTTGTTTTCTTTTGGCCATTAGGTGAACTTTGGTAATGTGTTTAGAAACAAATGATTTTGTATTTATGTGACCTGTATTAATTACTGCCAGGCATTGCTGCCTGCCCAGCACTGTAGCCTGGGTTCTTGGTTTTTTGGGTTTTTTTTTTTGCTGTGGGATGTTTTTTGCCCTCTCCTACCAGAGACTCTGGAGTGGCCAGGGCTGGAACTATGGGAAAACTCAGAATATAAACCAGAATAGTGGCTGTGATGGACTAGGCTGTGGAGTCATCCCACTCAAGGTTTCATCTCTGGCAGTGGCTGTCAGCAAATGCCTGAGGAAGGAGAGCACGGCTGCAGCCTGGCTCCTCTGCTCTCACCCACACAGCATCCACATCACTGTAGATTGGCCCCAGAAGTGTGTTTCTTCCCTCTATTAGTTTAATTGCCTTTGAACCTCTTTACGATTCTAGCACCCTATAATTACCAGTTCCACGGTTTAATCGTGAGTGCATGAAAAAAAAGCTGCCCTTTGCCTCTTCTTAAATTACACAAATTAATTTAGTGCACTGTCCCAAACCCTTCTGTGCTGAGAAGCAGCAGATAATTGCTCCCTATTAACTTTTTCTGTGTTGTTCATAACTTTCCTCTGCGACATCCCACCTGAGCCATCTCTTTCCCAAACAGATTGCACACCAGCCCAGTTAATCTCTCCCCACTCAGAGGCTGTATCTACATCCACACAGATCCAGCAGCCTTTTCCTCTCCTGTGAGCCTCTCCCAGCACTGCCATGTCTCACATTTAATACCTCCCTACCTGGTTTCTAGTCTGAGTCGTATCAGTTGAATTGTATAAAGTCAACTCCGTGTAATACATGTGAGGAAAGCTGTTCTAAAATCACGCTTTGATGTTACTTCAGAGGTATCTTTAGACTGGAGATCAAACCAAGGCACTAAATAGGGCCCCAGTGTGAATACATGCATTTCCATGGAGCAGTACTTAGGTGTCTTTTACAGGAGACAGTTCCACAATTCCTGCTTCAGATAAATCCGAGACACGCAAGGCGGGAATGAAACAAGAGCAGGACCCTTCAATTCTGTATTTTTTTCCCTTTGTATGAGAAAATACTGACTTCTCCTTCATTCACTGCTCATTATCGTGGATTAGGAAGAGACCTTGATGTTGCAAGGTCAGGTAAACCAGGATCTGTGTAACCAGGAGCAAGTTACAGGATTGTTCACCATGTAGGAATTGCTAAATTGCTCTTACAGGAACTAATTTTTGAGATAGGCCTATGAGGATTTGTACTAATTATATTTGAAACATTTGCTTATACCTAAAGATAGTCCAGATTCTGATCATATAAACCAATTGTCCCTTGGCACCCACATTTTAATTTAATGAGAGTTTACACCCCTTAAGCTGCTCCCTGAGAAGATGCTCTCAGTTTTTCCTGTGCTGCTGTGGAACAACACTGTGAGGAATGCTCCCCACAGGCACAGATCAAACACAGAAAATGGGTGGGTTTTGTTTGTGTGTGTGTGGTTACAGGCTCAGCCCCACACATATGTGAGGGGCCCAGGGCACAAATCTGGGACGTTGAGGAATGAAACCAAAGTTGATGGAAATCCTAGTTCAGAGATGTCTCAGATTTCATGTTTCTGTTGCATTTATTCACAAGTAAAGATTATTCAGGCTGAAGATGCAATAAGAGTTAGGTCAGTTCTACTGAATTCATACAGCTTTGATAGAATTGTCTATGATGTATCAGCTGGCCCAGACACCAAAAATATATTTAAACTGCAAGGAAGGAGTTTGTCTTTGTTTCTTTTAGTCTATAGCTGTGTGTTTAAATGTACAAACCAACATCTCTCCAGCCCGTCTCTGCATTAGCTGCCCAGCCAGCCTGCTTTGGAGGAATGATCAGGCTTGCTGAGATTATGTCAAAGTTATGATTATGTCAAAGTTATGATAAGTATTTTTTACCAAATAAGAAACCTGCAACTGAGTGGTAATTGCTACACAAATTACATTTTTTGCTGCCTTAAAAGTGGCTAAATAATATGTTGTCTTTTCTTGTGGATAATAGGAACACTTTATACAGCATTATTCCCTCACCTGAAGATCTGTCTGATGGGAATCACTAGTGAAAGCTGTGTTTTATGGTGGAGGTCTGGCTGGGTAGGACAGCAGCCACCAGTGCTAATGGTTCTCTGCTGAGAAAATCACTCGGAAAATGTAAATGCGAGAGAAGATGCATTTCAGATAATCTTAGAAAATGAGGGAGGAAAAAACAAGGCAGCTGGGACTCGGTGGCATTTCCTGATTTGTGTAGGTCCTGTTCCCCTCTTGTTACCAGCATGTGTGCAAACAGTGGCCATGCATTTTGTACTGATTAGCCTGACTGTTTGAAAGATTAGCTTGGTTTGACGTGGAACGGAGGGTGCAATTAGGAAAATAGGACCATATGTTATAAGGACCTTAGCTGGATAATGAGAATGGAGGGAGATGAAGAGTGTGTTCCAAAGTCTCAGTGAAGTGATTCGTTTAACAAACAGAGGCTGTCAAATCTCGACTGACTAGACAGAAGGGGCTGCTGCATGTAGTTATTACTGCAGAGGATTTGCAGAACATGATGAGCAAATGGCAGATAATTTCACAAAGCAAAGACAAATAAGTTAACAAAGACAAAGTCATCAAGAGAGTGTGCTTGAACTGAAAACAGCATTGTCATGGGCACTGGCTCTCCTTAGCTAAAACACTTAGAGTTATAAAGAACACATTTAAGGAGAGTGAAAACCTGCAAGATGAAGCTAATTTATGAATTGTTTGGAAAATGAAGAACAAACTGATCTGAACTTTGCACACCAGTTTTTGTAGTGGGTTCAGGTTTTTCTAATTTAGGATGTGTGATCCTGCTTGTCAGACACACCAAGAAGGCTTCTTCCCTTCCCTCTTCTTGACAACATTTCTTGAGAAGTGCAAAAAACTGCCAGGGAACCCAAGAGCAACGTGGTCAGGAATAATAAGAAAATCTTGTCTTCAGAATCCATCTGATCTCAAGCATTTTTGCCCTGGTCTTTATCTATGAAATCCCTGTATCACATTGTCATACAGTCCCATGCCTCTTCTTTCTCCAAAATCAGGGATGGCAGCTCTATGTGGGTGCCTCTGTGTAAACCTCTGGTCATACCCTCTCCACTTCTCAGATACTTTTAGTTGAGCTCCACAACTTTTAGTTAAGCTCCATAACTGGGTGCTTTTCACCATTCTGTAGTTGTGCAGATGACTGTTCATGTTTAAGCACAAAATTAGTTCTTGGTGATTTTTTCCTCCTTTATTTTTCTTCGCAGATCAACTCCACCACTCAAGATCATCTGGATTTTTTAAAACTTGTTTTCATATTCCAATGCATCTGCAGTTTCTTTCTGCTTCATGTTAGGTAAATTTTATAACTCTGTGCTCTGACCTTCCCTGGTCGCTGATAAACCTGTCCTTGCAGGAACCTGAGGGTGCTGCAGCTCTGTCAGGAGCTGTTGCCAGCTCTGACCTTGTGGCACTCCAGCCCCTCCTGCCCTCCCTCTCTGTGTGTGTTTGCTGGCAGTTTTTCACTCTCCATCCTAACAAGATCATTTAAGCTGTGTAAGTGTAAGAAAAGCACATGAAAGTAGCACAAGCCTTTTAGTGTGATATAGGAAAATAGTTGGCACAACCGATTATGAAGAAATTTGTCACAATCCTTGTGAACTTGTATTGGTTGTTGTTGAAGTGAGGGGGAGATGACCATCCTTTAATGCATCGAACTCCGATTTATTGATTGGTCAGTCACTTTAAATAACAGTGTTAATTAACTTCATGCATATTCCAAAATCCAGGTTTACGATAGGCTAACAGAGAAAACTCTAACCACGCCTTTTGTTTTACAATACTGATAATTGTTTACACAAAACTAAACCAGTGTTCCCACTGTGATATGAAAGGTTCCCAAAACTTCCACATCTGTTCCCAGGGTGCCATCTTTTCCCAGAGAGGGTGTTTCACTTGTTATGAGAAGACTGCCTGAGAACCTTATTGTTTATAAAGTGATGCCTGAGAGAGTCTAATTGTTTATAGAAATCAGGCTGGGAACTGCTTTTGGAACTGCTTTGCAACTACCTTTTACTTTTCTCTCAATTGCATGGCTTCATGGCCTTTTTCTTTAAGCCATGCTTGAACTAAACTCCCTACAGGTTGTTATCCCTTTCCCTAATGTATTCTGGGTACTTGCAACGACTTAGTTTAACTATTTGCTCTAATTTTTTATTCTTGGTAAGAGGGGTTAAATGGACTGGTTTGTAAACCTCTGACTCTTCTTTTGTGCTTTGGTTTGGTTGAGGTTTTTGTCTCCCCAGGGGCTTGCGGGTTTTTATGTTTTAAAGGTCTTTGACATTTTCCAGTTTTGCTTTTCCTCACCCATTTACAAAGCATTTTAGTTGACAGACTTGGAGTCAGACAGAGCCACTCATCATGAAAGATTATGTTGTAGAGCCTTTTCCAAGCATGCACTATAGATTTACAAATGTTTCTCAAAATCTACATGCTTCATTTTTCAAAACATCAACAAAAAACCCCAGTGGGAGTAGAGAAACACAAACACTTGAGAAAACAGATGAAACCCACAGAAAATACTGGTTTGTTGCAGTGTTAACCTGCTTATCTTACCAAAGGTTATCAAACACTTTAAAGAAACCTTTTCCCTTGTCTGACAGACTGTATTTTTTTTTCTCTCCTGTGATGCTTTCACTCCTCTTACACTCTAAGAAGTCAGGATTTTTTCTAATTGTTGTCTAATTAAAAACAAAACAAAACAATTATCTCTAATAAAATAATGACTCCTACTTGAGGCCATCATCTCTCCCAGCTAATCATTAATCCCAAGGAAATGAGACAGGCTTGATTGTTATTAGTAAAATATGTTCTCATCCTCCTCATCCACCTATGAAATTGTACATTAATTTATCCACATACAAATTAAAAGATTATTACAATAAACAAATTTAGGGTGTTATTCAGAAAAGTAAAATAGTCAGAATTTAAACCAGCAATGGAAATAGCAAATTTAATTTGAAGATATGGTTGGGGCCATAACAAAAACATTTTTTTCTCAACAGAATGGCTGTTCAGAGAGGGGGACAAGTTGTGAAGCACCATGGTGACGCCTTCTATCTGTACTTCCTCAGCTTCCAGTTGTGTTTTGTTCATGTGTCTGAGAGTTTGTGAGCAGATCCTCTCCATTTTGTACAATTTTAATTTTTTTTTTAAATTATGTTGATCTTAATTGCTAAATCATGTTAATGTAGGTAGTTTTTTAAAAGGTAGTTCTATAATGGTATTGAGAACAGTTAATTCTGTAATTAATTGGAGCACTTATCCATCATTACTGAGATGCAGAAAGAATTTAATCACAATCAATGAGAATCCTTATATATGAATGGCTGTTGAACTTGGAGAGTTTGGTCTACGATAAAATAAGAAACAATTAAGAGAAACATACATGTCAACCAGAAATGTCAGAAATTTTGTCCATGCTTTACAGGTGGTGCAAGCTTCTAAATGTCTCCCCATTTGCAGAGGAGAGTATTGATGGTATTCTGGAAAGACAAGAACACCAAAACTTCCTAATTTTTTATATTATGTGACCAGATTCAACACTGAATTTTTTGAGACCTGATAAGTTCTTTAGTTTGCAACTCTTCAAGAGAAAAGCAGACAACTCTGTCTCCAGTTTCACTTTAAATAAACACTCCATGAGTAACTGAGACTGAAACATCCTGTAAAAATGAAGAAAAAAGATACAGCAAACCATGATATGGAAATGTTTTATTTCAGCCTTCTCAGTGATTAGAAGATGCCTCTGTCTTCCTAGAGCTTTATTTTGTCAAGCTGGCAATAAATCTGAAGAGATAACGATTTAACAGATGGGTTGTGAAATTGATAATGTATGAACTGTACCTCTGGTGGACTCTGTGCCCTTTCTTTCATGACTGTCACCTCTTAAATATATGTGACAGCAATGACCCTGAGTTTGGCCTGTGTTTTGCAGCTGGAAGTGCTGTGCTAAGAACAAACTTCACAGCTTGGTGGAAACGCTGACCTGCCTGTCATCCATGGTTATGTGCTCTGTGACTTCACCAGCTCTCACTCTTACACAGAATAAAAAGAAAAAACAAAAAAGGCAAATTATTGAAAACCCTTCAAAACCCTTTTTGGTCTCTGGACAGTAATTTCAGTGAATTATTGGATTCAAGGACAGCATGTATGGGTCTCATGGAAGGCATCCCTGCCCATGGCAGGATCTGGGCTGGGTGACCTCTGGAATGTCCTTCCAGCCCACCCTACTCCAAGATTCTGTGGTTTATATTCCCCAATGTGGCAATATTGCCCTGCTGTCCTTTCACGGCACCCCAGGACAATGCTGAATTTCCAGGGCAGCCCAACAGCCCAGCATGACTGTCCCAGACCTTTATCCAGGTTAACCAGGGCAGAGGTACACCCTCCATCTGTTTAACTTCAAAAGTTGCACTTTTCTCTCAGCAGTGTGTTTGCACTGCCATAATTGCCTCCATAAACAACAGAGCTCTGAAGACAAGGTCCAAGGATTCCCACAAAAATTAGTTTTGCTGCGTCCCCCATGCATTTCATATGCTGTACTTCTTTTATTATTTTTCTCCCCTCCAAAATGATAGCTTTTGGGTTTTTATGCTAGGTGTTTGATGACGTTGGCTGATTAATTTGAACTCGTGTGGCTGATGTTGCCATGGATGTGCAATGGAGCTGATGCTCTTCCCCCACAGCAGCAATGATGTTTGACTACCAAGCCACCAAATGAGGGAAGGAAAGTGTCAGCCAGGATAAACTTCATATTACAGCAGGAAGATTGTGAATATCAAATAACACCACAGTTGAATGGAACAGGTTTGCTGGTGATTAGCAGTTAGGAAATAAAGAAAACACCTGGTTTTGTGCAAAAATCAAAGTTTTAGTCTCAAGCAAAGCATGAATGATCATTGCTAAGCTGTCTGAAATCAGTATTTCTTGTATATTTTAGAGAAGTAACTTTACCAAAGTGTTGCTGTGTCTGTGATCTCACAGGCAGCTCACAGGGTAGGAGGAGCAGCTGTGCTCCCTTGGTGTGAACTCCCCTGCAGCAGAATTTCCACTTCATTGCTGTTTTTCATAAGCCCCTCTGCAAACTTCTGACCCAAACCACTCTGAAGTTAAAGGAGATTATTCTGTGGGCTTCACTTTGCTGCTGAGCCTAGCAGAAAACCAGGAAAGTTTGGCACAGAGGAAGGATGTGGAGGTTTTGGTACATTAAAGCTTACATCATTATATTTGGTTTATTAATTTTTTTTTTGCCTTGAATATCAGGTTAGAAACTGGTAAGTCACGCTGTCTGCAGGGCCCCAATGAAAACACCTCAGAGAAATTTCGTTTTGATGGACAGATTAATTGCTGAATGCTTCAGGCTGCTGATGTACCCACACCTAGCTCACGTGTGAGGCAGGGGATCTCTGCACAGCACAGTCCCCTTTGTAATTAGCTGGTGATGGGGCATTGTTTGCTGCCTTTCTCCAACGTACAGAGTGATTTCTGCCTCGCTGATGACTGTAAACATCATTCTAAGTGCTGTTTTATGATCCCTGTAGGAATAACAATGTAAACAGCGTAATTACGTTCACCTTTGAGGCATATCTAGAAACTTTGTTCTTCCAGAAGAGTGATAACAGAAATGAGTACTGTTGACAAGGTAAACAGAGAGCCACCACAACCTGCTTGTTAGAGACAGCTAATGCTTGAGGGAACTACACATTCAACACCATAAAAAAATAAATATATATTTAAAAAGGAGTGTTATATGGTTATCTAGAGATTTATTCATGAATGTATTACTGTGTGGGACAAAATATTGAAAGCAATATATTTTAAGATCTTTCATCTTCTGAAAGAAGCATGAATACTTACTACTAGTAAACCATATTTCTCTGGGTAATTATTATGAGTTCCATAGATCATATGCATATTTGTGTCTATTTTTACCCTCGTTTTCCCAGCACTGGCAGGGTTCCTCCAGGGTCGATCTGTACTTGAAAGACATTCACTATCTTCAGACTTCAGCCTCTCTTTGTTTGAACAGTCTAGAGCAAAGCATCCTGCTTTAGACTCCCAGGTTGTTAGCTCTTCACAGCGAGGAAACCTCAGGAATATTTCCCATCTCTTGGACTCTTCAGTGGAACACAATTAGATATTTTCACTGCAGGTATTTCCATAGGGTTTGGATACTGAAGATAAACCTGCAGCTATGACTATGAGTCACAGAGAATAATTTAACCATTTCCTTTAGATTTACCTACCATAGAACATAAGATCTGGGGTGGGGGGAGAAAAATATCTATAATTCTGAGAAAATTCTCTACAGATTCCTGAGTTTCTATACCAAGACTGAGTACTTTTGGAGTTCTGTCTGGAGACACGGGAAGGCTCCTGGGTCCTTGCACACAGCTTTTGTTCCATTTCTCACCTCCCTCCTCCAGAGCCCATCTGAACAGCAGAGGCTGCCAAAGTCAGTTCCTTCCTCCAGCTCAAGCCTCCTGCAAGGTGCTGTTTTGTAGCCCTGATATTTTCTGAAAAATCCTTTCCTTAGGATTTTTCCTCCTGAGAAGCTGAGAGACCTCAGGAACAAAATGTAAACATTGGTTATCTGCTGCTGTGGAATGCAACAGGTGCATCTGGGATTGGTCTCGTGTGGTTGTTTCTAATTAATGGCCAATCACACTCAGCTGGCTGGGACTCTCTGTCCAAGACAGAAGCTTTTGTTATCATTCTTTCTTTTTCTATTCTTAGCCAGCCTTCTGATGAAATCCTTTCTTCTATTCTTTTAGTATAGTTTTAATATAATGTATATCATAAAATAATAATCAAGCCTTCTGAAACATGGAGTCAGATCCTCATCTCTTCCCTCATCCTGGGACCCCTGTGAAAACTGTCACAGTGTGTTTTGAAGCTGTCCTTTTCTGCTCTGATTTTTTGGGAGAAAAGTCAGCATCTGACATCATTTTACACATGAGTCTGTCCCACCCTGCAAACCCAGGTTCTATGAAAAACAAATATTGTAGGGACTGATTTCCTGGTGTTTTGCATCAAAGTATCATCCTGGTTTGGATGGAGATCCTCATCTCCTCATGACCCTCCATTTCTGTATTAATTTGGGTTAATTGCAGAGGTGGCAATTAACCTGAGAATGAATGCTGGATGCTGAACACACAGAGGCATTCATGATATGCTGGTTTCACAGCACTGAAGACAGTTTCATAACTTAAGACAAATCCTACAAATAGATGCACCTGCTTATCTGCAGATGGAGAATATAAAGTGTGTTATTACCGTGAAACTCCTGAATGCAATTTATGTGTTTGCCTTACTCATAAATTATATTCACAGGTTTAGAATAAACATCTCCAGCCTCACACTGCAGAGAAAATTATTCTCAGCTTTTAAATACTGTTTTTCTGCAGATTAGTCCTGCCTGTAAGACATCATAAAGTAATAAAGGTACATTTTCCACCTAACTGCATTTGGGGATGGAAAACACCTAATGATAACAATAACAACAATTCCTGGCATTATTATAGCAGCGTTGATCCAAAGATCTCCAAATGCTTTCCAATAAGTAATTAATTAGGCCTCACCAGCACCCTGGAGAGTTAATTACAAATTATCAAGCATAATCACAAACTGCTTCCATTGAAACTATTCTTGTACTCTTTCCAGAGGAAAACAAAATATGCTGGCTATATTGCTGTGACCTTTCTCTCCCCTATTTCATTTTGAATTTGTAATTAGATGAGAATTTGGATATATCCTGTTTTAAGGAAAGCTAATATGATCACTGCTGACCACGAAACTCATTACAATTTTCAGTTTCTCCAGTGAGACAATACGTTTTAATCTTGCTCCGTTCCATACATCAACAGCAGCAACAGCAACAACAAAAGAAACACTGCAAAGTGTTCCAGTGGAATTCCAGAGAGATTCTCAATTGTGGTTGTCCATCTGTTGTTCCTTCACAGGGGTGGAGATTTTGAGGATGTTTGATTCAGGGTTTATTTCTTACACAGGAGGAAGAGGAGGACAGGTCTGTGCTGCCTCCATTCCTCCTGGGATGCAGCAAGCTCTGCTAATCCAAATGGGATCGTTTGGGTCTGAGAACATGTTTGTCAGGGTGTGTTGAGTCCCAGGGAATACCAGGAGAGAATAACAGTATTTTATCTCATGTCCCACAGCTTATGAACTCAAGCACTTACAGAGGGTGAGCTGCTCTTACCTGGCCTTCTGAAGAAATTAAATTTGGGCTCTTGGTAAAATAGGAATAAAAATGGGAGGAGGCAATGGGGGGAAAAGACTGAAAGCTAGAACAGTGGCCCCAAACAGCATAAGCAGAAACTTCCTGAATTTTCACAAATGACAAGATGAGATACAGCTTTTGCCCATCAGAGACCTGTGATTTTGCCTTCATCTCATATAATCATAGGAGTAATTAAACCCCCTTTTATTTATGCTAGGTTATGTCTCTTGTTGCACCATAGTTATTGGCTTGCTTTTGATATAAGATGAAACCAGTTTACTTGAATAATTATCTGAGGGCAGAGTTCTCTCTTTTTGCATATACCAATTTTTGAAAAGAAATGAAAGAAGGAACTAATAATGCTCTTGTTTGCAAAAATAAATCTCATGGACAATTTGTCATCTGAAAAAGCTCCAATATTTCAGCAGTGAAAATATGGTACATATTCATAGGAAATATGTACAGGAACCATACAGAAATTTTAAAAGCTACTCCGCTTAATATGTGAAATTAACAGTGAAGATCCTTTTTAGTCCCTCTAGCATAAAAGTCTAAAAGCAGATGAGAGAAACCCTGGAACTGTAGAAGCTGATTGAAAGTTTATCTTCCCTACTTGCTGTTGGAGTGGGACCCACATGTGTAAGCAGTAAGTATTTAAATATGTATGTGGCACCAGAGCAGTACAGTGCATGACCTGCCTTCCCCTATCTTTTTTTTTCCCACCTTAAATTCTAGAGGGAAGTCATTAATAAGAAAATAACAGGTTTATGAAATTTCATAAGGGCTACCAGAGGGAATTACCCTCCTGGTAAATTTACAGACAATAAAAAATAAATGTTAGGAAAATAATTGAGGTCTCTATGTTGTAAGTATGTGTTTATGGTTGATTTTGTGCCACTGCTTTATCCCATCAGAGAAGAGAGCTAATTTTCTGAAAGTATTAATTTATTAAGCATCCATTGGTCTCATTGTACTCTGTTTTCATATCTGCACATGCAGTCCCAGTGAAGTCAACAGCATCACCCAGATGTGAAAGATAATTTGATCCCAGAAGTGATTCCAAAGTATAATAGAAATTAAATCATTCCAGAGCATAATAGAAATACTGCTATTTGTCTCTGCAGTTCTTAAAGTGTAACCAAACTCATGAGAAAGGATGCAGAGTCTAAATTCAGTTTGATTAAAGCTGTAAACACTGATTGGGTCCAGAAGATAATTTAGAGGCAGGCACAGAGAATTTTAGTGCTGGTGAAGGCGTAATGAGAAGGAGAAGAAAGCCCCAGCAAGAAGCTGGACTGGTATAATTACATAAGGGAGCAGGGCTGATGATGTGTGCTGTAAAATGCCCGTATGCAAATAAGCACAGTTAATGCTCAATCATTCTGTTCTTCAAACAAAAGAAGGTGCATGGTACAAAATGAGGATCTGTAATTGCACTGTGGGGCAGAACTGGAGTGAGGAGTTTCCCCACAAACACGAGGAGCCCTGGCTGTAGCAGCCCTTGCCATCATTCATCCATCTCCTGCATCCTTGATTGGCAGTGCTTCCCCTTGGAAGCGTTGAGTGAGGAAAATCCATCTGCTGACCTGTCTGCTCACCTCTGCAAGAGCTGCACGGGGAGAACAAGGCTGATTTTACCCCTGTGCTGGGACACAGCAGCTCTGTGTTTGTTTCCAATGGATGGGGCCAATTAGAGCACCTTGAACAAAGGTTTCTCTGGTTTATGTGTACCATGACTTTTCAAAAGACTGGCATTTTTCTATATCAGAGATAGGCTGAGGCTTGATATATTTAGGGGAAGTTTAGATGATGAATTCTCCCCTAATAATCATCTTTAAAAAAAACACTAAGGTGAGTCAATATGGTGTAAATCTTTTGCCAGAAAATTTCCTTGTAGAATTTAAGTCACTCTTCTTCATTTCCCTGTAATTTATCAGACAAAATGGAGCAATTATGAATAATAATGCAATGCAGATTCAATACAAAGCAAAATATCTACTACAGGAACTTAAAAAGGAGGATAAAATCTCATAGTGCACTTTCTTGTAATTTAATGAAAAAAAAATGCATACCATTCAAAAAGAAATAAAAATAATGTTAACTATATAACACTTTTATATTGTTTTAAAAATGTCCATCATCAGTATAAGTTTAGGTGAAGCTATTTAGATGCTATCCATCATTAAAGGCTGAGGTAAAATCCAAATGGGATCAATCCTCTCTTTTAGCTGCTCCAGATCTGAATGTCCACATCTCATTCAGAGCACACAGGCAGCTGGCCAAGGGGAGCACAGAGAGGTCTGGGCAGGTCCCCAAGGTGGGAATGCCAAAACTAAAGAGGGAGATGTGGGATGGCTGGAAAATGAGCACCCTCTTCCAAAGAAAGGTCCCAAAATATCTTTATTTTTGGGGACTACAGACACAGAGTAAAGGAATGCCTGCCTAAGGTAAAAGATCTCAGCCCCAGTGACCCAGAGGGTTGATGAGTAAAAGTCAATGAACTGATGCAACTTGGGTCATGGTAATTTTTAATTTTTTAATAATTTAACAATGAAACCACAGATCTGTGAAAACATGTTTCTTCAGCCAAATCTATCTAAATCTAGACTTATTCTTCAGTCTTTTTATTGTTTTCTGCACTGTAGAATTTTTTTTCTATGGGGATGGGAATGCTGGGTATTTCTGCTATTTCTGTTTCTTGGTGGTAGTTGAAAGCTGTGAAATATTGCTCTTTTCTCCCAATGATTCTTTCCCAAATACTTCCCATGGTCAAAGATACATGGAAAAAAAGGAAGTTGGCCTTGCTGTTAATGTAATTATATGAGAAAAAAGGTAATCAGCTGTTTTCATGCACTCTGATAATGAACTACAAGCTGTGAGAAATCTGCTTGCATAATAATAAGAAAGATGCACAATAAACACTGAGTGTGATTAATTACCCAAGTACATTTGTATCCAATTTAGCATCAAAGAGTGACACCTTCAGAATATTTGGTCTGTCTGGAGCCTGGAACAGAAGTATGAATGAAAGAAACTCAAGTGCATTCTGGCAAATGCTGCACTTAATGTATTTGGTTTAGAATATAAAGCCTTGGAGGTAATTAGTAAATGAAGTCCTGATAGCAATATGTGCATGACTGCCATTATTGTTAATGTTGAACATGTGCTTAACACCCTGAGCTCTCTACCAAAACTTTATTGAAGTAGTTGCAAAAAGATGTAAAAAGATGTCCAGAATGCTGCAGAGCCCGGAGTAAAACAGACTGCTAATGTCAACTAACGTGTGCAATAAAGCCAGCACACTGATTAGGTGATGCTTTTCTGAATCTCATCTTTGGAGAATAATTACTAATCTTGAAGACTCAGTCAGCAGACGCTGCACTATGCAGAGCACAACCTCCTCTGTGAAATAACTAAATAAAATACCTTCTTATGAGTCAGACTCCTACAGCCATAAAGCTGGTGAGAGAATAGGCTTCAGTTGTTCCTCAGCGCAGCAGAATATTGATGCATTGTTGTCTCCCTGCTTTACATGCAATCAAAGTCTAAAATTCATCATCCTTTGATTGCTGCTTAGTGCTGTGGACAAATCTTTTAAAAATCTAGGCATACTGTTGAACAAGGGCAAAGCTAAGAAAGGAAAGAGCTCAGAGTAAAAGTTTTGACATCTATGGGGAAGGTCAAGACAGTTTTGCAATGATAAATAACCATAGGATGAGACATATTACATACCTGTGTTAATTTGCCTGGCTTTGAAAATATGTGGGGTTTTTTTTTTAAGACTTCTGATGTCGTCTCTTGTTGAAAAATAAATTATGATTGTCACTGCTTAGACAGTGGCAATTAATCTGTAATTTATTCTGCCACCTTAGGAGTCTCCAGGCTGCTTCCCTGTCCTGCCAGGGGCTCAGTCCCTCAGCCCACGTCCCTCTGTCCAGAGTTCTGCGCTCTCTGAACCTCGATGTGGTAACCATGGTGAACAGGCACCTGAGGCAAGTTACAACCATTATTCTGTATCCTTGAAAACAAAACCCTAGAGAAACTATTTATTAGGTTTTACTGAAAATAGCAAGCAGCAGAAAGAAGTTGGGATAAGGGAAGAATTATAACCAGAATGGCTTTCATAATGGAGCATTCAATACTTGGGAGCATGGGTAAGAAAAACCCTGGTGGCTGTTTCTATTTACTTTCCCAGAACTTACTATTTCAGAGTTATTCCTTGAGATCAATACCAGCTGCAAGATCCACGGAGTAAATCCAGATGACTGGAGCTCAAAGTCTTGTTAAATGGTTGGGTGGTGGTTTTTTCTCAGCACACAAGCCAGGCTCTGCAGGAGCTGCAGCAGGGAGAGGAATGATAAATGCAGAGCAAGGCTGGGGCTTTGCACACTGCTGAATGGGAGAAGGACAAAGGGAAAGCACAGACAGGAGTTTGGGCATGGGTGTAATGATTATGTGCACAAAGTTGTAGCTAAATGAAGGACTGTTTAGTGAAGGAATGAAGGTATGGAATGTAACTTCACAGAATAAACATGCAAGGAATTTGCATTAAGTTCACATCCCTGTGAAAATCTGTTTGCTACCTCTGTGCAGCAATGTGCACAGAGAGCAGAATGTGGATTGTGGATGCTCTCAGGTCTCACTGCTGTGTCTCTGAAAATACATGCTCTCATGGAACAGGCTGTGTGTCCACCCCATGCCAGGCTACCTAAAGGTTTTTTTTTGTAACGTGACTCAGTCAAGACATTTCCAGACTACAAACGTGAAGTTTGCTCTAAATGCAAACATTCTAACAGAGCTATGGCATCAGCAGTCTCTGTGTACAAGAGTAAGAAGCAGTTCTGGGCAAGACAGAGCTCTACAAGATACTTAACAACTGTTCATTGTCACTACAGGTGATGTGATTATAGAAATGTAAATACTGCCAGAAAATACTCATCTGAAGCACCCCCACACACAATGCACACAGACTGAGCTCGCAAAGGAAAATATTTACTGAAAGCACAAAGAGACTCTTTAACTCACAGGAGTTCAGCACGTTGTCATTCAAAGAAAAGGTGTTTCTTTTGGATGAGGAGATGAATATTTTAAAAATGAAGATTCACCTTATACTTATTTGACACTTCTGTGCATGTACCTTATTATTCATGGTTTGTTAAACTGGTTAAAGTGGTCAATGGGCACTGCAAATGCCTTTACTTTAATGTTGCATGTTACATTAGAAATGGCTGGGTAAACTTATCTAAGACATTTAGCAGTGTGAAGTGCAACCCTAAAATTCAAGTAAATGGGTTTTTAATAGTGGTTGATGTGTTATGACTCTGCTGCACCATAAATGTTAGGCATACTATTTTTGAGGTATTTACACATTGCTAAATTCCGTCTGTAGTACTGATGTGTTTATTAAATTATATAAACAAACATTAAAATAAATGTAACAGTCAAGCGTAAAGTTCCCCCTCAGATCTGCACAGCAGAAACCAGTTTGGATATTCCAGTGCTGTTAAGTTTCCAGGGCTCTCACTGAAAGCAGTAAGATCAAAACTACAGCTCCAAGGAGCAGTGGAGGTGTTGGGATGTTTATCTGAGTTCTGTTGATGTGGAAATCCAGAATGGCAGATTTGCTTGTTTCCATACATTCTTAGTGAAATTCAGATAAGGTAGAACTTAAAAGTGGCCAGCTTTTGATGGATGCAGAATTCCTTGTGATGGGACATTTCAGTAGATCTAAGCCTGTTCATAAACAATGTGGGAGCCATATTTATAGTGAGAATTATATGTTTAAGCTAAAATTGTCTAACAGTTCCCATAATCGACCTCTAATTTTCAGTTGTTTATAACCACCCACACTTATATTTGCTTCTGACAACAAAATTTAAGCCACATTACTTTGATTTGATCTCCTGCTATGAGAGCTTGTTATCTGTCAGCAGATCCTCTTGTACCAGGGGTGCTTTTTGCTGACTTTGCAATGATAACTTCCCTAAAGGAGAAATCTTTGCACACCTCTGTGTGTGTCCCAGCTTTGCAGAGCTTTGCACAGTCCATACTTGCGCTGCTCCTACTCAGGGGTGACAGCCCGCCCATATTTCTAGTGGGAGGTAGATCATGGGTTTGGAACCTCATGATCTTTAAGTCCCTTCCAACCCAAACCATTCTGTGATTCTGTTTGGGTCTCCAGCTGCTGGAGCAGTCAAATCTCTCTGCATTTGGGGGTTTCTGTCACAGCCAGGCTCGAGCTGACAACAAAATGCTGTCTCATCCTTCCTTTTAGCTGTGCAGAGGCAGGCAGGGGATCACAAAACATACCTGGCTCAAAAGATGAAAGGTAAGGACAGAGGAGGATGAAAAGGAGGGAAAGGAAGGAGAGGGACCAAAGGAGGTGATAGGAAATGGACTGTGTTCCATTGGGAAGTGGAAATGGGTGGCATGTGAGCTGAAAGTAAAGATAAGGAAGCTGATGAGAACATTAGAAGCCATAAAGATGATGGGATAGGAGCGTTGATGGTGCTAAAGGGGGACTGGAATCAATGCAAGGGCACTTCTCTGAGCAGCAGTGGGGCAGGATATGATGGTGTTCACAGGGGTCTCAGGCTGAGGGAAGAGATGAGGATCTGACTCCATGTTTCAGAAGACTTGATTTATTATTTTATGATACATATTATATCAAAACTATACTAAAAGAATAGAAGAAAGGATTTCATCAGAAGGCTGGCTAAGAATAGAAAAAGAAGGAATGGTAACAAAAGCTTGTGTCTCGGACAGAGAGTCTGAGCCAGCTGACTGTGATTGGCCATTAATTAGAAACAACCACACGAGACCAATCACAGATGCACCTGTTGCATTCCACAGCAGCAGATAATCATTATTTACATTTTGTTCCTGAGGTCTCTCAGCTTCTCAGGAGGAAAAATCCTAAGGAAAGGATTTTTCATAAAAGATGTCTGTGACAGCAGGAGATGGAGGAAATAGCAGGAAACAGAAGGAGAGTTAGGGAAAAGAGAACTGAAAATGAGGAATGAGTTGGATCCACACAATAACCTGAGCCAGCATGTCCAGCTCAGCATGTCCAGCTCAGCCATGGACATCCAACAGATCATTTACTACCCCAAGCACTGCTGGTGAGGGCCCTGCTGGTGAAATATGGAGCTGTGGAATGTGTCCAGCTGTGCTGTGGTTGTAAAGCAGGGGCACCAAGAGGACACAGCAGCTCATGGCTCCTTTAGTGTTTAGCAGTCCCTCAGAGCATGCTCTGCAGGCACACAGGCACACTCTGGAGAAGGGCACTCTCAGGATGTCCCTCTCAGGTGTGTCCCAGTGGCTGTGTGCCTGTGCTTCATGTGCTGGCAGTGAAGAAGAGGAATCTGAGTCATTCAGCTCTGGCATGGATGTGTTGGGGAAAGGGGCCTCTCTGTGTGAGCCTGCAGTGAGCCCTGCCAGAAGCAGCTTGGGACAAAGGAAAGGACCCCCAGGTATCACCCATGGGCTGACAAGACCTGTTTGCCCCATGGCTGCCGGGGAGGGATGGAGGGATGTTGGTGAGCAGTGTTTGGAAGCTTCCCCCTTTCTCCTTTCCATCCCAGCAGGAACTGGGGAATGCTGGAATCACCAGAATCACCCATCTGCAGTGAGGTGGTGTGCTGTGCATGCGGTGGCTGAGATGGAGAGGGTTTATGCCCCAGACTGGGAGAGTCCAAATTGCTCTTGCATAAATGAAAAAACAGAAAATAATTTTCATGCTTTTATAGACTGTAAAACCTCTTATGGCATTGACTGCAGTCTGACCTTCCTTAAATGAAAATTTCATCTCAACAGGTCGTAGTATTTCCAGTCTGGGAGGAGACCCATTGAAAAATTAATATTAGAGCATTTCAACACCAGCCACAGCTCTGTTTAGCTCCAAATTATATGATTCTTGAATTAGCTACTGTCTGTTTCCAGGAGTTTTTCATTACAAAGGGTCAGGAACCAGAGGAAATAGTTTTCTAAACCAGAAAGGAATATTAAATGACACAGCTGATAAGTATGAACAGTGGTGCAGAAGATTTATTGAGTAATGTGTTAGGTTGATAAATGATAACATTTATTTGCAATTTGAGGATGTGACCCAAATGACACTCATTAGCTCAGCTTGTGTAGAACCGATTAGTTTTGTAAATGTATTATTTGTCTGGTGCTATTGGAAGGAGAGTCTGTTTTAATTGATTGGAAATCTGTTTTATTTCAGTGAATATTATGTATTCTGGTTTTAATTGTATTCTGGTTTTTTTCATCCTGAATGTCAGGGATATTACAGTCTATTACTTGAGCAGTGCTGTGCTGGAAAGCTGCAGTGAGAGCATTAATCCATACAGAGAGGGGCTGTAATAAAGCAAAATTTCTGTAACCCACTGGGATTCTTAGGAGTGCACTGGGAGGGAAATGAGGGTACAGCTGGTTGCCCTCCTGCTGCTGGTGGGGTTTGAACAATAAATGTTCAACTTCCCAAAAAGGGTCATGGATTTCAAAGCAAGGTTCCAATTGCATGGAGCTTTTTGCTTGTGACCATCCCCAGAACCAGGTGAGGACACTGAGGAAATGTTAGGTGCTCTTTTCTAAACCTCAGCTGTAAAGTGTAGGGGTTTGGAGAACCTGAGAATAAAGATTTTTTTGTTTTGCTGCAAAACGCCAGTGAATGTTAAACAATTACAATTTTTCCACAGGTCTTTCTGTCCCAGAAAATGGAACAGAAACTCGTGCCTTTGTTTTAGGAAAGTTCAAAAAGCCTAAAGAAAGTGATAGAATTTCTAGAGTTGTGTCTGTGCAACATTCTGAATTAGGTGAGAGCCTTGAAAGGTGTTTTGAGGAGAAGCACTGGCCTGTTGAAATCAGGAAAATGTTTGTTTCCACAAAGATATTGATGTGAAACTCTTCAGAGAGAAAGACTTGCATGTTATTGAAGTATTTCATTCCAACCCTTTCTAAAACCACTTATATGTATTCTGAAGGCTGGAAATGAGTTTTGTTTTGATGTTCTGCTCTCCCTTACTGCCATGTAAACATAAGAAAATCAAAACTGAAATGAAACCTGTGAAAAATAAAAGTTTTGGTGGACTCAGGAGAACTCCACCAACCTCACAGCCTCTTTGTAATGGAGAGTGAGATCTCAGCCCTCACCCATTCCAGGCAGCCACAAATGTCCCAGACTGAAAAAATTTGGGTGAAACCAGAAAACCATTTCCTGCCTGGTTGTCACAAACCTTTATCATAAATAGTTGTTTCATTTAGTTTCAGCTAATTCCTGCTTCTTTCAGATAAGCTGTTATTTACTAGAGAGAGCAGACAAAAATGAAAGCTGTTCATTTGTTCCAATAGATTATTTGTTTTAATTTACCACTAGGGTAGATGGTAATATTTCTTAAATATAAAAAAAAAAAAAAAAAAAAAGCCCCGACAAAAAGCTAGTATTTCTTTTCCTGGTGCCCAAGTTTTCTAGGTTACCATAAACCAATTTTAGAGTGAGGAAAGTCTGCAAACACACATGGAACAAGAAAGAAGTGATTAGAGTGAATAGCTGCTGAGAAGTTCTGGCGAAAGGTGGAAATGCAGTGCCGGTTGTTGCTCCAGAACAAGCCCATCCTTCCTAAGAGAGACACACTTCCCTCATGAGAAGAATTTTCCCTTCCTAGGAAATATTGAGATTTGAATAATTTTCCAAGGAAGAGGTGATAACTTCTGTTTGGAGGCAAAGGACAAGCACTCATGTCCTGCCGTTTCTCTGCCTTCCAAGAGCATCCCTCACCACAGGGCTGTGCAGACAAGAGGCTTTAGGATTCCATTTCCATTTCCATTTCCATTTCCATTTCCATTTCCATTCCATTTGAGCCTCCCAGTGCACTCCTGGGATAAAGGACCTTTCCTTGCACATCCCTGTTTCCTGTCCTGGGAATCACCGTGCTTGTTCCTTCAAGGAAGGCATTTTTCATCCTGAACAGGACCTCCAGCTAAAAAGCATTTCCCGACACATTTCACTGCTCAGACAGTGTTTTCTACCAAAAAATGGTTCAGCTATGATAAATTATTCTCCACTGGTGGCAATTTATCAAAGAAATTCCCGAGTGTGGTGGGTACCAGCCTGTTTGTTTGTTTGTTTGTTTGTGCAGCTGGCACTCGGGGCTGGGTGGCAGCAGTTGCTCTGCTCAAGGCAGGACTGAACAAATCCTGCTGTGACCAAAGGAGCCTGGGCATGCACGAGGCTACTGAATCCTTCCCATGTGCAACAAATACAGGAGCAGCCTGCTTTTTTACAGAAATACCTTTCTAAAACTCCCCTGCAACTTTCTTTGGCTGTTTGTTTGCTTCAAAATCGGTTTCAGAGCCATCCTGGGCTGAATATTAACGTTTTTCTCTTCAAATTCTCAGGGTTGTTTTAGATCTTCTTTTCCTGGGTGTGACTTTTATTTCCTTCAAAAAACACACCTTACTTCATGCAGTTTTGAGCTATTGAAGCTGTGGAGCTCACGAGCAGAGCAGTGCTGCAAAAGGCAGCTCAGTGGAGCCCTGTGGGCTTTCCACACTTCCTGGTGTAAATCCTGGCACCAGGGTTTGTGCCAAAGCTTTGCTCAAGTAAAGCATGAGAGGACAGAGCACTCATAATCTCAGGAAACCTGGCCAGTACTGCCATCTCCAGGGTGGGCTGCCTAAACTGCATCTCTTGTTTCTGCTCCTGAAGCAGAGAGAGGCTGTAAATCCATCTCTGCCAAGTTTTCATCAGTGTGGGAGATCTGTGTGAAAAGCACAGCATAAGATGATACCTAAATGACATTTTAATAATCAGCATAGAAACTTGTTTAATCTGGATTTAAATTTCCTGGAACAATTTTTTTTTTTTTTGTCTGCTATTTTAACCAAAGACATCATGCAGACAGATCTTTGGAGCAGAAAATGAGAGGATGAGAACACAAACCTGCTCACAAGCACAGAGCTGCTACTTGCACCTCCATAATGACATTATCCCTTTTGTTGTTCACACATTATCATGTGCAGTGCAAAATAAATATGCATGGTAGAGCTGCTAATGAATATCACTTGGATCCAGTTTCAGGAATAGATCTCAGGCACGATTTGGAGGAAGTGTAGCTCTGTGCTCATATGATCAGCCAGACTTGAGCAAATCAAGCCTATCATGGCATTTCTTTTTCTTGATAGTTATCATTTTAATCTAGTCCTAGTCTCATAATATGAAAAAAAAATATATTTGCTTGTGGTGCTTTATCTGTTACATGATCCTTTTCTGCTGAGAAACTTCCCCATCTTTGTGGAAACACCCGAGCAGGGTATGCAGCCTCCAAGCAAAGCAGCTGCAGCTCATGCACAGAATTGCAGCTGGAAATAAATATTTTAAAGTGATGCACAGTGCATGTCTATGAGCTAGGAAGGGATGGCAATGCAGGCATCAGCCCACCGTCCTCCCTGCCCTTGTCCCTGGTGCTCCCTGTCCTGGCTGCTGAGCCTCAGCTCCAGCACTCTTTTACCTGCCTGAAAATTCCAATCACGTCTACCTCCAAATTCAACATCAAAATGCTCTTATTTATATAAAAATAGTAAATACCACCCCCCGATTACTGTTTTCCTTGCTTGTAAGCAGAACAAATTATGTCTTTCCTCGGTACAAACCATGCTGGCCCCATGAGACTGAAGACAGTACCAAAAAATAAATGCAGCATTTTCTCTGAGTTTTCAACTTACTCTTGCCAAATATCTCAGGGACATAGGAATTAATATTGCTAAACACTGAGAGGAAGGACAGAGTCATTTTATTGCCAGCCCACAGACAGAACTAGAAGAACTTGCTGTAATTATTTAGTGCTGCAGAACAATCCATGTGTTCAGTGTTTCACAGTTTCTTCTCAATAATAAGTCCAGAAGAAAAAACTCCCTTTATAAGAGAACATTATGCACATCCCAGAGCAGAACTTGAGTTGTTTTGCTGAGAATTTATTCAATTTTCTACCCAACCTGTGTGGTTTATAATACAGGAACAAAGTCTTGATCCTTTATCCTTCTTTCAAAGCCAGGGGCTGGATGCTGGTAAGAATAACCCATGGAACAGCCAAAATTTGTGAAACAGCAGTCAAATTTTGGGTTTTGGGTTTTTTGGTTTCTTTTTGACTAGTGCTCCCAAATAGCAGCTTCTGTAACACTCAGCAGGGAAAGGAAAGGAAAGGAAAGGAAAGGAAAGGAAAGGAAAGGAAAGGAAAGGAAAGGAAAGGAAAGGAAAGGAAAGGAAAGGAAAGGAAAGGAAAGGAAAGGAAAGGAAAGGAAAGGAAAGGAAAGGAAAGGAAAGGAAAGGAAAGGAAAGGAAAGGAAAGGAAAGGAAAAAGGATAAGTGTAAGGAAGGAAGGAGAGGAAGGAAGGAAGGAAGGAAGGAGAGGAAGGAAGAAAGGAAGGAAGGAAGGAAGGAAGGAAGGAAGGAAGGAAGGAAGGAAGGAAGGAAGGAAGGAAGGAAGGAAGGAAGGAAGGAAGGAAGGAAGGAAGGAAGGAAGGAAGGAAGGAAGGAAGGAAGGAAGGAAGGAAGGAAGGAAGGAAGGAAGGAAGGAAGGAAGGAAGGAAGGAAGGAAGGAAGGAAGGAAGGAAGGAAGGGACCAAATTTAAAAATCATATACAAAATCAAAAATTTGAAGACTTTGAGACTTCAGTCAGTTTTTACAGCAGTGTGGTAAAGGTGAGGAGTTAAATTCATGCCATGGATGAGAAAGGGACTCAAGAAGTGTAGCATATTTAGCCTGAAAGAGAAAGCACACTGGATGATGATCTCATTACAGTGTTGAAATATATAAAAAGATTATAGAAGAATCTGGTCATGACCTACCTGGCTGGACTTCGTGAAAATTAAGGGAAGATATATTGGCCATGATGGACAATGAAATCTGCACAGAAATGAAATGGGTAAAGTTTTAATAATAAAGCCTTTTGAGCTGGTCTGGAGCACAAAGTCTGGAAATAGAAAATGCATATGAGAGACTTTTATAGGTAGCCCAAGCTGAGGTGTAAAGAATAGAGATGCATATGAATAGAGATACATGTGAACATTGTATTTTTATTACTGTTTCTCAAAGCTTTTTAATATTCCAAGTACTGCAAAAATTATCAAGACAGTCAAGAGGAACCTTTTTGCAAAAGCTGCATTCACAGTTGAGAGAGTAGAGGATGATGGTTTAAAACACACAAATCACAGAATAGAGGAAGAGAAGAGTAGGCTGGGAAGGAACTTGCCAAAATCAGCAACTTGACTCAGGGCTGTGTTTATTTGGTTCACACCCAACCCTGCTAAAGAGTCCCTGCTCCAGGTACAGTATAGATATGGATAGTTTTAAAACTCTTTCCAAACTTACATCTGGTGAAAAACATGAAAACCTTGCCTATGGGTGTTTCAGTAAATGAATTTGTATTAAAAAAAAAAAAAAAACAAACAAACAAGCAAACAAAAAAACACTCCCCAAGCTTTTTAGCTAGTGAAAAACTATATCCATAATTATAACGCTCTTACTGGTGCAGAATTGAATAACTTGAACAGACAGCCACAAACCCTCAAAATTAGGAAATTAAGACCAATGAGAGAATTCATTCAGGCAGAGCTTTTTACTCAGGATAGAAAATACAAAGAGTAAGTTATCAAGAAAGGTCATAAAAGGCAACGACATAAATGAATTTAAGAGACAGCTAGACATTTTTATGGAGAGAAGGGATTGAAGAATTCAGAGCCAGTGACAAATCAGAGAGATGAGGTTGAGATAAAATTAACGAGGACAGGCCTGCTTGTGGCCAGAGGCATTTTACTGTCCAGCAATACCTTATGTCCTCTGTCATCACATCCTAATCTAACTCTGACATCTGAAGATAGCATGAAATCTTTTACACCTCTTAGTACATTAAAAAGGAAAAAAGGCTTTCAGTGTTTTCCCCCACGGGGAAAAACATAAAGTTGTTTTTTCACTTTTCAACACATGCACGTCATTGCCACGGCTGCTGAAAGGACTCAGTCTCTGACAGTACAGCATGGCCTGATTACAAACTCACAGTGTGCTCCCTAGGTTGCTGTTAAAGCCTCCACAGAGCTGCTTCAATCACATTTGTAAGCAAAATCTTGTTTATTTTTCTGTAGTTACTTTTTTAAATCAGAGAGCAAGTGGAGACTCACAGAGAAGTGACTCCTCCTCCAGTTCTGGTTCACCCTTCCTGCGGTGCCATCACCTCTGCTTCATGGGTGGGCAGAGCCTCACGAGGCGGCTGTGGGCAGATTTTTGGCTGGACAGGCGCTGCCTCCAGAGGTGCCCCATTGCTGGTGAACCATCAGAGTTCCAACACCTCATTATTACTGCGACCTGTGTGGGCGCTGCTGGTGGGAGAGAGACGGTGAATCTTGTTTCTTGAATCAGAAGGCTTGATTTATTAATATATGATATAATACATTATTACTATACTAATAGAATATAGAGAGAGGTTTGCAGAGTAGCTAGCTAAGCTAGGAAGAGATAGAAAAGAACCCACAACAAAGTTGTGGCCAAGGACTCAGTCCCCTGGCTTGAACTGATGATTGGCTCTTAATTATAAACATAGAAAATGAGCCAATCAAGGTGAATCCTATTGCATTCCACAGCAGCTGATAATAATTGTTTACCTTCTCTTCGGGGGCCTCTGGCCTCCTGAAGACGCAGAAATCTGAAAGAAAGGATTTCTGTGGAGAAATGTCTGCGACACCCCATGACCTTTTCAGTCCCCAGACATCAAGGGCCCGGTGCAAAACTACAGCGTTGAAGAGAGGGAAGAGCAGCTCACGCTCAGTTAATTTATCTGGAATGGGAAGAGAGAGCTGTGTGCCAGTCAGGAGACTGTCTGTATCCCACACTCTTCAGGAGTTAATGCTCATGAAGGGAAGATTGAAGGAAATGGGCCTTGACGCTTTGGAGGATGTCGTTTTACATTAGTTCAGGCTTAAAATTATAGAGGGCAAGTAGAAGGCATGGACAAGGACATCTGGGATAACAGGGAACTTCACAGAAGGACACGAGAACTTTTCCAGGCAGCACGCAAAGCTCAGGTAGCTCTTTCTCAGGTAACCATTTTGAGAGAGTGCTGGGCACCTCTGGGGCACCAGATCTGCCTGGCAGCCCACACCATTCCCTGGGTCCAGGAGAGCTTTCCAAGACCAGAGAGGCCAAGCAGCAAAAAATGTGCATTCCACCCTCCGAAATTCATGCAGGTCTCATGTAGCTGTGCTCTGTGGGAAATTAACGTCTGTATTTCTACTTCTTCCCTGTGAGGAGGTGAGGCCCTGGCCCAGGGTACCCAGAGCAGCTGTGGCTGCCCCTGGATCTCTGGGAGTACCCAAGGCCAGGTTGGACACGGCTTGCAGCAACCTGGGACAGAGGAATTTGTCCCTGACCATGGCAGAGAGTTGCAAAGATCATCTTTAAAGTTCCTTTCCACCCAAACCATTCTATATCTGCCCCTGAATGTGAACCCAGACTCTGGGGCACCACCAGGCTTGGAGAGCCTTACAATGTGCATATCCTAAAGAAAATACCCATCTACAGAACATTTCTGTCATGCTGACAATTGCAGGGATGCTCCCTTATTAACAGAATCTTTTTCCTTCATGTCGATAGCTTCACATTACTAATATGAATGAAGTTCACACAACAGCATCTGTGTTTTTTATTTGTAATCTTTTCCATGGATCTCTATAAATATGCAGCCCCCAGGCCCCTTTGCAAAGAAGCTGAAGCATGTCCCTGTTTCTGTAGGGTTTACTGTAACCAACTGTTCAATTTAAACTGTGCTAATGAAGGCTAAACACAAATAATGCCAATTCGAAAAAAAAAAAAGCCTGATGTGATTAGACTTTCATTGAACACAACAGCAAGACTGAAACATATTTTCCTTCCTTTTTAGCTGCTTCTGCCCTAATCTGAATGCCAACATCTTAAATCCATCATGAGCCCAGCAGGCAGCCCACCTTTATGGAGAACATTACCCTTAAAAATAGAATGAAAACAGCTCTTACGGGCCATCAGGGGATGGGCAGCCCTGCCGACTCAGTGTGTTCAGCTAATCTGGAACAGGAGGAGGTGGAAGTCCTTGGATTTATTTTTGTTTTAAACAGCCCCTCTGCTTTGCAAAGAGCTGTGTTGATGGACTCCGAGAGAAAGCTGAGGTCAACTCTTTGTCTTGATGAGTTAGTGGAGAAATATTTAACTGAGACCTTCTGGAAGCTACTTAGCTGTAATAATAACATCAAATTGCTGCAGAATGTGTTTCAGGAGCTGTCATTAACCACATAGCTATACAACCTTAATTCTATTTGTTTAAATAAAGATCTCCCGAGGTCGCGTTATTCCCGTATAAATTTGAAAGGCTCGGCTGCTGCAAACAGAAAGCTGGAGACAGAAAGCAGGGCTTGGGTGAGATCCAAGCTTTATCATATCCATTCCTTGGTGTGGGCATGTGGGGACAGAGATCTCACCAGGACTTTATGGGCTCCCTAAGCAGCAACACCATGCAATTCCTTTTTGCCAGTCTGGGATGCAGCAGCAATATCAAATCAGCAGCTCCATCTTATCACGGGGGTCCTGGCAGGAAATATTTATGATGGCTGAGGGGAAATTGTCCTTTTCTCTGTTTTTTTCCTGTTGATCAGAGTATCACTCAGCAGTGAAGACAGGCTGTTACCCAAAGGTAGGATGAGGGGCTGCCAGTGCAATTGTTGCTTAAGACTGAACTCATTAGAAGGGACAGAATAGATTATTTTCACTTAGAAGAGACCTACAATGATAATGTAATCCAACTGAAGGGAAAAAAAAACAACCAAGCCCTAATTTTTTTTTTTTCAAAAAGTGGATTTCAGCTATTTGCATTCCAGCCTTTCTCCTAAGTATCTGGGATACAAAACTGTACAGTGAGGAGACACCTTCAATGATTAAGGTCTTTGACTGCATGATTTAGGACACATCTACTTAAAATAAGTGTAAGATATTAAAGAGGAAAGTCCTTTGCTTGCTGCCCCCACTGTAGCACAGGTTTCTCACCTGGGGCTTCCTAGACCTGTCCACATCCAGGTGCATCTCACCTGGCAGGACTGAATGAAGAGAGGCATCACCTGCCTGCATTTGAACAGCTGATGGAGGCTCATGTGAGAACAGTATTCTGGTTAAATGTGGAGCAGAATGCCCAAAAGGGAGCCAGTTTGGCATTTTTTATTAATAGGCCTAGTTTAGTTTAGTAAAGGGATGGGGTTAAGTCCTCCTCAGCCAGGGGTGAGATCCATTTTCTGTGTCTTTCTCAGCAGTTTTGTGTGGGGATGCAGTCAACATCCCTCCCTTTGACAGTATTCCACATTTCAGAAGTGATATGAGATTCATTCCAGGAAAATAGAACATGCAGCCCAAAAAAGCAAGGCCAGCTGCAAAAGAATCACTGCTAGGAGATTCAGCAGCAGAGAGACTTTATAGAGAAACACAAATAAGACTGCTAGGGGTGGTCTAATTGTAAAGTGAGATTACAAAACTCAAAGGGTAAAAAGGTCAGAAGTGCCCTGATCACCCCCTTCCAGCTGAGAGGGGCTGCAGTGCCCCTCAGATGCTCTGCAAGAAATATTTTAGACCTCCAAAAAGTACTTTGATAGCACCACTGGGAGGAGATAAAAAGGGTAAATACTGCGGTTATTACCTGGAATAATATATTTGAAGTGCAGAGATGAAAACCCAAAGGATTGTGAAAGAACTGTCAGGATCCAAATGAAATGCTCAGAAAGGAAAATATTTCTTTCCAGTCTGGAGCTTGTACTAGCCAGTTGTGCCTCTCCTGCAGCTGAAACTGGAAAAGGGCATTTTTAGGGCTAGAAAACATATTTTTATTTGTGGATTATTGCTTTCAGTAAAATTCTTTTGTTAACCAATATTGCATTTCTTTATCTAAATTCCATACTCTTACCCTTTGCACTCAGAATTGGAGGATATTTTAGGTCCCTGAGAATCCACTCAGAGCAGGACCGACCCATATGAGCAGTTCTTCAAGCAGGGAAGGAGGCATTGCCCAAAAACCTGCTGGAGCTCAATGTGGTCAAGATCTGATTTGATTTAAACCAGTCCCAAAATCAAAAAATACCACAGTGACTTTATCCGAAGGAAGAATTTGGTCTAAAATCTTCATTACATGCAAATTCCACCAGGATACTGCATAGTTAAGGTCTCTGAATACATTTGAAATAATCCTCTTTTCCTTTATGTAATGAATAGAATAGATGGAATTGCTTCCCCAGACTTTCTGAGGAAATTGAAGTGATGTGCTAAAGATTTAACAGCTTTTATTTCTCTTTTCAGATCTTAACCAAATATAAAATATTAAAGCACTAATATATTTAATGAAACCAGAAGTTGCTGTTATAATTAATTTCCTTTCCAATAAAAAGTATTGCCAGCTTCTTTTGGAAAGAATGTGAGTAATCCTTTAAAAGAAAACCAGAGCAAATGTATGAAAACCTTTCTCTTCCTTAAATCTCAACCATAAAGGCTTTTATTAATCACCTGAAGAGCACAGAATGGTTTCATGAAGCAGAGCTGGTGGTAGCCCATGTGTGTGCCTTCATTACCAGCACAAACCCCAAATGGTTCCTGTTCTCTCCCTGCCTGGAGACAAAGCACAAAGGAGCCTTGCCAAGTATCTAAAAGAGATTTTTCCTTTTTTATCACCAGTATTGTAAACAGCCATTTTTTATCCTCTAAGTTTACTTGTGGATCATTCTATAGAAGACTAATCATGCACTTAAAAAAATTCTGATAGCTGCTGCTGATAGAAAGAGCTGTGCAGATAAACCAGTTATCTCTCATGTAAAACCTGTGAACAAGGAAGAGGGAAAAGTGAGCAAAAGTGAGCTAAGCAATAGAAATATTTTAATAGAAATATTTTTAATAGAAATATTTTAATAGAATTATTTTTAACTATCTTTCCATAAAGGTTTCTCCTCCTTACAGATGCCATTGAAGGAATGGACACAGCCAGTTTTCCTGGATGAAGGAATGAGGACAGCCTCAGTGTCCTCAGTGCACACAGACACCCTGCAGGATGGAGGGGCAATGTCTGGGTTCCACTTTTGGAGAAAATGCCCTCCAGGCCAGTGGATCCACCCTTGCCATCAGCCATGAGAAGGTATTGCTCCAGGGGGTTGTTTTGTTTTGGTGGGTTGGGGGGTGTTGTTTGCTTTTTTTATTATAACGTTTTGGAGTAAAAAAACAAATCCCGAAGAACAGGACCCTCCTTTATGCGTGCAACATATGAAGGGATTTAAAATTATTATAATTTTCTAGTTTGCTTGTTTATTCAAAAAGTCAATGGAGACATCTGGTGCTTTTGCAGCTAGATGAGCATGCCAAAACCACAGTAATAATAAAAAAACCAATGAACAAAACCTTCCTCAGGGCCACAGCTGGGAGCAAAATGATGTCTGACATAAAAGTGACTAACCCTGTCACCTGTTTTCATTTGCCCTTTGGTATGCTGCAAAACAAGCATGTGAAAAAGGTAAACCCATCTAGCAAAAAACAATATAACTGGAAGGGATTGGTTAGCTTATTTTTTTTTCCTCTCTCTTGTTCAACTTCATCAAAGATTCATTTAAAATACTAATGTTTTTCAGCCTATTATTTGAAGTTAAAAGAAGCATATGGTGCTCTGAGACAAAAGATAATTAGGTTTCTTGTCTGCCTTCAGTATTATAGTTTGTTAATTCACTTTAATGGAGTTTACAAACAGAATAGGCAGAATAAATGATAGAATAGATTAAGATGTTTAAACTGATGAGTGTTGATTTTCTGAGTTTGTTCCTTAGACTATCACAACTGTCCCGTGGTCCAGCCACTGCAGCATCCTTTGCTCTTTAGGCACTGTTTGATAGGAAAATCCAATAATCCTGGTGGTGATGGAAAGACCCAGTCACAGCAGTGTTTTCCTCCTAAACTCTGCAGTTCCTGTTGTGGCCTGAAGCAAGGGCCTCACAGCCCTTCATTGTGCCCTTATTTGATGCTCAATCAGCCCCCTGTCCATCCATCCATGCCCATGGCTCATCATTCATTTGAATCCTTCTAAACTCCTGCCCTGGGTACCATCTGACAGCAATCAGTCCAACAAATTGCAGATTCATGGTCCCAAACCCAAGCCTTTCCTCAGCCTAATTCATTGATGCCAACCATGTACACAAATAATTATTTAAGAGTCTTTAGAATCTTAAATAATCTAGTGACACACAATTTCACACAAACACTGCCTGGACACCTTGATGTAGCCTTTACAACTCCTAGAAGGGGAAAAAAAAAGGTTTGAGGTAAGATGTGAAACCACTGCTGGGCTCACCTCTATCTGCACTCAGAACGAAAAAAATTCCTATAAGGCAATAAAGCAAAATGCTCTATAAATTTACTATCTCTAAATCATCATGATTTTTTTAGACATGATGTTTTTTGGGAAAAAAAAAGAAAATTAAAAGTGAAATAATATTTTGGGTGTTGAGTTTCAGCAGCACATTTGATATGTTGCAAGATGGAAAATTATTACTTCAGGTAGAGGAGATGGTCATGAAGTCATCAGTTTGACACCTGAGAAAAAATTTAAAATATCATATTCAGCTGCATGCTGCTTACACACTGCTCTGAGGGGCTGTAATTGCAGTGAAGATAATTAAGTATTTAGGTGTCCTAATGAGTAAGACCCTGAAGTGTGTTGCTGCATACCTTGACTGTTCTCCCTCTTCAGACAGGGTGAATCCAGACTGGAATTGCTACAGGAAGGGATAAAGGATCTCAGAGGAGAACTTGTTTACAAAACCAGACTTTTTTCTGCTCAGACATTGAGAGGGGGAGATATGATTGCCCTTGATAATTGAATTTGCTGAGGTCACTACAGGTACAACCTCTTCAAACAACCCAAACTCAGCAATCCCCGGGTCACAGTGATGAGGTTTGCACTGGAGAGGAACAGCTTTCATTTCCCACTAAAATGGCACAGGGAGATAACATTCCTGGGTGGCACATGTACTGCTGAGGTGCAGGAGTCAAATGAACTGCAGTCCTCTTGACAGGAAGGGAAAATATAGTCCTGCCTGCATAATGTCTTCCCTTAATGCAACACGACCCCAGTCAAAATTGATTTAATCATTCAAATAGTATTGTTTCATTTCCCTTATTTCTTGTCTAATTTCATTTTATGCTGAGGGGCTTGCATGCAATAATTATTTTTGCATTGACATACCTCTCAAAGGCAGGTTTTCTTATTTCTTAAAATAAATTTATGAGATGAAACATTTGACCTCTGCCCTCCTTGGCTAACAGGACACAGGCAAAGTAGTTTTCTACACTTATGTGGTAATTTAGAAAATTAAAAAGACATCTACTATAAAGTTTTATGTGTCTTCTTTTTTGTATGCAGATCTGCAGCTGATACTTTCACATTGCAGCATATTCTGGGTTATTTGATATTATTATTCTCCTATAGCATAATGTGAAAAATACAGACGAGTCTTCTTTTTGCTCACTAAAGTTTGCATAAATGGTGGCTCCAGGGTGTGTGATTTCTAGTCATTAATGGATCCCAGGGTCTGGTTATGGGGCAGTAAAAGTAAACAGGCACTCATAAATGGTATAACTGCAGGATTTCATCCCTTCCTTGGAGAACAAGCATAATTTCAAGGCTGTCTGTGATCCATCTTGTCCATCTGGTTTTCCTCGCTTAGTATGAGAAATAACAAGATTGGTATAAAATCTTCAGAAACGGGTAAAGTGAGAAAGCAACTGGGAAGCAACTAATAATAACATTGCACTTGAGCTCCAAACTAGCACAAGCATCAACAGAAAAACTTGCTGCACTTGGTGAGACCTGAACAGTCAATTTAAAATGAGCTCTTAGAGCAGGTGTGTGGCTACATCTATTCAGTATTGTTATTCTCCTATACAATAATGTTAACATTATCTAGGATTTTGATTTCCTAGTGTTACACAAATACTTTCATTGAGTACTTTGACTCCTAGTCCCAAATTTTAAGCCCTTCCCAGACATTGACTCTAGCAGAAGGGGAAACACGAGCACAGGAAAATGTCTGAATCCCTCAGAGTGAAGCCCTCAAATTCCCCCTGAGAGAACAAAGAAGAAACCAGAAGTTGGCTTGAAATGGCTTGTTTAGAAACCTGGCAAAAAGGACCTTTTAAAACTTGATTAAAAAAAAAAAATCAGAAAAGGAATATAAGCATGTCTTGCCAGCTCAGCAGCATGGAGGCCAGATTTGTTTAAGCTGAGGAATGGGCATGTTTGCCTTCAACTCTTTTGAAGCAGGTGACAGATATTGTGCCAGAAATAATTTACTGACACAATTATTGTTTCTTCAAGTCAATGTTTGACCTAGACCTAGGGCCAAGTGTGTTTCTTTTCCTGACACAATCTCAGGACATTTTTTCCCTGAAGGTGAGGAAGTTTAGAGCGAGGAAAAGAATTAATGTGCGCAGGCACACGGAAAGTTTCCTAGTTGGTGGCAATCCAAAGTTAAAAATGTTGGAAACACTGTGCAAGCACGTGCACATACCTACTTGAGAGTCAGAGCCTGTTTGAACAGCCAAAATCTCGTGTCCTGGCAGGCTGGTCCAGAAAAATCCTTCCTTCTGCTTCAGCTCCTTTCCAGCTCAGAGGCTGCACAGAAATGTGCCCTGGCTGTCAAAACAGATCATGGCCTTTGACAACAATTAACAGTAAGGAAATAAATACTGTGGTTGCAAATTTTGGTAATATCTTTTGAAATTGTGGAAGGAAGATGTGAGGATAAGTAGACCTATAGGAAAGCACAGGTTGATTTCAGGGCTTACCAAACTGTAAATATATCTTTGCTCTGAAAAAGTCTTTAGGGGAAGGTCTTCACCTCTGCAAACCATTCCAGTATTGGCAGGAGAAGCTACCAAATGTCCCATTCTCTCTCTTTTTACCAATTTAACATCTCTTTCTCTCTCTCTTCTCCTTCTGTTTGCTGGCTGCCTCTTCTTTTCCTATATACTTATAAAACTTCTTATATCCACCATCTAGAGAAGATGTTTGAAAAGTGTTCAGAAGCCTTTAAATTGGAGTAACAATTATGAAAGATCGATAGTCTTCTGGGGAAGGGACAGTGTCATTATTCTTATGTGAGCAATGCTAAATCTTCTCACATATACTATGATTTTACTCTGTATTAATTTCAAATATAACTTGCAGCTTGGTTTCTGTTAGTTTACATCATGTTGAAGGATTTGAATGAACTTAATGTGCTGATTCTTCTTTGTATTAATGTCATTGTTCCCTCTTTTTATTCCCTCTCATTTGGTGGCTCTATTGCCTCCTCTGTGCATCAAGAGGGATGGACTTAAGCATCCTTTTAGAAGACAGGGCTCTGAGCAGCCTGATCTGATTGAAGATGTCCCTTCTCATTGCAGGACTAGGTGACCTTTAAATGTTCCTTCCAGGAGAAATCATTCTAAACACTTGTTAGCCACCTTTTTGATGCCAGGATGAACTCTAACATATTTTGCTGTAATTGCTCTTGGCTTCTGTAAAGAATATTTCTTGTAGTAGAAGCAGCATCTTCAGTTCAGTTAGATCAAAATTTACTCCAAGAATTTCCCTGTGTCTGCTTGTTTCCTTCCAGCACTCTTGAGATAATTGCAGGAGCCTGATGAATAACTAGAGTGGATGCAGATTAGATGTACTCCTCCGGATACTCTGAAGTGTGCTGGAGCACTCAGACCTTTGGTCAGAAAGACATTTACATTATGACTCAGCCTGCTGACAATTGCTTCATTAGTAGATATTTAAAAACGAAAGAATAAAGATTCCCATCTGACCCACTCATTTATATTCCTCTGAGCAAGCCAGGCAAGAATGTGCAGTGCTTTTGCACTCAGAAAATGTTTGGTTTGCACAGGCAAATCATTAAATTCTCAGCCATGCAAGGAATGCAAATTATTAAATTCTCAGCCATGCAAAAAAAAAATTAAATTAAATAAATTAAATTTTAAAAATAATTTTAAAAAATATTAGTTATACCTTAAAACTTTAATTTTACTTTATATATATTGCTATAGTCTAAAACTTTAAATTATAAGTTTTCTACTATATAATATTATACACTTCTATTTAAACTACACATCTGTAATCTTAGATGTATTATTCAATTTTAAAGACTTTCTCAACAACCTCAAGTCAAATATGATATTCTCTTTAAAATCAATACCTATCCACACAAAAAATCCAAAATTCTCAATAACCAAAATGCTGGCACAAGGATTTCTCCATAATACAGACATGTCCAAATTCCTTGCAATTGTGGTAGCAAAATGTAAACAAAAACAAATTAAAAACTGTAGAGTTTTCTTTCAAAGTAGTCAGGAAAACCTGAGCCCATCATATGTAAAAGAGTAATTAAAAGGAGTATTGCTCCACAGTGAGGAGCAATACACAGATTTTCTGACAAGATGCAGTGAAAGATGTGATGACACATCGAGCAACCTGGTCTGCTGTAGGTGTCCCTGTCCTTGGTTGGACCCAGATGATTTTTTAAGATCCTTTGCAACCCAAACTGTTCTGTTATTCTGTGATTCTGCTGCAGCAACAGAGGAATAGCCCCAAGGATTCATAATCACAAAATTTCTTGTACCATTTGAAGTGGTCACTTGCAGGGATGGACTTGTTTGTTGTGGGATTTGTTTTCCAAAACCAGCCCTCACTGGGCACTGTGACAGTGCTCTGTCAGCAGAACTGGACTCTGCTCTGACACAGGTGGGTCAGAGCCTGGGACATATTTAATAACTATATGGAAGAAATCTAGGAACAATTTTGAAAATGTGACAATGCTGGTGATTTTTGCAAAGCCCATCTTTTCTCAGAAAAGCAGAAATTATTCTTTGTTACAGAGAAGCTGAGCCACAAATCCCAGCTGTAGTCAATGACAGCGAGCTCAGATTCAAGGCTTGACTTCAGGGTGAATAATCTGAGGGCCTGAGTTCATGGCAGCAACCTCAACTCAACCATCCTGATGTAGTGGAGAACTGGAAGAATTCAATATTTGTATATATTTTGCTTTCCAGAAGGTAAGGGCAGAGGGAATTTTATGGGTGCAAACTTCAGGTTTGTGAATACAAGAGCTGTGGGAAAGGGAAACTTCCAGAAATCACTGGAAAATCATGGCTGGAGTCTTGTACTTGTGAGACCTGCCAGTTTCAGAGGTAAAGCCAAATGATGCGAAGAGGTTTTTGAGACCTGTATGGAACAGGGACTTTTATTCTTCCCTTAAAGTGTCTGATGTTAAACAGAAAACAAAAGAGAGGATTCAGATTACAATGAGACAGATTGTGCCTGCGCCAAAGCAGGATCAAAGGAAGCAGTGTATTAGCTTGGAAAGATTTAGGTCTGGCAGTTGAATAAAGTGGATGTTCTTCAAATAATTTCTTGGGAGAAAAATTAAAAATGCAGAATTTGAGCTTTATCTCATATGTGACCCAAGAATGTAGGTCTTTTATTTCTTATTCTAGATTAAATCCTGTTATACGCTTGCCTTTTGAAGGTTATAATTGCTCCAAGGAATTGTGCTTATACAGCATTCCTCACCTCTTAAAATCAGTCTGAGTTTAGCAGTGCAGCCCTTTGATGGGAATATTTCATGGCCTGTGTAAAGTGGGTTAGGACTTTGCTCATTCCCTTGTCAACACATATGAATCCTGGCCAAAATAAATGTCATGTTCTTATTGGCAGGGGCCACTGAAGAAATCTTAGCCTTATTGAGGGGATTGTGAATGTGGGACTCTTCCAGCTCCAGCATTTTTTTCAAAGATTGCAGTATTTTGGAGCAAAATGTGAAGATCACAAAACCAGTTTTCTGCTGCTGATATTATGGTTTTTTGGGGAGCAATGATAGCTCTAAAGCTCTACTTTGCAAATAAGAAGAAAATAGTTGTTTTCTGCATTGGTGGATGATTAAAAGACAAGAGAGAGAAAGGTGTTCATAATATCCATGAAAAATAAGCTGAAGGTTTCTGAGGGCTCACAGAGGTAAAAATGCTAAAGCAAGATGAAGGGAAAAGTGTGTTGTGTTTTCAAGGTCTTTTTTTACAGAGTACCACTTTTTTCACAGTGTGCTTGTGTTTATCCACTGAGAGATTTTATTTTGTGCTATGGACTTCAACAGAGCTAAGATCACACTGCAGAAGTTGCCAATATATAGTAAAACAAAAAAGCAGGAACTGACATGGGTTTATATCACTATTAATTATTATTTTGAAAGTGGAAAAAATTAGTTAGGTTTACTGTAAGTATTTCTGAAAAATTTATTATTTCTCTTTCATGCTTTGGTTGAGAAGTGATTCTGCTTGCAGATCATCCTGAAATGTAGGAAACAAATGTCAGCATCCAATATTCTAAATTAACATTTTGAAAACATTCCATACTTCTTCTCAAGGAAGTTTGAATCCATTATTTAGTTTGCTTTGTGAGACAAAGGTACTTTGTTATTTACTGTGAATTTATTTTCTGTTGAGCAAGTTCAGATAGTTCATTCTCAAACTGTCATTGAAATAAAGATTCAGTCATTACAATATCCATAATCTGAATATAATCATCCATAAAGCAAATGAAGAACAAGCAGAATTACAGAGATACAGTGAATTCTTTCTCTGGAAATTAAACTCTGCCAAAAAGATCAATTTTTTAGCATGAAAAAATATTTATATTTGGTTCCATAGAAGTAACTGCAGGACTCATAGGAAAACACTTTGATATCGTTATTTTTATGTTTTCAGGATGCACCGAAGGAGTGTTTATAATATTTATGAGTCACTGACTGTAGACACCAGCACTTCCTGCTGATTAATTGTATCAGACAATGACGTGAGCAGAGGTGAGAAAGCTGCTGCCAAGAAAAACACAATATAGCAGTGAGAAATACAAAAATAATAAATACCTAAGGATGCACTGATGCACCTAAAATCAAATAGATGTCAATGTATTTAGTATCAATGCTGCCAATTTCAATGAGAAAGGATCAAAGGAGATAGCATGACTTTACATATAACAATTTGTCTAGATGTGAATATCAAGGTATCTTCTTGGTTTACAGGCTCTGAAGCCAAAATCCCTCTCTGCAAAAATAATGTAAAGATCATAAGGAAAGTAAAAATTCAGCTAGATTTAAGCTTTAAAAGGGTTTGTCCTTCATATCTAAAATCAAATACAAAATAAGAGGTTTCTTTCAGTAGAAGTTTTTCATGCAGCTGACTCAATTTGATCCAAACCCTCTTCAAGTCAAGTTTTTTGCATAGCAAGGCCTGAGATTTTCAGTGTGGGCCGTGGGCTGCTGCTGGGCATTGTTAATGTGCTTAAATGATTTTTAACATCTTGGGCAAGATTCTGTTTTCCCACAAATTCGTGCTGAATCCTATTTCTACCTTGAAGATTTATTTTTGTGTTACTAAAGATATGATGTCATCTGCTATTTTATTTGTTTATTTTTACTTACATAAGCAATTACACTTACCCACAGACATTCACAGTTGACTTAACAGGGATGGCTCCAGGAATCTGTTTGTGCTGAATTTCTGAATTTTGGGTGGAAGTCTAAAATTGTTCCTTAATTTGATGCTTTGATAGATCTGAGTTCTGTGCAGTTTGCCATTAGCATAATTTTGGCTGGAAATGATGGGAAGTTGTTAAAGCTTGATGACCATTCTGGCACGTAGGCCACCACCAGACCTGAAATATAATCACCATTGTGGTTAACATTGAGTGGGGCATGAGGGAAAGGAGAAGGGAACTCATAGGTCAGGTGAGATTCTGGATTCCTGCCTAGCAGGAGAGAAATGGGGTACAGGAAGGAGTGTAGGGTCAGGGTCTGTGTGTAAAGGTAGTAGGGAAAGTTAGGAGAATAAATACCTACAGGATTTCCCTGTCAAATCCAGACCGATGCCTTTGTTAGCCCAGCCAAAGAACAGGTAACGAGCATCTAAAGCCAAATGTCTGCTGCTTTTGTAGTGCTGTGTGTCCAGCCATTCATTTTAGAGGAGTTATTCTATCTTTAAAAACCACCTGGTTTAAACCATCCTCTTTAAAAAAAGAGACCAATGTAAAGAATGTCCCCATGATTGGATCCTGGGGATGGTACTATGCTGCATTCTGGTCTCCAAGGATGAGGCATCCAGAACAAGAGATACAGACAAGCTTGAAATTATTCACATTTCATGGACTGAGACCCAGATATTGCCACTTAGAAATTTTCTATTTGTTTGAGTCCTACAAGTCCAAGTAGAGACCCAAAATTACCAGGAGGATTCCTTCTGAGCAGGAGAAGAGGGACAATGACCTCATAAGCTTCCTGCTAATGCTTTGTACATTAATGTTATTATCACTGTTGTTGGTATTATTAAATAGAGCTTTAAACTACGCAGAATCTCATAACAACAAATGACACTTTTGCTATATTACCTGTTTAACACTACAGCAATTGCTCGTAATTAGATATAACTAATAAAAAGGCTTCTTGCCAACTTGATCCTTTTAATTAAGTGCTTCATGGCTTTCAGTAAAAGTAAAATAGGTTCTGTTGGTGTTATATTATCTTGGGACATCTGCCCTGCTGATGTACTTTTTCTTACTTTTCTCAAAAGTTATCATTTGGTTTCTGTCAAGACCTAAAGGCTACTGATGCCACTTTCTTTGAATATTTGCACTGATTCACTTTTACTTTAGAAGTAATAATTCAGATTTTGATGCTTTGCTTGTTCCCCCTTTTGATCCTTCTGAGGATGTTCTCAAAAGGAGCTTAGGATTCAACCAAGTGGCTCCCACCAATTTCATAATGTCAGATCTGAGGTTCAGAACTTTATCAAATATCAGCACCTCCCTGAGCAAGGCTTTATTTAATGACCTTCCTAACATTTCTGAGGAGAATTTTCAAGAGCAGTAGTTCCTGTTCCTGCCTCATTTCAACACCGTCAGTTCTTATTCTCTTGCTCTGTGTCTGCACCCACTGATGATGGATTTTTGGGTCTAAACAACACAAAAATGTCATTCACTGTCTGTTAGGAGCCTCCCATCTGCTCCCATGGCCCATCCTAACTCAGAGGTGTGATCCTGCCTATGGCAAAACCACCCATAAACAACATAACCCAACCAAAGACCTTAAAACTTAATTCTTTGTGTGTATTACTGTGTCCCTGCGTTGGGATGGTGAGTTATGATCTTTTATAAGCAAAAGAAATCAGGAGGAATCAGCCCATCAAGAGGGAACTACAGAAGATGTCAGCAGGAGGAGATGCTGCCCAGCTGCCTCGTTAGAGCTCCTGGACTCATCAATCACTGGAATTCCTCCTTAGCTTGGGTGCTTGATCAAAACCTACAGATGTTCAGTGATTGCAAAGGAGCTGCAGGTTTGAGTTCCAGCCCATTTCTTATATTTATTTTGATTGTGTTGATTTTTCCAGGCTAGGACGAAGGAAAGGAGCAAATCTCTCCCCATCTGAAGCAGGAGGAAAACATTTCAAGTGCACACATATCTTCTGAAAACTGCCTTTTTTTACAGTTCTTAGGCCACAGCTTTCAGTTCCACAAATGATTCATTTCGGAGTTAGGCTGACACGGAAAGCTGAGCAGATACTGTTTGCAGAAGGGAAAAAAACAATCTTAATAGAAATGCTTGATTTTTCCAGGGCCACTTTATACACATTTTCAGTAGAATTTCAGCCTCATGCTGGCCAACAGAGACTCCTTCAGGGAGATATTTAGGATATTTGTAGTTGATATGAGATAAAAGGGGCAAAATATATAATAGAATTACTCTTGCAATTATACACTATTATTTTTAGCTCCAGAATGGTAGTAAATATGGTTTTCTGTGCTTGCTTGGGGCAACCAAACCAACTGTAGAAATGCAAAGTTGTGGAATTTCCATTTCATTTCTTGCCTCATTAATTTCATTAACTTACAAATAGATGAATACATAAAATTAAAAAGTAATTTCCTTTAAATATTTTTAAATTACTCTCTCCAAGTATTCAAACCTTTTAATCTGTTCTTTTAAGGTCTCCATCTAATTGCTCTTACAGATTGGGCTTTTGTGAATCAGATATCAGTGTGATTGATTATAAGGAAGCCAATCAGAGGGTGCCATTCACAAGATAAATGCAATTGTTTCTAGAATATTTCCTTGCAGTCTGTGGCATTTCACTAACTCGGCAGCATGTATGAAATATGAAATGATGTGTGGGTGGGATGTGTGAAGGTGTGGATTTATGTGGGGAAATCAAATGTAGCCGTGGAGGAAATGCTCTTTCTTCTTTTTTTTTTTTTTTTTTTTTTTTTTTTTTTTTTTTTTTTCCTTTCTTTTTTTTTTTTGTTTCTTATACAAGGACAAATTGCATGGGAATTATAGTGTTTCCCGTTTAATAGAAGTAGCCTTCGTGCTGATGTTTTTCACAACAGTGACAAATGGCAGCTAAAAAGAAAGGGAGAGAATGTAATCAATCTTTACACCTTTAGAAACAGTTGAAAACTAAGATGAAAACTAAACCAGTTCAAGAGAAAAGTAAATAGTTGGAAGCAAACAATTATCTGGAAGAGAAGGGAAGTTCAGAGGATGATTCGGGACTTAGTGCTGGGTCTTGGAGGAGGCAAAAACTCCTGTTCTGCTTTTTTTCTTGTTTGGGACTGCAGTTTCCATGGCCACAGCACTGTAACATGTATGTCCAGAAAGGAGAATATTCCCCTAAAGGCCACAGAGTCTGAAAGCTGAAGTTGTGTCAGGGAGAAATTAGGAAGAAAAATTGAACTCTCCTCCATTTCCCAGGGATTGATGACTGTTAAACAGCAACAGCTGAAGGGGTAGTTCAGGCTAGAAATCATCCAGCTATTTAGCATGCATCTAATGCTAATATTTTAGCTATGTACCAACACAATATTTGTTAATGTTGCTGGAAAAGGCATAAAAATATTATTTTTAAATTAAGTAAAATATTTGAGTGAGATTTCACATAGATCAGAATAAACAGTAAAAACACATAATGTAAAAACTGCCATAGTCTGAACCCATTCTAAAAGCTCATATAACAGACAAAAGATTAAATAGGCAGTCTTGAACACTTTGCTGAACACAAAGGAAATTAACTCCTGGAAGGATTAGATCAGACTCTGCTAGGTGTGCTCCGGATGATGGAAGATTTGGAAGGGAAAACTCGGCACTTCTCAAATTGCATGAGTTGAGAAATGAGCTGGTCAGTCAGAAAATGGCCCCCTATTTATTCTGTTATTCAAATGTCCCTCCTGCAGCTGTGGGTCTCAGCTGGATTTCCAGACTTTTATATAAAGCATTTGCGTCAGGTTTGGGTTTTGTATGTGTTTGGAACCTGCCAACCAAATGTTTTCTCAGATAGAAAATGCTACTGCAATGCATTTTTATTGGGAAAAAGAGATGTACAGACGCTGACACCTCCAGACTTTTACAAAACTTTCCATTCTTCCTCTTTAAATCAAGTATTGATTTGGCCTGGGTTCAATGTGTGCTTTAAACTAATGCACCATAATGAAAAGTCGTGGCACGATTACTTAGGGATAAGTTTTTTAGATTTAGCTGAACTGCACTGTTTTCATAATTATAATGAAGACACTTAAGGGGATATTTTTCATGAAATGCCTGGCAGTAATCCAATGTCACTCCCATTAAAATCACCTGGTCAGAAATTAAGCTCCTGGTGTTTGAAAACTGTAATTTTCAAGTAACAAATTATTTTCTCTTTACTGAAATTAAAAAAACCCCAAACATATTATTTATATATTTTGCATTTACTGTATGAGAAGTGAATGCCATTCTTTAAACAGGTAGTAGAAGAGGATAAAAAAAAAGTTTCTTTTTAAATTTTACCATAGCTGCAATGGACAAATTGTAACTGTAATTTCTGGAAAAGTACAGAGAGATGTTATGAGATCTAAAACAGACATTGATCTTAAAGGGATAGTTTTTATAATACTACTAGTTTTTAGTATACAGTAAACAGATTTTTCCTTTGGATGATTTTTCACAGCCAAGGCTTTCTTCACATCCAGACAATTATTGATTACTTATAACTCCCTTTCCACAATAATCTCCTAGTACAATTTATGGTACTTTCCTGAGATCCTTTTTTTATAGTACCTCATTATACCTATCTAACCCAGGTTTCCCCTTCCCCACAAGGAGCTTATGAGGCTTTTCCTTACACTCTGTTACCTGACTGGGTGAGAAAGTGTAATTTTTGCACTGTGACTGAGCTGTCTCCTTTCTTCCCACCTTTGCCTCTGGATTGTCTACCCAAGACTTCAAAAACCCATTTTTAGGAGAGCTGTGCCACTAACAGAGACTTGTATTGGTGCCTTCATGATTTTTGTTTGCAGATGGTTGGAACATGACAGGTTTTGGCAGCAGATTTTCCTTCTGCTGCACCCAAAGCAGCTGTAGAAGGTGACTTCTCTTTATTTTCCCTCTGGGGAGTATGGATGAGCTGCTCTCATTTCAGCTCCTGGTACCCATTTTACTCTGAGATTTGAAAACCCATTAGTGTCCAACAGCCCTCACTAACATCTAAATATAGATGAAAATAAACCTAAATATAGATATAAATGTGGCCCATCTCTGACCACTCTTCTGTGTGTGTCCTTGTCTGGCAACTTCCACATTTCAAACACGACACATTTCAAGCATGACACTTGTCTAGCACAGACTTCCCAAACTCATCATGCTCTGCTGCCTCTGACATCTTAATTTACTGCTCTGCCTCTTTCACCCACTTCTTACTCTGTGTTTTTTCTCTGCTCTTGCACAGACAATTCAAAAGGAGATGAAATCCAGGGTTGCTCCTATTGGTGTTTCTTCTCTTTGCCTTTTCCCCATCAGATCCTTCACAGCTTGATTTCCTTGAAGCGCCTGTGAGTCCTCAACAGAGATTGGGGTGGTCAGCAATGGTGGCTCAAATGTTAAGGGACAATCCTGTGGGAATCCACAAAATCAGAGGGTTTTGGGAAAGCTGCAAAGGGCAGGCCTCAGAGACAGCAGAACTGTGATTGAGGCTAAGCATAAGATAGCCATAAGATTGGTCAGCAGAAAAATTATTTAAAAAGTAGAAAAGCAAGGACAAATAGAACAATGGTCTGTGTATTAATGCTTGCCTAGAATAACTCCCTAAGCTACAGAAAAGTTTATCTAGTGAGATATTAGGAAGTTTTAAGCTTAATAATGGAGCTCTGTGCACTGTGTTTTAATGCTCACAAGCAGGTATTGTATTTGAAATAAGCAAGCATTGTTTAACCAAAGGTACCTGTGCTTATAGTGCTTGGATAGAACTACTGTCAATGTGCTTTTGCTTTATGTGATTGGTCAAAAAACTTATAAAGTGAGTTGTAATATTAACTTCTTGGTCTGCTGCCTGGGATGTGAGCTGGTGGCACCTTCCCATTGTCATAACCAAGTAAGGAGACTGATGCTGGAAAATCAAACAGCTCAAGGCACATTCCACAGCAGTCCCATCCCATTTGTGATTTGCACAGAGACCCCTGGCTGGTGATACAATCCATTTTAAACAGAGTGGAAACACCTTCAGAGATCTGGCTTGCTCCTGGAGAAGTCAGGAATTCAGGTGGTTCATGAGAAAACACGAGCAGAGAGGCAATGACCAAGTGTGAAGGATGGATGGATGGATGGATGGATGGATGGATGGATGGATGGATGGATGGATGGATGGATGGATGGATGGATGGATGTTCCCTGCTCTGGAGCCTGCCCTGCCCCTGAGGGCTCAGCAAGGCAGCCTGCAGCACACCCTGGCACTGCACAAGGTGACTCTGGCAGCCACAGAGTGCCTGCAAGCAAGATGGAAACTCACTTTGCTGGGAACACCTTTGTCAACATCAAGACTCCCTAAATAAAGCTGGAGTTCAGGGAGGGTCAGGGAGAAAAAGCAGCAAAATGCCAGCAAAACTGGGAAATGCTATCAAAGCATCTGACAAGCTCAGCAAATACCAGAATTGCCTCTCCAGTGAAGTTTAATTAAAAAGTCTATTGTTTCCATTATTGCTTAATGATTCCTCCAAAAGTAGAACAAAAGTTTATTTTAGAGGTTAATTATTCCTGGAATTTTAAAGGGATATGAGGGTATTTTCCTCTATCTCATTTGGTAACTGAACCATTAAGGAGAGTGAAGCAAACAGTGATGTAAGAATTGGTGAAAACAATTTAGGTCTCAGAAGAAAGCTCCTCATGTCAGATACCATGGTGTTTTTGCACAAAAAAACAATCTCCTAGCAAATTAAGTTAACTTTCTGTGCTGGAAAAAACTTGTCAATGACTTCTCCCCATTTGCTCCTGAGTTCTAACTGAGACTCAGCATGAGGAAATGGTGCAGTTGTTTCTGCAAGCAAAGGAGAAAATGGACCCACTGGGGCATAGCACTCACTGTGCTGCCAAGGAAGCTTCATTCTGCTCCCTCACACTTGCCTGTGCTAATTGCCATGCTGGGCTTTGTCATCTATCCAATAAGCCATGCTTCAAAACTCAGGATTCAACATTAAAACCTCATGCTAGTGAGGAAAAACAAGAAAAAAAAACCCAAAAAAATACCCCCAAAAAAAAAAACCAAAACAAAAAAAGACAAAAAAAAAAAAAAACCAAACAAAAAACCCAAAAAACCCTAAAAACCCCAAAAATAACAAAAAAGAACAACAAAAAAAAAAAAAAAGAAAAAAAAACACACCAAAAAACCAAACCAAACACCCCCCCCAAAAAAAAAAAAAAAAAAAAAAAAACCAAACCAAACCAAAAAGAGTTCTAAATTAAATCTTTTTCAACATGTTGAATTGTGAAATTGATTGTGGGGATTATGTATTTCACTTTAGTAAAGCAGTCTTGTTTCACTCTGAAGAAGTCTTGTTATGTGCAGGTTCCTATATCAGCCTAATGTTCTATCAACTGCATGTCTTTCAGAAGTGTATTAATCAATTTACTAACACCTGACATGTGAAATTTATTTTTTCGCATTCCTCTCCTAAACAGTTAAGTGGCACCGATAATAAATGCCATGAAAGGCAGAATTTCCAAAAGCACCACAATAGGGGTGAGTGCAATCCCTGTTTCCCAGTCGTGTAGATGCAGATATTTAACTATAATATGCAGATATTTAACTTACTCCCTCCTTAAGATGTGAGCCATGACCTGCACTGCCCACACTGAGGCATTTCACACACATTATCCAGGTTATGGGAATCAAGGACAGACTGAAAATATCTCTGAGATAATAAAGGTGCTCCAGTAATAATTTCACTAAAAGTCAATCACAGCGGTACAGAGAATGTAGCAATTCCAGTCTCTTGAAAAGACAATATTATTACTTGCTTCCCAAGTAAAGGTATTTTGAAAAGCTTCAGGTAATGTAAACTTTGACTGAATGGAAGAGAAAGGGCCATATTTAAATTTCCTAGCATTTCCTGTAAGTAAAAACATTTTAAGAGGGTACCTGTGCAGGTGCTTTTCACCTGATACTTCTTATGCTGGTATTTTTGATAGAAAATCTCTGTTAATCATCTCTACTCCAGCTTAGGTGCAAATGGGAGTTAAAACTTTTGGTGAGCGTGTGCTGAAGTGTGAGGTGCAGTTCTGGAGACTGATCTTTCAATATATATTATTGTAGGAAATGGAAATAATAATATTAGCAATAATATTATGTTACAATAATAATATTATAATAATTAAATAGGATTTTTAATAATAATAGTATTATGTTCCTATCACCAATTTTTATTTGATTTGATCACATTTAGCTATCTATTCACTTCTGAGATTAACTTCAGAAACATGCATCAATATCACAAATTTATTTTTATTTATCATTATCACCACTTTCCACATTTGGTTGTTATTATGAGCAGTGTTCATTTTCCCACTCAACTTTTAGCTCCTTTCATTTCTGGCTCAATGTAGCCACGTTTATCATCAGAAAGAGAAGCATGCATGAAATGTATTAACTCTATTTTTCTGTAGTTTTCAAAGGGCATTCGAACTTCACTGAAATTTTTTAGCAGGTGTCGCTGTGTATTTGTATTTTCCTTTAAAGTACACAGAGAGGACAAGGAAACTCTTGCAGCCTTGGGCTCTCAGTAACTTCAATCCTTTAACCTTGCTTAATCTCCCAGCTTTTGAACGGGTTTGAACCAAGGAGCCGATGGTGAACGATCACTCTCCATCAGGAGCGTTTGTCTTTCTGATCAGCCTTTGCAGCTCTGCCCTCCGTGGCACTTTCTCTTGCTCAGGCCCATCCGTGTGTGTGAAGGTTAACTGCAGGAATCACTCACTGCCTTCTCTCCTCTCCCCTGTGTGACCCACCAGTGCCCACAGGGATTTTTTTGAAGCAGCAGCAGCGTCTTTGTTTGCTCATTTCCTGACCGCGAGGAAATTGATCCCTATGGAGAAGAGGACACACCTGAGCTGCTGGAAAACAGAGATTTCATGTTCTGGGACGGGAATCAGAGCAGGGAGCTGCACACAACTGGGTGCATCCTTCACCAGGAACTGTCAAAACCAATCATGTCTTTCCTAAGCAGGTAAAATTGTCAGCGTTGATAACCGAGTGAAAATGATTCTTGGGTAGAAAAGAGGCAACTCCTACTCACAGTATAGTCCACAGAAGGTGAAAGAAAAGGGCTTCTGGCTTTTTCCTGTTTTATGTCATAAGAGAATCTCTTTTGGGGACTTCAGAAATCATAAAAGAAGTGGAAAGAGGAGGTCTCCCAAGGAAATTCGAAAGCAACATAATTTTGATTTTTTCCTAAGTCTTTCCCTGTGACGGTGTTCACAGGGGTCTGAGGATGAGGGAAGAGATGAGGATCTGACTCCATGTTTCAGAAGGCTGATTTATTATTTTATGACATATATTACATTAAAACTATACTAAAAGAATAGAAGAAAGGACTCATCAGAAGGCCAGCTAAGAACAGAAAAAGAAGGAATGATAACAAAAGCTTTTTTCTCTGACAGAGAGTCTGAGCCAGCTGACTGTGATTGGCTGTTAATTAAAAACATCCAACATGGGCCAATCCCAGATGCACCTGTTGCATTCCACAGCAGCAGATAACCATTGTTTACATTTTGTTCTTGAGGCCTCTCAGCTTCTCAGGAGGAAAAATAGTAAAGAAAGGATTTTTCATAAAAAATGGCTGTGACATTTCCCTAGTGGAGGAAATTCAGAGCTATTCTTTTCTAGTTAAAATATACCCTATCAAGCTGAAAAACAAATACTAAACTCTGTTTTATGCTAATCCGACAATAATTTTGTTTTGAAAGAGTGAATTTCGTTTCTTTCCAGTTAAAACTTGAATTATCACAAGTGCAAGAACTAGTGAGAAAAGAAAAAGTCTTGTAGGTGAGCCTGAAAATCTCAATAATTTAGTTTATTTCAGGCACTCAGGTTTGGTTTATTATTTGTAATCTAAAAATCTTCATGCTTGATCTAAACCCTTTAATTTTCTCTCTAATGTAAATTTCCCTGAAAATGAACAGCTTGGAAAATTTAGAAGCTGCAGACATGATAGAGGATGATCAGGAATGCCTTTTAAAAGCTCTGTATATCAGCCTCTTAAAATGTCTTTAAGGTTTTCTTGAAATGGGAATTTTGTCAATGGGCATCAATAATTTTGGAGGCTTCATATTGTTCATTGCCTAATTGATATTTATTATGTTTATGAGATCAGAGATGTTGTGAGGAACCAGTCTGTGTATATCAAAATATTCCTCTGCCCTGATAATGGCAGAAAGCAAAAACTATTTCATGCATGAAAGTTGCAGCATTCTGGGTTGTCTTCTGTAGAAAATCCTGGGGGTGGGATGACATTCAGATATGTCTGGCAGGATGTGTTATTTCACAAAGCTTGGCATCAGTTGGAGAAGCGAGAAAGGCGAGATGTGCATGTGTTTCTTTACACTGTAAATTATTCAACAGCAGCTTTTCTGCTTCTAGCCACAGTTTTCTTGTGTTTTGCCTAACCAAATTGGGCAGAGATAGAGATTCTGAAAGTACTTTATTTTATGGTTTTGGTAAGATCCAGGGATAAAATAAATTATTTCTGCTTTACTTGCTTTATTTGTTTTATAATTTTTTTCTAATGTAGACAATTTCATTCCCAACTCTTTCTGATGCTAAGTTACGTAAGCCTTAAAAAAAGGAGAGAAACATATACATAATGACAGAGAGAAAGAGAGAGAGCAACAAGCTAAACCACTCTGAAGAAAAATGATTTAAAGCTACTCAGACTTTTGCTGTGGGGTTATATACTCTGTATTTGATATTGAAATGATTGGGGTGATCATTGCTGGTGGGGGGCTGAGTATGGGCTGGTTTATAAAATATCAGACATTTCCTGTCTGATGCCATTGGTGTTGAGGGTGATACCAATGGAAACTCTGTTTTGGAGTCTGCAGCCACAGATTACTGATTTCCACCTGCCTAATTTCCTATTTTATCTTTTTGTCAGAACTCTGATGCCAAAGGACTTTGGAATCTAATTCCCCATCCTTGTGTTCACAAAATACAGTTCAACAGGTAACAAGCAATATTGTTCCACTGGGGTCATGTTACATTCTTGGGGCCTAAATGTAATTATTCACAGCCATAGCTCAAACACACTTTTAGAAATTTTGTGTTTCAGCAATCAACAAGAGTGGCTTTCACATGTTTTCACTATGTCATCTTAAGGTTTTCTAGAAATAACTTAATGAAAATAAGAAAAAACACTGAAAAATTATGAAAAAAGGATACTGTGCACATGTAAGGGAGAAGAAAGCAAGGAAGTGAGAAAAAAGAAATAACTGAGTAATAAATAAAGAATAAAAGTAAAAAGAAGAAACAAGAAAAAGTCCAAAGAAATAAACTTGCACACTGTATTTGATAACTATAATTGCTGTGCTCTGTACAAAGGCTTCTGTTTTTGATTAGAGACTCAGGTACTACTGAAAACAGTATTTAAAACTCATTATTTTTCTTCTTTTCCTTTGAATTCTTGATAATATAAAACAGGTACTCCAGTGGTTTTGGAATCTTTTGTTCCTTTCACTGAGTTGCTCAATTTTTATTTTTATTTTACTTCCCTTGTAGTCTGGATATTCTCTAAAAATGCTGCCTATCTGCTCCTACAGTGCCTGTTTCCCATTTTGTCTTTAAAATTCCTTTTCTAAGTGAAAATGTAGTTTTGTTTGTCTGCTTTTTTCCTTTAAATACCTGCCTGCTTTTGTTTCTTATGCAGATTTCTTACACTGGCACAGTGCCCATGGGTCAGATCCACACTCAATTTTTTTGCCCAATTTAACAAAAGGCAGTGGCAGTATGGGATAGTAGATATCACCAATGCAAAATTAGGTATCATTAAAATCATGAGTCAATGATTTGATAAAATAAAAATCATTATTTTATTTTATAAATATTCATTTTATGACTTTGCCTGAAGTTCTAAAAGGGACCATTTGCAGGGACGTTAGTAAACTTCACATCTGTGGGTATTTCTGAAATGCCAGACTCCTTTGTTCCATGGGAAGAGAATTGGAGAATGTTTTGGGTTGGGATGGAACCTTAAATCTCATCCAGTTCCACCCCCTGCCATGGGCAGGGACACCTTCTACTGTTCCAGATGCTCCAATCCTTGTCCAACCTGGCCTTGGACCCTTCCAGAGATGGAGCATCCACAGCTGCTCTGGGCACCCTGTGCCTCACCACCCTCACAGCCACCAATTTCTTCCTCATCCCTGATCCAAATCTCTCTCCTGTTTTGGATTGAAATGATTCCCTCCTGTCTGCCCAGGTGAAAAGCCCTTGTCCTTTTTTATAAGCCTCTCTCAGTACTGAAAGGTCTCAATGTGCTCTCCTCAGAGCTTCTCTTCTCCAGGCTGAGAAAATAATACACAGGGACAAGTTCCCACATCAATTTACCCAATGTCAGCCACCTTTGAGCATCTTTAGGATGGCAGAGGAGATAAAGCCAGACAAGCAGCTTAGCCCACTGACACTTGTGCCTTTCAGCTCCTTTCTGCTCCCCAAAATCCATGGAGCAAATGGCTATTTAGTTAGACACGTTGTTTTGCTATAGGCTTATAGGTCTCCTTGCAAAGAAACATTTTTATTGAGGGAGAAAAGCCTCATGATGGTGCTTGTTTTTATTGTGGGCTTCAGCTTCCACGAGTTATGGACACCATCCAAGCAATGCTAATGTGCAGAGGCAGTATCAGGCTGATATACTGAGCATCATTACTTACTGTGGACTTTTTAAGAAGCTGGGAATTGAAGGCTGAATTCTCAAGGCAGTCCTCTCAGCAGTTCAAGGACTTGGGCTTGGAGTTATCCATAAATTTTGTTTATGTTTATTCAATAAGGACTAAGTCGGTGAATGCTGTGAAGAATCATTTACTTAAACGTAAATGGGAATTAATTAGCCCACCAAATGAAGGAACAGGGAATTCTGAGGCAAGGATTCACTCATAGGCACAGAAACACATCATCTCTTTGCTTGATGGGCCTAAAATTACAAAATAATCTTGTTTCTTTTGTTTATCAGCCAGTTTACACAAATACTTCACTTTAAATGGGAAAACTTTCCTATGGCAGCCATTTTAGCAACTGATCTCTCATTGGGAAAAAAAAATTCCTCTGAAAAAGTGCATTTTGCTGTTTATTGATGAATGATTATTTTTTTACTTGAGCTGTGTGCAAAGATGCAGCATCAGGTGCATTTCCAGCCTCACAGCCCCCTGTTCAGCACATCAATTGGTGCACTATTCAGTTTGCCAGTCCTGCACTAAAAGAAATTAATGGACTATCCTACTTCATTTCATGGCATGCAGGTGATGGAGTACAGAAACTGCTATAAACACCAGGGTTCAGTGGGATTGCTGGCATGAGCAAGGTGTACAATACTTGGCCAGCATTTCACATCATCATTAACCAGGCAGAGTTAAAATTATCACAGCAGCATGTCTGGAGTGGAAGCAGGAAAAGTGGTGCAGGCTGTGCAACCTCCTGGCTATTAAATTGACCCATTGTTGCTTTTATTTGTTCCTTAACTTAATTTTGTGCTGTACTGAAATAAATGAGACCACTTACAATGTAAGAGGAAGGACCAATTAATCTGGCCAATATAGCATATTAAAATTATATGTGTTCCACAGTTTATAATCAAATATGATGCTCTTCCTGAAATAAGCACTCTCTGTATGTAATGATACTCACTAATGGGTCTGCTGGGTACCCAAACACAGTAAATTCAAGTGGTGACTGTATGGGGATGCTGCAGATTTTTCCTTGCTTTTGTGTTATTTTAATAGAGAAAAGAGTCAGGAAAATAAGGGAAAATTTCCTCTAAGGTAAACCAACAAAATCTCATTTAATTATATCTTATAAATCTCATGCTAGTCTATGTCCTTCTAAAGCATCAACGCTTAGAATCACATATTTTTAAAAACTGTATTTCCCTGAACGGGAAAAATGACAATCACATTCTTTAAAATTGCATTTCCCTGAATGGGAAAAATGACATTCTTCAGAGATAGGAAGAAAGTCGTGAAAATGACAGCTGAAGATGAAAAAGCAGATGGAAAACACAAATAGAAGTAAAATCTTTTGCTGCAGAAGCCGGGCTCATGAAGTCAGAACACGAAAGTTGTCACTGCTGGTGTGTAATTCCTGTAACTGGTGAGGATGCTCAGGATCCTCATGGCCGTGAGGGAGAAGAGGACAGGGTGGGAACAAGAACTCTCTGCATGACAGAAATATTTTTAGAGATGCTGGGTGCTGACAGGGTGATTCGTGGCAAGCCTAAGGACAGACATAAATACTTTTCTTTGCCCTTTCAGATGAAGCAAGTGCAGCAGATCACAGAATGTTGCACTGCAGAAAGGGTGTGATTCAGCATTGTGACTTATCTATAGTCCACACCTTGTGAAAAGGGAAAAACAGAGGGACAGGGGTGGAATCACAGGCTGGGTGAGGTCAGCAGAATAATGTCCTTAGAGTTTCATGCCAAAATTTACCAGCAGAGAGATTTCCAAGGCTTCCTCAGTTCCTGACCATCAGTGGCTTTTGTTAATTCAGTGGAAATTGCAGGTGATATTTTGAAACTCCCTTGGAACAATCAGCACCCTGAAACTCCCTTGGCATGTTTTCCTCCCTCTGCTTTTTATTCCTCTATTGATTTTAATGGACTTCAATTACAGTATCTTGTTTCTGAATCTATAGAGCTTTGTTTGTACAGAGCACAGACTACTAGATCACTAGAATAATTTTTTTCTCCCCTCAGACTTCTTAAGCACTATTTTTCTCACTGGTCTATTATTTTAATTGAGCTAAATTTAGAAGCATTTAGATACCTTTCAAATCATCTGCAGTTTCACTGCTGTTTAATGAGTTTTTCTTTATGGATATGGTGTGATACTTGACAGTTACATAGTGCTGTGTGTCATCTAACTCTGATGTTCTGAAAGCTCAGAACTGCTTCAATCTGTAGTTTAGTCACAAAGTGAATTCACAAACCATTCCATCATTATCTACCATTCTACCATTAGCAAATGATAAGAGAGTTTTAGAGCAGGAGAATTTTATTCCCCATTCATAAATTTAAATCACTTCTCACACTCATATATCTTGTTTATGGAATTGTTGCTTGAATTTTAAGTTTAGCAGCTCTGAGTACTGAAGTTGGGAACTGCCAACTCCTCCCCTCATCTTTCCAACCACTGCAAACCTTCTGTACCCACTGCGAATGAGACAAAATATTAATTTTGTACAAATAAAACCCTACAAAAATGGCATTTTTGGGGTATGATTGCAAAGCTATTGTAATCGGTGTCAATAACCAAAAATCTTCAAAAGTGGACATTTAAATTCAGATTTATTGTCTCTCCAATTGGCCATACTTTCAATGTCATTCTAATAAGTAATGTACATTTGAGTGCTTAGCATTGCCCTTAGAGAATAGCTCAGGGAGGAGAAACCAGCGAAGCAGAGTGTGGTTTAACTTGCAGTTTAACTACAGTCTGAGTTTAACTTGCTTTGTGCATATCCACACCAGTCTCACCAGAGGACAAAGGAATATTCAGGCAAACCATAACCTGAAAACTTTAGCCCATGAACCACAGTTCAGTTCCCAGAAAGCTGCTCTGTCCTGGAAACTTCCTTGAAAGATGGAGAATAAAATGCACAACCAAGTTCTCCACTATCTGACAACTTCTCCCAAAGGGCCACTCTTTAGGAGAGCAGAGAAGAGCACTGTGCTTTTCAGAGAAAAATTCTGATTTGCCTTCTCTCTGAATAAAATAACTTCAAGGCTGTTGTTAACAAAATTGCCTGGTGACTCCTGCCACAACAGGATTAATCAGCAGTGCTTTTTCAGAGAAATGACTGATTTCTAGAATCAAATTCCTGCTAAGTAGATGAAATCTTCTCCCTGACATGAATATCCAGTTAAAGCTGGATAATATGTTCTTCATTATAGCCCAAATGACTCAAGCAGTTTGATATACACAGAAGATTTCTCTCCTCTCACAGAACTGAATTTCCTTTTGGTAAATTTACTGTGCAGGAAAATGTCCCAAATAAATTTTAACCATGTGCTCTTTGAGTTGGAAACTCTTCCAACAAAAAACATTTTGAAGTGCAATGCCAGCCTGTGATTAAACTTCAGCTTTCTTAATATGTCCCTATCCAGAAAAAAATTTAACCTCAGACTAGGTAAGCTATAAATGATATTAAGGAAAACAAATCCCTAGTTTAAGGCAGTATTTAATGTTTCTTAGCCTTGCTTTTTGGAGGTTCACTGTATCAGCTCACTTTGGCCAATGTGAAGCTTTTTCAGACAACCTGCCTTGACATCACCTCTCCCCTTCCAGGAAAGCAAAGGTAACTTTTAAAATGCAGCCTTTTAGCAACATAATGTATTTCCAGGAGCAATGCCCCACATCTTTATTCATGATGTGAATGATGATAGGAGTGGTAATAATGAAAGGGGGTCATAAGGGTTTCCCATTGTGAACGAGTATTAATCTCATTTCCTACAGGGTGTTTATCTAAGTCAGAAATAACCAAGCAGTTCGAAACACCTTGGCAAGGCTCTGATGAAAGGAAGCCTGGGAAGAGCAAAGGGTTGCTGGAGAATGCTAAATTGCATTCACTCAGCTCTGCTAAGGCTAATCTGGTTCTGGCAGGGTTTTGCCGGGATCTATCCAGTGCAAATTGTCTTATTATTGTTTTTATGAATGCTAAGAGCCACCAACATTTAAAATAAAAATCCAACAACGAGGATTCAGGGCTTTCATTCATAATAACAACAATTTTCCCACTCTCAAAAACTGACAGAAGTATTAAAAAGTCTGCGGGAGGTTTTAATTAAATAATAAAATGTAGTGCTAATGTAGGTCCTTTACACAGCCCCCTCCAAGTGTACCACAAGGCATGAGCTGCCCCCTCTCCCATTAACACACTTCTAGGCTGTCAACAGTGCAGGGTTTTTTCTGCAACTCCATTTCTGTTGTGAGTGCAATTTGCCTGCCTTGCCCTGATGTTCACAGGCTGTCTCTAGAGATGTGGACACTTTGAAACATGGGGAGCTCAGCATTTCATTTCCATAAAGGCAAACTTGAGCTTTACCCAGAGAAGGACAAATCTATACTGCTGGCATTTCTTTTCCTAGTTTTTTGGGGTTTTTTCCTAGCCATTCATCCAGTGAGATTGCTCACCTTCTCAGGTTAATTAAGTGAATATCAGGTTTTGGGTGGTAGTGGTGGAGCAGACACCTGCCTGGCCTTGTGGGCAGTGCCAGTCCTTGTCACAGCAGCAGAGATGTGGCTGGAGAGTCTCTGGGCACCAGAGCTTCCAGCTGAGCAGCAATTCCCTAAATCACAGCGAGGGAATGTCGTACACGATGTAGAAAATGGCTCAGTGGAATTAGCATATCTGACAGCCAAGCAATTTAACTAACATTCAACCTCATCCTTAATGAATAGTCCATATGTCCAGAGAAGCAGGTAATTTATAGTCTAACATTTTCTTTTGATCTGTCGTTTGCTCTTTCTCTGTAGAATTAAATCACTTCTCAATGCACGAGGGAAGGAGGCGAAGGGAAGTCTTTTTATTTTTAATTAGAATGTGCTAAATGGTAATAAAGTAATGTGAATACAGCAGAGGCCTCTTAAATCCATAACAGTAAATCTATTGCTGCAACAGGTTCATCCTTTATCTGGTGTTCATTTAAGAAGCCTTCACCTGACGTGCCACACTGACATGAACTGATGCTAATGGAGTAATATATTTAAAGAATTCAATAAAGCATCTGTTGTAGATTGTGATATGCCTTGTAATTTTATTGACAGAGGTTTGTTTTGTCCTGAGACATATAAAATGCTTGGTTAAATGGCTTGATTATATAGTACTTTTAAAATATATTCACTTGACTGGTGTCTTGTACAGAGCAGCTTGTCAGTGATTAATCAAGATGATATTTAAAATGCAAATAATTGGATTGGCTGTTAAAAATTAGGGTTTCATTCCCTTGGGAAGGAATTCTAATGTGTGTGGCAGAAACAGTAATCTGAAAATGACATTTCCTTGTACGCAAGTGTTAAGGCATTAGGTGAAACTGCACAGAAGAATGGTTAAAAACATAATTAAAGAAAGGAAAGACATAATTTCAGAAAAAAAAATGCAACCAAAATTTTTTTTCTTTATTAATTAAATAAAATGCACAGGAGTTTGGACATATTTCCAGGATGCCTTTTTATCTTCTTTTTGTATACTTAGACAACTTGCTGCTACTTGAGTCAAAGTGTACTTTGGCTATGACAGTAAACTTCTTTTACCTGAAAGCAATTATTCCCACTTTGGCTATGCCCCACTTATTGCCCCAGTCATCTCTGGTCCCAGAAACTGAAAAAGGCTCTGGAGACATGAGATGTTTTCTGTGCCATCCACACGGGCGCTGTTCAGACCTGGCCCAGATGAGTTTGGGAAGATTTCTTAATTTCCAGGTTAGCAGGGGGCTTTTGTTTGGAGGCACCACTAATTTATGTTAGATATGATGGCTGCCTTATTTGAAATGGATCTTTCTTTCCTAAAGCAACCATCTTCCCTGCTTGTTTTGTAGGCACTAGATCCCAAGCCAAGGCCTCCAGCAGCGCTCCCCTGCCCAAGGCGGGCTCAGGGCACAATGCTGTGGGTTTTGTTAACCATTCCTCTTCCCTGCTCCTCTCACTTTTAGCACAGATATATTTTCCTCTTTTCAGCAGGAGAATTTATGGCTTCATGTTTCAGCATGTTTTATGGCAAGGAAAGTAAATCCCTTCTTGGGGGGATTGTTGGTCCTTGAGGATGGGGCTTTGAGGTGCCTATAGGATGCTTGTGTGGACAGATTGTGGAGCTCTTCTACTCAGTGCCTTGATTTAATTACTGCTGGTGCACTTTGTTCCTTTATTTTTAACGGATTTATTTTTGGAGACATTGCTGCTTTTGCTTTGCTAGAAACAAGGGTGATTGCACACATCGGAAGGTTTTGTACCACAGCTTTTTGCTTTAATTTTAAATGACAGCTACATCTGTTGGAAGTTTGTTCCTATCTTCTGATTAGTTGGTTTGGGTTTTTTTTTTTCCCCTTTTTTTTTTTTTTTTAAACTTTCCAGGTTGAAGGAGCCTTTTAAATGACAGTTTTGCAAGGCACAGAGAGTTTTTGAGATGCTCTTCCCAGACTGTGAGCTGCTCCACATTGGTTTTGTTCTTTGGTAGAACTTCCAGGTGACTCCAGAGCTTTGGTACCAGCAGCATCTTTTCCTGGGGGGAAAGGCAGAAACAGACACTTATTTAATTTACCCCAGTTGTTCTGTATTTTGAAAACTGGGTAGTTTGTTTGGTTTTTGTTTTTTGGCGCTTTTCTGTGACGCTGAGGTTAAACTCAGAGGACACACACATAAATTTAGATAGTGGATTATAGCCAAAGCCACAATTTTAGCAGGAGTTTCAGCTCCATTTTCCTTCTCCTGAAGTCAAGTTTTGCTTCACTGTTCTAATTTAATGTCAGGGTTTCCTTGATTCATTTAGCATTTCATGTGTTTTCTGCACTGCATGTCTCAATATTTCCATCATGGCCTTCTCGTTTGCTATTAGTTTAGTCAACTGAAGGCTGCAGTAGAAGCTACTTGTCCAATTATTTTGAGTTTTTCTAGGTTTATTCATGTGTTGACACATTCATGTTTAGTGCAACACTCCTGATAAAATAACCGAGACGTTGCCCAGTGTTTACATTAAGCAGCAGAGAATTCCAGCACTAGGAAATGTGTGTGTGCAAGCAGTCTAAATAAAGAAAATTGAGAGAGTGCTCTAGCTAGGGGAAAAAAAAAAACAAAAAAAAACCCAAAAAAACCCAAAGCCATTATAAAAAAATATTTTAAAAATCCCTCCTATCTTTTTTTCCTCTGGAATCTGGTGTGGCCAAACTGGTGCTCTACTGCCCACAACCATCACAGATTTGCCCCCAGTTATCAGTCATACCATTTCCCTCCCAGCTTGTGGTGTTGATCTAACAAGTTTTAGTTATTTCTTCCCTCTCCATCGCTCTAGATGTCCCCCAAGTACCCTCCCTGCTCACCAGAAGGTGGCCCCAAGAAAGGATGTCAGGGTTTGCACACCCGCAGCACAGGTCAGCGACCTTCTTGAATCCGTGCAAGCCAAAAGAATCTATTCCTGCCACTTCTGCTTTTTCTAATTCCAAAATACTTTCACATGATACAGTAAAAATCAAAATGTTATTACATTACAATGAATGTGGGCTGAGCTTTCAGCGAGAATTTTAATTATTTTGGGATGTTGCACAATCTCTGGTCATCCACTCTAGATGGGGAACATTAAATTTCTCTTAAGCTTCTGCTCTTAAGACTCAGCAAAGTAATTTTGGGACATTAAAAAAAAAACAACACTGCAGAACAGCTCCATAGATGCAATTTCCAGCCTTATTTAATTATTAGCTATGATTACTCTAATTGTACAGCTTCATTAGTTTTTCTTTTCCCCACTTAAAGGCAATACAGAATCTTTAGGCAATTACAGCAAATAATTAGCCTTCAAGTAGTAACACTAAGGCACTGAAAACATGGAATCATGGAATGGTTTGGGGTAGAAGTGAACTTAAAGCTCATCTCCTTCTGACTGGGACACTTTCCACTGTCCCAGGTTGCTCCAATCCCCATCCAACCTGGCCTTGGACATGCCCAGGGATGGGGTAGCCACAGCTTTAAAATTTAAAACATCCTAAATACAATCTGGGAGTGGTTTAGTGTGACTTTAGCAACAAATATTGCCAGTAAAATGCTATTTTGGTGAAAATTGTTACAAGAGGTGCTGTGGTATTAACCTGTATTTAGCTAAAATGTATTTAGGTGTGGGTAAATGTCAATCTTGCACTGAGTATTTCTTCATGCCCTACTTGCAATGCATATTTTCTCTAAACCAATGGATTTTACAATTGTTTTACAATTTACCTGAGCAACCTTTTGAACAGCTGCAGATGTTGCTAGTTATGTTTGACTTAGATTACTCATTCCTTAAACACAAAATGCTTTGGGGAATATCCATATGCATATTTATAGCTATAATGATATCAATGTCCATATATGTACAATGTAGATATTGATACTCTCTACAAATGTAGATATTTATATAGAAATATTAGTAATAAATGTTATTATTTATTATTTATGTGTATATAATATATACTTAATATATAATATATAATATATAATATATAATATATAATATATAATATATAATATATAATATATAATATATAATATATGTTAATGTGTATGTGTAATATATACATACATGTATACATTATATAAAATATATTATATTCATATTATATTATTATCATATATTATTATTTACATATTCACATGTAATATTCAAAAAGTATAATAATATTTTTTGCAATTAAAAGAAATACAGTTTTGTTTGTAGTCCATCTTTGCAAAGTATTTTATGAACGAAAGCAAACAGAGAAATACATCACTGGAAATAAGCCATAGTCATGGATGACTGCCAAATAACATCATATCTGTGTGCTGATCCTAAAGTCAATACAGTTTTTATTTTTATTTTCAAAAAAGCAACTTAAACAAATTTGCATCCACCTACTTTTCCCAGAGTACGTAGCTACTTAAAACACAGGAAGAATTATAACATTTCTTATCTTAATTGTTGGAAAGAGAGTGGATTTGCGGCTGAAACCTCATGAGAGGCTGATTTTGCTTACGTCCCTTAACCTGTCCCATGACTCCAGTTTTCACAGGACTCCAGTTCCTGATATGAATCTCTCCCAAGATGGAGCACCAAAGCAGAGGAGATTCGGGGATTTTACTTATTCCAGGCAAACAGAGAGCTCAGCTACACCTGGTCAGAGAGAAGATGGGGGGAAAATCACAAGATTTTTAAAATGAGCAATAAATTTCTATTGTAATTAATTTTCCAAAGACAATTGACACAAAGTTGCATATGCTTAATTAAGCACATTAGAAAAAATGAAGCTGTTTTATTTGACTCTATATAACACAGCACTCTGCCATTTAATCAAATTACTGTGGCAGGGAACATGGTCAGTGAAAAAGTGCCAGAGTGAAATCATTGAACATAAGAGGAGCAGCAAAAGCCTATTTTCACAAGCTGGTTTGGAGAAGCAGATGACCAGATGGAGGAGAGGAGAGGCAAACACTCCACTGCTGGCAAGCACCCAAACCTTCTTGAACCCCATGTACTCCTCCCTAATAAATATGTCATTTCAATACCAGCCATGGCAATGCAGCGATAACAGCAGGAGAATAACCCTCCCTATAATTGTGTGAGACATCCAGATATATTCCCCTGTCTCCCTGACTAATGCTTCCAACATGACTTGTTATCTTCTGCAATGATCAAGCAGCTATTAAAGATAAAACTGTGTTAACCTTTTCAAAAATTAGAAGTGCATGACTGGAACTGGAACTACAGTGGCTTCCCGGAGCCCAGAGCCAGAGGGTGAAAGATCATCCTGCTGAGACATTAGGAAGGGATGGATTATTTATTTAGTGTGTCTGAACCCCATCTGGAGGAGGTGGCCCCGTGCAAGTGCCTCCTCCTTGCTGTGACTGCTCTAACCCACGCGGGCAGGTAAGCAGAAAGGTCCTGGAGCAGCTTTTACAAGACAGGTAAATTATTTCTCTTATTTAGCTTCCCTCCCTGGAGCACAGTCTGGCAGATGGGTCATGGAAAAAGAACTCTTGAAACTCTGAAATCAACCACGTTTTTCTTCATTTTAAGTTGGACCCCAAACCATGTTAATCCTAAGGAACTTGTGAGAACCAACCCACCCTTCCCAGTTTGTTCTCATTTGTACCTTCAGTCATAGATCCATGAGTGTGACACTAACATAATACTTCATATAAAAACCCCTCAAGGATGGCAGCAGAACTGTCATGTCATCCCATGAGCTGACAAACCAGAGGTGTTGGATATTCAGAAATTAACCTGTCTGATGATGCAGGTGAGTGAAAAATCATCCTTGACATGCATAAGCTTAATAAAAAACCAAATTTTTGTTTATTGATAAGTATAATCTGTAGACTGCAAGTGACAAACAGGCAATAAATCCCAACTGGAAATAAGAATGACTGGCAGTCCAAAAATTCCCTAGCAGTCTACACTGAAAATCTTTCTGGATTTGTTTTTCTAAATAAACTTTTTACTGAAGTTATCAGAGCTGCTGATGGAATAAAGCTCATAATAAAAATAGATAATAGCAGAATGAAAATTGCAGAAATGTAATATACAATCCCAGGCACATGGAATATTTATAAGGTCTGACTTCTATTAAGGTAGCATCTCAGTCGCATTTTTGAGATTTTAATATCTGCAAGTAATTCTCTGTCTTCCCACAAGGACTGGTAAAAAGATCATCTAAATGAGCATGTCCAAATTAACTGTTTCCCTCTCTCAAGGTTGGCAAACACAGCAAACCATTCCTTTGGGAAACTGCTGTCTGCTTTTGCACAAAAAAATGGAAAGAAGCAAAATCCATGAGGAAGTGCACGAAGGGCTAAGCTGCCCTGTGTGAAAATGTTCTGTGGTTTAGGAGCTGCTGTTCTCTGGGCACAGCTAAAATATAACCCAGAAAAATTCAGGCAACAAAAGAGTGGGATAGGCAGTGATGAAAAGTGCCCAATCTATAGGTAAAAGAGAAATTTCTTCCTGAACTTGGATTTTGGTGATCATTTCCACCATGAGAAATTCACCCTCCATGGGCAGTGAATCTCACAGGGGATGTTCCAGTGACGCAGAGCAGGAAACAAGCACTGCGGGTAATTTTTCACCATTTCTCAGTTTATTCTGTTTGTTTTATTAAGAAGCAGAACAAGCCTAAACTGTTAAAGAAAAGCATTTGGGGATCTAGCCAAAAGTTCATTTCATTGTAGCATCTTCTTACTTCAGCTGCTCTTCCCACCTTTAGCTATGAGACAAATAAATGTACATCTATCATGTAACACACATTTCTCATTTTGCATCTCAGTCAAGGCTTCAAAGCTGCAGGACAAAATGGGTTTCTCTCATACCAGCATGAACAAGGCAGCCAGGGATATTATATTTTACATATGTTCTCTGATACTGGAGTATCAGAGTCCCATCTGCTCAATAAAATATTTGGCTATGAAAAGAAATGGAAAAATAATTAACTAGAGAAATCTCTTTAGTACTGTGGCATATATTTTGTTTTTCAAACATAAACTTTGTTAAGTCAGAGATATTAGGAAGAAAAAAAATCTATAAATCCCTCTGATAATAAGCAATGAAATTAAAATCCAGGCAAAATTAAATTTGAAAAGATTAATGTTCCTTTTCATATTTTGATGACAACTATAAACATAATGCAATTCCATGAATTTACAGTTTTAAAATGCAAACTGATCCCCCACAATAGTGCAATTTTAGTCACAAAGAAATAAGTACTTTTTATTCTAATGGTCCTACAGATAAATTTCTCAGTAGTAATAAAATGGCTTTGAACTTCTCAACTACCATTTCAAAAACAGTAAGTTATCTATAACTGAAGCCCTGTTGTGTTTAAATTTGTGTAGCAGCACACTGATAGTAGTTGCATATCATCAAAATACATGTCCCAGATACCTAAATGCAAAGTTTGGAGGATTCTTCTCCAAAACCATTTTGTAAAATTCCATGGCTTACACTGCATAATTTTTTTTCCTCAGTCCTCTGAGATATAAGCACTTTAGTGGCACTAACCTTGTTAAGCCTTTTGAAAAGTCATTAAACAGCCTACAAGGCTCTGAGTTCACTGGAGGGTAGAAGAAAATTGAAATCCTGGTGGTCCAGTTGGAATATGTGTCCTGGAGCAAACTGCGGGGAGCTGCCGTGCAGAAATTAGGGATATCTTTCATTATTAGGTTTGCATACTGCACACACTACTCAAACCACAGGCACACACACACACCTGAAAAAAAAAAAAAAGAAACTATAAAAGGAGCAAGACAATTGTGAGAGGAAGCATTCCAAAGTAATCACCACATTCCCATTCCTATTGAGGAAAAGCATATGCAACACTCACCACTGACATTCATACAAAAATATTTTTAAATGCAGAATTATATGGCCATTACATATTTAATGTTAAATAACTGTTGGGAATTTTAATACATTCTACTTGAAGTGAATACATAAAGTAATGATAAAGAGGTGAAAAGAAATGCAAAAGCTGCTTCATCTGAAAGCACATAGCAATTTTCACTTCTATTTTATATATGAACCTATGAAATGTATACTGAAGAAATTAAATGTATAAAATGATTTATAGGTGGATTAAAAAGGCTTGCAATTTTTTTTAGTTTCATGCATCTTCAGGGAAACAGTTATAAATCTCTGTAACTTAAATTGCTTATCCAAGTTCTACAGAAACAGCATAAACAGAGCAAGCAATTATCTGTAATAAACTTTTTCTTTAATATTGTGGCATTCATGTTTTGGGAAAACTACATATCATAATTTATTTTGTGCTGTATTAGATTCTATTTGCTAGGCTCAGGTATTTTTTGCAATTCTGCAGAAACTGTCATCTCCCTGGCAGGGTGATCCAGTCATTAAGTGTTAATAAAATAATAATGCAACATAATCTGTGCTTCTGGAAATTAATTTATATACATATAACATTGGGGTTTTTTCTCCCATACACCACAGAATTTTGAAAACTCCAGAAAAATCTTTTTGTAAGTGTGGTTTTGGAGTGGTTAGAAGTTCAGTTTTCATTATAGCCAGTGCTGACATTTGAAATGATAATTTGAGCAATGTTTCCTGGGGTTCAGGCACCGACTGTTACACTCAACAGAAGAGTCTGATGTTTTTTGTGACAGCCATCTAAAAATGTTCAGTTTGAAGTGGTGTCAGCTTTGTTGAAGAAAAGCTCCATAATGGTGGAAGATGTGGGATTTTTCAGAAAAAAACAGCCTTTTGCCTCAATCCGCATCCTCAAATGCAAGTAAAGTGTTATCATTTGCTTGGAGCAGTGCCTGGCAATGGCAATCATGGCTCTGTGAAGCACAGAACAAATCTGAGTAGAGATGACCCAGGAGCAGGATAAGATCAATGCTCTGGAGAGAAAAACCACTGGGATTGATCATGAGATGCAGAGTATATTGTGTAAAAAAACCTCAGAGTCTGCTTTGAATAAAGAAAAAGACAATTTATAGAGATTATTTCAATACAGACAGGGTGTCACTTACACTGCATGAGGGTTTTGGTGGAGGGTACACTTCCAGGTGGGATGGAGATGTGCCAGCATTGTGGTTCAAGACGTGGAGTTCACAACCCTGTTTCTCACCTAAGGAAATTAAAGCCAAAAATGAAATTTCCATTCAGCATTGTGCTCCTCTGGCATGTTAATCTGTGCAGTGCCATCTCTACATAGTGCTTGCTTGTTGTTGTGTTCCAGGGCCTGAACTCTGTTAAACTTTGTGCAAATTGCTCCAAATTTGGGGTTGAGAGAGAAGGTTTTGCCTCAAACTCCATGGACACACAAGGTCACTGCTGGCATGGCTGGAGTCACCTTCAGGAAACCTCCATGGCAGGAGGCTGATCCTCCAAAGAGTCCCGGGCTCTTCTTTCACCTCCATTGTCCATGACACAGGAGTGTCCCCCTGTCACCATCCCAGTGTGCATCTGCAGTGAAGAAAAGAAAAAAATCTCCCTGCTTAAAATTAATGGAGCAGTCTTTTATATTTAAGAGGTCCCACTGACTGAGTTAATTTCTGTCTTCTGCTCATGCTGAGAAGCCTCAGAGCAGTGGTAAGTTTTCCAGGTGTCCTGAAAGCAGAAGAATCAAGTAGCCACTCAACCCAATTCACGTTTATTATTCTAAGTTGTTTTAAAAGTGCATATATTTAATTGCAAACATTTTCCATGCATACTTACCTTTAGATTTAATCTTTCATATCCTACTATTAGCAGCAAGGGCCAGATTCAAATAACAAGCTGATCTCTTTAAAGAAAACTGCTTCTGTCTTGTGCAGCCTCTGTGAATTCCTGGGATCAGTAATATTTTGGTAAGTCCTATTTTCAACCAGTAAAATAATTAAATTTGGGAGAGCTGCACTGGTAAGGCAGATGGTTAAAGCTGCTTACCTTGGTGCTCTCTGTTTCACCACCTCTGAAGGCTGATCCAACCCATCTTAAAAATATATCTGAAAGATCAGGAGTAGCTTAGGCTGGATAACCTCGATGGTTTCCATCCCTGGGGGGATCCCTCAGTCGTTGCCCCTTTGTAGGATGCTGTTGATGACATGACAGCTATTGAATTACCAGGGTTTTCTGTCAAATACATTACTCTGAATCCAGTAGCAGTTTCTCCTGAAGGTGGGTGACGTGAATTTTTCTCTGGAGGAGTGTTTTTTTTCCCCTTAATTGATTGGGTGATGGCTCTCTTAACAAAACAGCTAAATGTCAGTGATGTAAATCCCACCCTGAGTCTGTGTACACAACAGGGGAAACTTCTGGGGGGAAAAGACAGTGAACAGTCCTGTTAGGAAGCAGAGATGCCATATGAATCACAATTCTGTTCTTCCAGAGGAAGAAGCACATGCTCCATCTTTAATTTCTCAGAGCTGATCCTCAGGAAAGGAAAATATCAGAAAAATACCTTCAAAAGACAAGCCAGGAACTAAAGGTTAGAAGGTGACTGGTTAATAAAAATCCATGAAAGCTCTGGTTTTACAGTACATCACAATCTTCCTCTCACCCACTCTGCAACTCTGAGCACCTTCATATTACTCCCAAGCTGAGGTCATAGTCCCTTGTCCCCAGATATCAGCCCTCCCTGCACTGATGTGCCAGCTCCCTTCTCTGCCACAAAGTGATTAACACAATTACCTTGAATTATGAGCTCTTGTGTCTGGCCTACATTAAGCTGACTTTTGTTCTTCTTGTCAGACAAACAAAGACACTCTGGCTTGAAAGTCTCTGTTTTCTAATTATATTAGTTGGTTTAATATCTTTTATAAGGAAGGGATGTTACCTTTCCTTGTAAAAGATATTTCTCTTATGATGTTCAGTAATGTGTTCACTCATAGAAACACTGTTTGTGTTTCACTAGCTCAGTTCCCCCAGACTAAGAGAAGGGCACATGGAAAATTTCATTCTCCCACTCTTCCTTGGCTGGGCTAGGTCCTGGCTTGGGGAATATGGTGATGGCGGAGTTTGGGTGCCACCAGCCTGACTGATTTCTGGCCTGTGTGCCAAGGCTGGCCCTCTCTGGAGGTCCTGACCCAGCTCTGGAGGAACAAATCACGTTCTGAGGTTGAGCTGGGGAGATCTCACCGGCGCTGCTTCATCTCCACTCTCCTCCTGCACAGGGGCTTTGCTCCCATCAAAGCATCCTTCTCCAAACACAGAGCAGAGAAACATCTCCTTGCCATGAAATAGCAGAGAATGATCTCCTTTCCATGAAATATCAGAATCTCTTCTTATTCCACTCCTCATTCTATCCTGACTTATTTTGGGCAGGGTGAGTGCCGCCGCTTTACGGCCTACGCTCCGTATGGAAAGCACACGCACATGAAACCATTCCTGTGACCGTGTCTGACTTTCCCTCTGCAAACAAATGGGAGTAGGTAGCTCCTATCCCTCAGGAGCTGCTGAAAACTGAGAGTGGCTGGGATATGCAGATGAAACATCCCTGAAGATGTGAAAGCAGGGAGCTCCTCACCCTTCCGAGTTTCAGGCCGAGGGGCTTGGGCACTCACTGAGGATGTGTGATGAGGTAACTCCCAAACTTCAGAAACATCCTCATTTCAGATTCTGACTGCCTGCCACGCACACGTTCTTCTGCGAGCAGGCTCCGAGGCAATTTATTAACAGCTCTGGAGGAGTGATATCTGCAGGATCTGTTTTTCAGCTTCTGACAGCTGAGCAGGGCTAATGTTACTGTTTCAGAGTGTAGAGCAATATATATTCTGTATATTCAATGAAGTGTCCTTTGAAGGTGCAAATGAAATAGCTTATCTGAGGCAAAAAGCTAAAAAATACATGCTAATATTTTAGATCATTTATCAGCACATAGGAAAAAAAATGTGAGAAAAGAAAAAAGGTAGAGTATATTTTCCAAAGATTTTTTAACCACAATCAACTGGAAGTTTCAACCTGTGTTTCTTTCTGGCTCTACTTAAGTAAATATTTTAATAGAATGCATTACAACACATGCACACGCACAAATCTAAGTTAAGCATTTGAAGTACTTTAATTTCTTAAAATAAAAAATTAAAAACCAACATGAAGATGCTTCTACAGCCTTGAAAGCTTAAAAAAAACTCCTCAGACAGACCTAAGCTCTGAAATGAGAAGTTTTAAAGAAATGCTCTAAGTATGATATAATGAAAAGTTATAGAGCTGCTCCAGGAAGAAAGAAAGGGGGTTTTGATCACATTAGGGATTTAAAATGAATCATTGAAGCCTTAACATTGTTCTTGAACTTTCCCAGAACAGAGGTCTTCCTTTGGATGAATGTTACAAGGAGGGGGGAAGAAGAAGCTGGAGCAAAGTAGGATTGACATGCATGATGAATTACAGTTCATTAATCCAATTAATGAGTAATTCCAGAAGCTTTAATCCCAGATAAAGCTCTTTATCATAGCTCTGGTGGCTAGTGCTGCACTGACTAAGAGCCTGTCAGCAAATCCATTGCAAGCCTCTATTATATGAAGCCTGCCATGCACTGCCAGAGCCTTTTTGGAAATATTTTGTCCAAAGCAACAACGAGAAATACATAGAAAGAAGCAGCCTCTGCACCTATTTGACTGGATTCACATTACAAAAGATTTCAAGGCACATTTAAAAAGACACAGTCCAAGTGAAAGTAGCATCAAATATTGATAAGAGCTTTTGGGTAGAAAGCAAAAGTCTGTTCCTGTTTCTGATGTCATCTGTGTGCAGGATTTCCTCATGCACATCCTGGGACTGATGGAGCCAGTGAAGTATGATGAGATGTTTTGAAAATAATCTCTGTTCCATCTTTACTCTCTTTAATTTCTTTGGTAGCACTACCTAAAAGTGTGATGATCTCTGCACAGTTCAGAAATACAATCCCTCCTCATCTCTCACACAAAAAGAAGGATAAAAAGGGAACAAAGAGTGGGAATAATACGAGTTTACACACTGGTTACCCTCATTCCCTGCAGACAGCTCAGCAGAACAGAGCTCATAAGAGGGAGTTAAGTGCGACACAAGCATCTGAGCTTCTAGTGGGTGTCTAAGAGGGTCAAACAATGGATTAAAATTAGTACAGCTGGAAAACAGAGTGTATCAGGACTTCTCAGGAAACCAGAAATGTTTTCTGTTTAAGAAGCCACTTCAAATTCCTACCTAATGTCCCTGTCAGAGCAGCCTCTGTCCCTGGCAGCTCAAATATTCATTCACCCACTGTGATGGGACTGAAAACAGCTGGGCCTGCACTGAGACCCCTTTGGAAACTCTCCTGTTGACAGCTCTGGATACTGCTGTGATTTTGATTTAGGGAGAACTTGCCTACCCAACTCCAGGACCATAAATTCATTTATTTTAATGCCAGAGAAGACTTGCCCATGAGAGCCCGTGCAGCAGGCTCAAGGTTTGCCCCCAGCTGCTTTGAAATTATTTTCCGCAATCTCAGTTAGTAAAAGCTGCATGAGCAAGACACAGGATGCTGCTATGATGACTGTTTCAGTGAAAGTGCATCCCTTCTGACGTTGCCAAAGTGCCAGTTGTGGGATGAAGACAGTTCACACCCAATTACACACAGTGATGGTTTCGTATTTCTTGATCAATGACTTTGAAGCCTTCTGGAACAACACTGCACCATGATCCCTCATCTTAAAGCCCAAACAAGATGAAAAGTGACATGCAGAAGCAGGAGTCAGGATTTCAGGCATGCCAGAGCTAGTTCTGACCAGCCTGCCTGTAGCAGTGCTCCTGAGCTGGAAGAAGCTGCAATCGCTCCAGCACAGAGGAAGGCTTTGATGGAAACAAGCAGCTACACGCAGATTATTGGAGCAGGAACACAATTGTCTCAGAAGCACTCCCATTTAGCAAAAGCAACATCACAATTTGAAATCTAGGGCTGAATGCTTGTGCTGCCAGTTGGTAGAAGTTCAGATTTCGGGAGCTTGGAAACACAGTGGAAAATGGGAGCGTTGATGAGGACTCAATACTCTTCAGTGCGGCAAGGCAGATTATTACAGCTGATAGCTCTTTCCTTACATGTGAGCCCCAGGGTCACCAAAGTGTGTGGTGTTTGAAATGGTCTTTGACACTATTAAAGCCTTCCTGGTCTCTTCATTAAACCCATTAAAGTTTGTGCTGGATCATCCAAAAGAATGATCATCCTTTTTTTTATCCTTCAAAAAAACACAGCAGCCTCTGGAAAGGAAATGGGTTTGATCCACACATTTTGCTCTTGTTGAATAGTTGAATTATAGTTGAATTATAGTTTAATAACTATAATAATTATATAATCATGACTGTGTGATGCCTATCCAGGAGAAACAGCACGTGGATCAGCATTTGACTAAAGGAAAGGGAGGAAGAAGAGGAGGAACCCACCTCGGCAAATCCACGAGGAAGAACAGATGTTCCCTGATAACCCTGTTAAATTAAATTAATTTCCCTGAGAGCATTTCTGTGTGGCAGGAGTTGTTATTGGTGCCAGCAGATTTTCTGGATCCCACCTTTCACCCTCTTTCTGGAGGTGTCTGGGAAGAAATCAAACACCAGGTAGAAAAAGCCCTAAAAATGACAAAAGCACAGGATTAAGACAGAAATGGAAAGAAGAAAAATCACCAAAATTTTAGGAAGAAAATCATTATGCTATTAGTCTTCCAAATGCTTTTGAAGGTAATAGGCATTTAGATTCATTTTCTTGCACTTTTGAAACTTCTGTGGTAAAAGCTGCAAACAGTTAACCTGAAAGAAGCACAACAAATCCACCCTGTTCAGATCTTCTGATATCCCACTGCTTGTAAGCTCCTTTAAAAATGCTTTTTGCAACTAAAAAGCATTCCACATGTTTGTAAATGGGAAATTAAAGATAAGAAATCCTGAATAAAGTCAGGCCACTGGATATTTACATTCAAAGTGCTCTGCAGCTATCAGTCAATTACCTCAGCTGTTTTCTGGCTGTCTCCAATCTGGCTGAGAAATGCAAGCTCACGACTTCTCTGTGAGCTTGGTGCTATTAACCTGCTTTTCTGGGCTGCCAGCTGAGACAGAGGAGAGGTGGGTGGCTCACCCTGGTGCCAGAGCTGCAAATGGAACAGTTTGTGTTAGCACGTTTCCACCTCAGGATTTTGTAAGCCTCCATCACAGAGGGGAATCGAAATTTTGGTATCTCAGGACAAAATATGCCTCCTGATGCTCACATAACTGGTTTTTCTTCTTGGGCTAATTATAATAGAAACATTCCTTGTTCATGATATCCTGTTTTTATCTCAGTGTTTTCCTTCATATCTGGCTCCCCACTGCTGCAGGACAGGAATCTCTGTATTCTTACAACTAGACTCTACATTTTTTATTTTCTTTTCAGGCAAGATTAGGATGAGCAGTGGGGGGACAGAGGTTTGGGCTGGTGGTATTTCTCAGTATCAGTGTCAGCACACAAGGCAAAATGGGATGCACATATCCAGACTTCTCTGTTTGCCTTGCTGGCAGATTGTATGATTCCTCTTTATCGCCTTTATAGTCTTTTGGCTTTTTTCCTAAAAAAGAAACACCCAATCTTCAGTTCCTCAGGAAGGACAGGTAGTAGGTTTTACATTCAATAAGGAATTTAATCTGGAATACTCATATATAATCTGATGTTGGTCATAACAACAGTTCTCCTCTACAAGCAGTCATTCAGTCTGATCTTGCTATTAAAGCATTGTATTCTTTTCTGTGTATAGCTAAATCATAATTTATTTATGATTTTTCTTCCAGTGACAGCTCACTTTGGGCCCAGGTAAAAGTGTTTTGGAGTCAGAGGAATATTAGCTGCTCTGCACTCATTATCAGAGGGAATTACTACAATTTTCCTCCCGGCCTTCCAAGGAATTTTTGGATCCCCCGTCCAAACTCCAGGCAAGGTTCCTCTAATGGAAGGTTTTAAATCGTTAAATAAAATGGATTTAGATTTTTCACTCATTAGAGTAGCTCCTGATACATGACACATCATTTTTTCTTGAACATCATGCTGAGGTGAGTCTCCTGTTAAAGCCTAAAGATGGAATAATTGAGAATGGATAAGTGACCTTGAAAAATCATGTCTTTCTGAGAGTCAGTAGGGGCTGTGCACATTAGTTAGTGTTTTTTCAGATTCTACTCTTAATATTTATTTACTCTTAATAAAGCAGAAAAGCTTTCACTCAGTCAGTCAAGGGCAGGACTGCAGAGCCTGTGACTGTTGACATATTCACATTTATCATGCTTTCCTTTATATTTGATTTAATTTGCAAAAATGCGGTTAATATTTTGTTAAAGAAAGCTCCATTGAAAATATTTCTTTATCACAGCTTCACCTGAAAACATGCCTAAGAGTAACAGATTTGATCACAAGCACTGTAGGGCAGCTTCTTCTTATCAATGACAAAGATGTGATAAAAAGGACACGCAAATATGATTCATTGGACAGGACGTTAACTCAGAGGTTCTAAATGCAACTTGTTAAATTTTATCATAACCAAATCCTAATTTTTGTATGACTTTTTAAAAACAATCTTTGTTTTCATTTCATTTAATAATAAAAAATCCGTGCAAAACAAATGGTTAAGGTTTACATTTAGCCACTTCTTCTTAATCAGAGAAAAGTGAAATATCTGACAAATGCCAATACATATCAAAGAGAAAATTTTAACAGCACTATCTATTTTATTGCTAAATTATTTCAGAAGTCTCACAGGAACACTGGAGACCAGACTAGACAAGACACTGATGAAAGAAAAGGCAAAACAATCCTGTTCTAATAGAAAAGTGAACAGGATGAATGTTTTCCATTTTCTTTAGTGCTTTTCTGCTTGGCTTGTAAGTTATTGCAATCAAAGGACAGATAAAATTTCTTGCTGAGATCTTGCTGGCTCTTTCAATATTATTTTATTAAATGATGGTGCGATTAGACTCTCATGAATGATAAACAAAGTAAATAATTTTAAATAAGGAACTGCAATACTTTTGTTCTTTACCTCGACAAAGGGTGATCATACTGCATTTGTTGACTTTGAAGACAAATGTCCTTGTCAGGGGATGCCTAATTGCCAGCCATTACCATATGTGCTTGCAGAGTTTGAAATATGCCCTTGTGCTCACCGAGGCAACTCAAGCCAGAGTCAACTCCCCACAAGCAGCCAAATTTGGGTTTTTCTGGTGGAATTTGCCTGCCTGCCTCTTCTGGGGGCTGCTTGGATGAAGAGCAGTGAATTCAGTCCCAGCAGAGGAAATGGGAATTCCAGCTGGGAAGGGCTCCTGCAATGCAGCCCCAGCACAGCTGACTCTGAGAGCTCTGATGCTTTCCCCACTCAGGGCCCAACATTTTATGAGACAGATTCTCCTTCAAGTAGAGCTTAAGCAAAGAATGACACCTTTTTTACTTCAGTTTTACAGGAGATGTTGGGTAGAAGTGGCAGATGGGCCGTACCCAGAGCAGTGCTTAGCAAGAGCTGCTAATTCATCCAGGACAGATAAAACTTGGTTATGAATTTGCCTGACTTGGGACAATGCTTTCTGCTGTCTCTCTTTCTCCCCCCTGAAATTCAACATGTTTCCACTAGAAACCCAGATTGAAGAGAAACAAGAAATATTGTGTGAGTAAAAGTATTTTGAGTGAATATTTTTAAAACATAGTAGATAATTTTTAATTATACATACCTATACATTGTAAATGTTGCACCACAAAGCCAGTCCAAAGACAAGCTAGAAGCAAATGCTATTTCATCCTCTCATTATTTAAGCCAGCCAATAATTTCTAAAGATTTTAAATGGGACTTCAAAAAGATTTTAAAATCTAAAGATTTTAAGCAGGAGGAGTTTTATCAGTCATGCTGTTGATTAACTTTATGGATGCAAAGAGCAATTACACTGGAACTGCATGGAAACAAACAGGTAAGATCAAGCACATGCATTTATTCACCCTTTCATATGCACAAATTTGCTTTAATCTTGACAGTTCTTATCAGCATTAAGTTAAGGATGAGCAGCCTGTAAGGGGGCTGGCTCTCAAAATGCCATCAGGAAATAAAAATCCTCATCCTTGCTTCAAACTGCTTTCCGACCTCAGCAGTAGTATTCAAGCCATGCCTTGTAATTGCTTATTTCTTTGGTGTCACTCACAACTCATGGCGTTATTGATATTTCCACAAACCATCTTAGTTATTCCCACTCTGACATATTTATTTGCTGTACTTGATTTTTTTAAAATATTTATTTATGTAGCTGTGAATTAAGTAGCTACATCCGGACTGTAAATCAAATCACATTGATGTGACACAGGTAGATTTCACTGCTACCATTATCCTGCTCCTGCATTCGTGACAGCAGGAGGAGTTTTATCAGCAACGAGGCACAAAAGTGCTCTCAGTTTTGGAATTGGAATTGCTGGGATTGTCAGCAGCTCAGGTACTGTTATGTGAAACAGAAAATTTTGGTTAAAAGTCAACTATCATCTTAGATGAAAAATATATTTTATGGTGTCCTTTTTTGTTTGTTTTGGGGTTTTGTTTTGTGGGGGATTTGTTTTGTTTCTGTTTGTATGTTTGTTTTAATTTTTGGTTTTAGTTTTTTGGAGAGGGGTTATTTTTTTTAAATAAGCATCTTCTACCATCTCCCATTTACATCAGTTGCAGGTTTTGGATCAAAGGCACTTAGCAGGGGTAAAATTAAGACCCAGATCCATATTTGCACACCCAGAAGAGGTACAAGGCAAACATGACTAAAAATAAGCTCTTGAAGATTTCAAGGTTTCCAAAATAACTTCTTAAGAAGTTCAGTAAGGCCCCTCAGGCCCTGCAGTGTCCCCTGCCCACAGATGATGCCATCCAGGCTGATTTTGTACCCCTGGGCAGCAGGACCAAGGGAACCCAGAAATGCCCCTTGGAGGAACATCTGGAGGCCATCCACTCCAGCCTGGATGGAGCAGCGTGGTCAGCAGGACCAGGAATAACAGGAATGTGCAGGATGTTCACCAAGATCAGGTATGGCCAAGATCAGGAATGGCTCTGTGTCCTCCTGGCCACACTGTGCATCAACACTGGATTGCAGAAGAGAGAAAAGGAAAATGTTTCCAGGCTCCTTCCTTCTCGTGTTCCTGCTGAGAGCTTAAGCCTCTTGCAATGAGCTAAGTGCAGCCTTTATATAAATCATGTCTTCTGCCCACTAATCAGCTGCATTAAAATTAATAAAATGTAAAGGGAAGATCTAGATTAATTAGCAATTGAATATGGACTGCACTTTTATTATCTATAGATTTTAGGCAGCTGCAAGATCTCTTTAGTGCCTAGTACACAGCCAAAAAAGGAAAGACATGCATCTATAAATCTCATAAATTTATATTGCACTCTGTATATACAGAATTGCTGCTTGCATGTGGCACCCACATTATTGCAGTACTGAACAAAGCTGCTGTTCCAAAATTAAGCTTTGCAGTTCCCCTCTCTAGAAAACACTGCTATAAGCAATGCCCAAGTTTTCACTCTGGCTCTGTGTTGCCTCTGATTTTCCAGTTTGCTTGAATGAAAGGCAGGAAGGTCCAAAAGTGACTGGTCCAAAATTCTAAAGGCACTCCCAGGCTCAGCTGGGTACCAGGGCGGGCTCGCACCCCACAATCTCCTTGCACCACACAGCATCCCACAGGGCAGTGACAGAGGAGGATAATGAGATTGCCAGTTATTTTTCTCCATCAAATAAAGTGGGATTGCCAGTTATTTTTCTCTATGATGTAGTATTTCTTATATTCCAGTTTTAATTTAGAAGCCTTCTAAACTGAGGCTGCTTAAGAGAGGAAATACCACAGAAGTACTCAGAGTAATAAACAGCACCCAACACTTTATCACAGCCACATTTGTTTTGCAGTGCTCCTGATCTGAATTTGTGAAATTGAGTTCTTGGACGAAGCACTGCAGAGGGGATTTTGAAAGCACACTGACAGAGGGATGGAGAGCTGGAGTCTGTTCCCACAAAATCAGCACTAGAATTGCCTTCAATGAGCTCAGGGTGAGGGGGGGAATGGCTCCATGCTATGATGTAGTATTTCTTATATTCTAGTTTTAATTTAGAAGCCTTCTAAACTGAGGCTGCTTAAGAGAGGAAATACCACAGAAGTACTCAGAGTAATAAACAGCACCCAACACTTTATCACAGCCACATTTGTTTTGCAGTGCTCCTGATCTGAATTTGTGAAATTGAATTCTTGGACAAAGCACTGCAGAGGGGATTTTGAAAGCACACGGACAGAGGGATGGAGAGCTGGAGTCTGTTCCCACAAAATCAGCACTAGAATTGCCTTCAATGAGGTGGGGAATGGCTCCATGCTGCAGTGCAGCCCTGCCTCCAGTGACCTGCTTCAGGGGGACTGAAAGCCACTTCTGGAGGCAGGCAGACTCCATCCTGCTTTGCCATCACACACTGAGGTCACTCTCAGCTGCTGGAGGCTGGCAGATCTGACACTGAGAACATGGAAATTCCTTTGTAGGCTGATCACACTTTCCAAATGCAAACCTTGAGGCGCTTTGGAAATGAATTGCATATGAGAAATTTAAGTAAATTAAGAGCTGTAGCTTACTGGTATCCTAGCATATTTTTTAATGTAATTAATAGCATATCAAATGGATTGCTCTTGTAAGATAGGTGAATTATCAGAGAGATGGCTCTTATCTGCTACAAATACTCTTTGTTGTGTGCTGGGTTTTCTGAAGGTCAGCCATGCTGTGATGTGAGTGACTGCTGCAAATATCACAGAGCTCTATCTTGTATCTTCCTGCTATTATTACAAGAATTGTACAAATACTCAACCCTTGACTCTCAGTTTTTACAAAAATCATGGTGTGTCCCCAACACTGAAACCACAACTGCTGCGTGGGGGAAACCAAAGTGGGTTGGTGGTTTTTTCCATTTATTGAAACTACAGAGTGAAATGAAAGTTTGAGAGGTTAAATCCCTGCCTGAGTTGCAAGTCAAGTTAAACAAGGAAAAATTTTGCTTTGATGAGTCCGATTTAAGAATGTTGCTGTAATGAAGGATAATTATGATGATGGAAATTAAGGACAGAATTATGATAATTGAAAACTCAGTTGTGGCAGATACTAAAGGATCCTGGAGTTCTGGGGCTGTTAAACATTGCCATTAAAATCCTGGTAATTAGAAATACTTGACAAAGGATGGGTGAACATTTAGTAGAACAAAATCTTGGGTAATAATTTCTAATAATCCTGTTAAATTGCGCACTGTAATACATGTTTGTGTCTTCTGTGACTGAGGTATATCTTGATGGCATATCTGCTTTCCAGCATCTAAACCTTCCATCTTACTACTTTAGAAAGAGATTTAACTGGGGAAAAAAATGAGAGACAGAGAGAGAGAGAGAGAGAAAATACTAGAAATATATTAAAAAACTTGCACTTCATCCCACTGCTCTAATCAAGCACAGACAAGATATATAAAGATCTCATTCCCATGAAAGCTAGGTTGTGACCTCGTTTTTGGTACTGTACAACTGAAATGTCCCAGTTCCCCTACAGCTGTCTAAAGTTCATTTCAAGGATGTAGGGTATGCATTATTCCACTCTCTTTGGTGAATTTTTTTGGCTGCTTTTTCTCTAAGTAAGGGAACTGCTTCTATTTTCTACTTCTATTTTCTACTATCTCCTTAGCTTATTTGTCTTTGGGTTACAAGGAAATCTCCTGGTCTTCTGTGTAGAGATCAAGTGCAGTGAAAGGCCATGTTAAAAAACAGGGAGATGTAAATTCAAAATTAATATTCATAATATTCATAACCAGGATGATTAGGTAAGACTTGTATAGTTTATGAATTATTTTTAACTGTTTGAAAATGAAGTGCTGGAACACAAAGAAGAAAGGAATTGCTAGACTATTCCCATTTGAACCAATTTAGAAGAATTTACCACTTGACCAGCAATTATTTCCTATTACTATAAGGTCCAATTCTACAAACCCACAGCCTGGCAGCCCCAGTGCAGAGTCCTGATGTCCACAGCCACATTCTGAAGTGTGAAACATTTCTGCATCTCGAAATTCCCATCCTGGCCCTGCTGGGGACAGGGATCAGCTGCGCTTGACTGATCCTGCTCCTGTCACCACTATTTTAACTCCACATTACAAACCTTGTTTCCCCCACAAAGAACACCTCCTCTATGAGTGACATGTTTTTAATACACTGTTTTATCATTGTCAGATACAAGGTTTTTATTGCTGAATTTTAAATATTGCATTTAAGGCACTTTTTTTTTTTTTTTTTCAGATTGCAGACATTTTGCATATAAATTGCCTTATATTACAAAAATTATACTCTGTAGTTCTCATGAGCAGTCTCATGTCTCTCACACTTTGATACCTCACTGTGCATGGCTGAGTGGGTGGGATAAGTGCAACCCAGGCTACAGCTCTGCAGTACCAGCCTTGCTCAGGCATGGCCTGTGCTGTTTCCTCAAACTTGAAACAGAATTTTGGGTCCCACCCTCAAATTTCAGCTGTATCTGCACTGTGGGTGCCTCAAAATTGTGATTTTTCTGAGAGTTCCCACCAGGGCCAGCATTCCAGAAGCTGGGATCTTCTGCCAGCTCAGTGCAACCTGATAGAGCTCAAGGAAAGCTGCAGGTGAGCAATATTGAAAAAAAAATGTTAAGTTCTAAATATTTTTTACATAATATTCAATATTCACAATCAGTTATTGCTTTCTTAGCACTCTAATATAGAGTCACAAGACCTAAATAGGTATGACAAATATCTGTTCCTGCTGGCATCAGGAAAATTACCTGCATCGTGTTCCAGAGTTTGGGTTCATATAAAGTATTCATGAGGATCCACAGCAGCTAAATTAATAAATATGTGCAGCAGCTCATGAAGTCTGCACTGAAACAGGTCATTCCTCACTCCTTTGGAAAGCCTCCAGATATTGTATCAGGTCACAACTGATTGAATATTATCAATTATTATTGAGTATTATTCAGCAAACAATTTTCTCCAACTTCCTTTGGATGATCATTCCCAGCTGGAGTCTGACCATGTCAGGCTTCAATGGCTTATAATAAAGAGAGCAAAAGATTAAGTACAACTTAAGAGAGTAGAGAGAGACTACACATCATTAAAAATGTCATTTTTCCTCTCTATCTCCCATCCAAAGGCACCAACACCATCAGATCTGGGATGGGGTTTACTTCTCCCTTGGGGAATCTTGCTCCATGGCAGCCAAAAACCCAGGAGAGGAGCTGGTGTTTGTAGATGTGCCCAGCTCAGAGGGAAAAGGACAAAACAGACTGTAAAAAGGAGATAGAAGAGAGAAACCAAATCTATTGAAGTCTCTGCTCAGGAGGGGGAAAATCAGAGCAGAAAAAATGTTACAAGAACTGAAAAAGAAAGAAGCAGCTTATTGCTGGTAAAGATGATGAGTAGTTGGGTTATCCCACATAAGCTGTGGAAAAGGCTGGAATTCCCAGGAGGCAATGGCACCACAAGGCCATGGCTCAAATATTGCTTGAAGTTTCTGGAAAAGAGATCTTTCAAAGAATTATTTCTTCCTGATAGTGAGAAGTGGATCTCCCTCATGTCATCAGCATTTTATGCAAGACAACTGAAAGAATGTTAGTTTAATAGATCATAGAACCTTGTTCCAATCCCTCTGCCATGGGCAGGGACATTTCCTCTTGACCAGGGCATTTAAAACCTCACCCAACCTGGCCTTGGACACTTCCAGGGATGGGGCAGGCACAGCTTCTCTGAGCACCCTGAGCCAGGGCCTCGCTTCCTCACAGGGAGGAAATTCTTCCTGATATCCAATCTGCCCCTGCCCTCTGTCAGTGTGAAGCCATTCCCCCTCTGCCCTTGAAAAAAGTCCCTCTTCAACCTCCTTCTAAGTCCCCTTTAGGTACCACGATGCTGATACATATCATAACATTTATTTCTACAAGAAGGAATATCAGGATGCTGCAGGAAATAACCTGTGAATGCAACAGTGTGATCTGTGAAATCCTGAACCAACTTTTCCTGCGGTTGTTCTGTGCAGCCTGGCTGCTTCCCAGGGAGCTCAGAGCAGAGTAGTTGAAATAATACCACCATCTGCTGGGCACCTGGGTAATTCAGGGAGTGGAGAGCTGCTTTGGAGAGGAGAGAGTGTGTGACTCCCTGAGTGACTCTGGTACCCACTGGAACACGCCTGGTAAGCCCTCATCACGTAATTCTTAATTATTTCCATTATTGATGCTTTCCCGGGCTGCTTGCTGTGTAAGACTTAGCTAAATAGATAAAATAGATACATAACAAGACATGTCTGCCTTGCATGGCACGAGGAGGGAATCGGGGAACATTTTTCACAGCATTTCTGCGTGGGGAGCAGCACCCCTCCAAGCAGCTGTGCCCTGTAAAAGATATATGATTTTAATTCCATTAGGACTGGCATCATTTGCTCTCCCAGATGTGTCGCTAGCTCACATCCAGCCTGGGAAGCAGAAAATCAGAAATAGCCGTGTCCACTGACAGGTTGAGATGCTTGCCTTGGCCAGAGGTGGGGAACAGCGTGTCACAAAGGGCCAGGGATGGTTCCTGCAGGAATTACCAATGCAGCAGGATCATTGCTGCTGGATGTGACCTCATTTCTGACCCCAGTGTTTTCCAGGGAGGATGTGAGGTGGCACTCAGCAGCAATGAGCTGCAGAAAATAAGGCGGCCAGCTCAGCACACATGGGCAAGGCTCATCCACAAACAGGGATGGGCAAGGCTCATCATCCTCTCCTGTAGCCCAAGGCACAAACAGGGATGGGTGCCTGGGGCTGTGTGAAGCTTTTCCCACCCACGGAGTGACCAAAGATTTGCTAACAGTTGGATCAGTGCAGAAAAGCTTTCACAGGAGGCAGGAAAAGAGGCTCAAGCATGTGCCTGTTCCTGTGGGGTGACAATCCGCTGGGGGATGATGAGGGACAGCCCCTGTGTGAAAAGTCACTGAGATTCCACATTTTTGCAGAGGAAGAGTTGCTGGAGTCACACAGGACCTGCCCCTGCTCCATCAGCCCATGCTCCATCAGGTTTTCACAGAGTTATAAAAGCTGTGACACCTCCAGCTATTTCAGACACCCATGGGGAAACAGGACAAACAGGATGAAGTAATTCCATGTCCTGCTGGGTGACACTGGAATAAACAGAAAATTAAAAATAACTATAAAGATAAAATAAAAATAAAAATAAAAATAAAAATAAAAATAAAAATAAAAATAAAAATAAAAATTAAAATAAAATAAAAACCCCTAAAAAGCTATAAAAATAAAATATATAAAATAAAAAAAAATAAAAATAAAACAAAAATAAAAATAAAACATAAAAATTAAAATAACGTTCCACTATATTTATTCACTAATATTTACTTACAAATGTAAAGTAATAGCATCAGATAGCCAAGGTGCAACTTTTCCATCAGGAGCAACAGTAGTTCCCTGTACATTTATAATGATTAAATACCATTGGTGTCTGTCACACCTGGATGAAGCTGTACCATAAGCTGACTATCTTATCCAGAAAGGACCTGGCTAAAAATTTTTAATATGTTTTTTACACCCAGTACCTATCCCCCAGCTACCCTCTGGCTCATGACAAACATCACTTGAGCTGCTCCTGCTTCAGCCCAGTTTCTAAAACAATGCAGAGAATGTGGTCAGAAAGGTTGAATCAAAATTAAGAGTTCATTACAACTATCAAGGAATTATTTTCCTGGACCCAGCTAGGAGCAGTCACGTTACTTAATACCACTATGCCAAATTATGGGAGAGATTATTGTAACATAGCCAAAATACTTACCAAATAAAGTGGGGAGAGGATATTTTCAGTTCAGCTGTGGAATGACCACATCTGATCAATCCTGGGAGCATTTTTGACCTGAATGACCTTCAGGCTGTGACCTTCAGATTCTGCTTATTATATTTGTAAATAAATACCAATAAAGAAATTTGCTTCCCCTGGAACAACTCCTTCAGAGAACATTGTGTGGTGAAAGAAAATCTATTTAAATGCAGTATTTCAGCTGGGTCATCTGAGACAGTTCTGTGTGCTTTGCAATAGCTTTTTTGCAAATATCAAGTGCCAGATATTTTTTTTTCCATATTTTCCTTCTCCTTTTTTTTTTTTTTTTGATTTAAAGTATTTCTGAAGTGTCACTTTAGCTGTGCCATGTGTTATCATCAAGGCATGCTGCTGTAGTTAACCCAGGAAAATATTGTTTTCTGGGAAAACAGCACTAAAGCTGTTGGTGCAATAAATTATTTTCTTTTGTATGGAGATCAAGTAATTCAGTGCTTACTTCAGAAAAGGCAATACAACATATATTGGAGTCCATTAACAGCAACAACAAATCTTTTCTGGCTCTAGAGGCAGAATTAATTATTTACATGTTTCTCATTAACTTTTTACCTACTGTTAACAGTAGGTGTTTAAAAGAGCCCCTTTCTCTCTGTGATCAAAGCTTTCAACAAGCCCATCCACAAGCATCATATTTAACCATTTTAAGTTATTCGCTGCCTGTCACCAAATGACATTAGCAATTTGTAGGAAATGCTGCAGGTATTCCAGAAATTCCAGAAAGTCTTTTTTGAGATGCCAATGCTTTCATCCACTGCCCTTGTGCCAATGTTAACATAAAATATCTTGTCTTCACCTTACAAAAAAATAGCAAGAAACCTCATGAGAGAGTGGAAGCTGCCTGTAGACTTGAGATCCATGGATTTGTGGTCATGTATTTCCCTGGAGTTTAATCTCTGCTTTAGCATCTCCTGGTAGAACAGGTAGTGGAATCCTGGCCAACAGAAAATGGGTTCATACTGCTATTTTAGGGGAAAAAAACTCCAAGTTTTTCCCAGCTAAACCCGGAGTCAATTTTGGTAAGACAGTCTCAGAGAAACTTGTGAGAAAAGGGTCTTCATAATTCATCTGAAAATCTTACAGAATTGTAGAAATTCTCAGTAATTTCAGCAAAAAAATGGACCAAATTTCACTGTGTTTGGGTACCATTTTGACTCAGATCCTAAAACATAGAGGAAGCCAGAATTTATCAAAGATATTTCCATTTATTCTTTGATTGAGTTAACCCCTTAGACCCTCACGTATCCGCGAGCTCGTGCAACTGAATCATTTACTAATTGATTTGCCTTCCAAAGAGCTTAAATAAATCAAAATCAAAACCACAACAACAGAGAAGGTTATTACAATGGGAATTAGATTTTCAGATTCACAAATTCACACTAGAAAAGTGGCTGCTGAGATTGCTTTGCAGCACTGGGGTGCCTCATTCCCCAAATGCTCATCTCCGGTGCTGGGCTCTGCAGGGCCAGGGGGATCCTCACTGGGGCGGGCTCCATCCAAAAGCTGAAAATGCAGCTGATGTAACAGCTCCTGCTCCATGGAACAGCCAATTTCTGCTCTGTGACCCTCTCCAAACTCGAGGAAGCATTTGTGATGTGACAAGGCAGGCTGCTCGTTTCATCAGCACTGCCCAGCACCAGCTGCTCCTGAGGAAAGTTCAGCAAACTTGATAATGAGCACTGGGGGAATAACAGAAGTTTCAGCTGAGCAGTAGCTGGCTCATATTTTAAATATTTTATGTCCACTGTACACTCAAAAATGCTGTGAAAGGTCTGTGCAAGCTCTTGGTTTTCATATTGGTGTTTAGCCTACGTTAAGCACACAGAGAAAATTCAGTGCCGTGTAATGCTATTGAATATCACAGATCTAAGATTTATTACCAAAGGAAATTGCACTGAAGGAATTTACTGGAAACAAAACAAAACCTGTGACTGGGTGATGGATGACTCTGTTCTCTAGTCTTACACCAATTATTTAACAAAGCATTTGTTACATTTGACTTTAGGCCAAGCAACGATGTGAGTTGACATTTTCTAGAATATTTTAAAGGATTGACAATTTGCAATGCATTAGCAAGCCCAAAAAAGAGCAAAGCACATTAAGATGGAGTTATAAAATCAGATACCAACTTAGCCAATGGTATTTAGTCATAATTTAGCCATTGGTATTGAGTCAGTTCTACTAAGTGTGCAGCAAAACGCTGTAACAAAATGAATTATAATCTCCATGTCCCTTAATGCAAATTACTGAGTTAACTCTTCAGCAAGATGCCATTACCTGCAGTGCTTACACGTTCACAGCATGGGAGGCAGGAGCAAATCTGGCAGGTGCAAACATCTGCTTCTTTTTTTATAGCTGCAGAGAAGTGTCCTGTAACCCAGTGTGCTTCTTGGTCCAGAATTTTATGAAGCTCTGGGTATGCTGGGGAAATAAAATTTAAAAAAAATCAAGTTTTCTTTCCTCCTATGCAATCT